>NC_058516.1:7760589-8107564 GCF_020382885.2 Scatophagus argus
CTTTAACAATACTGTAACCTTTAATAGTTTGTGCACTTACCTTTAAACACTACTTTTAATCACCTAACTTTCAAACTACCCAACTCTTTCACTACTTTAACCTTTCAAAGTTTAAAAATAACTCATTCCTTTTAAGAATGACCAAACACTTTAATCTTTGACAAAAATATACAGCAAACACTTCAATATTTACAAGTATTTTTTAAACACTTCACAAAGCACTGTCTGAAAACATAAATAAAGTTCTGCTGTCCTTTGGGCTTCAAAGTCTGAAATGAAGAACAAAAAAAAAACGTCTCATCATTGTGAAACAAGACACCTCTGCGAACAACTGTGCGACTATGTCTTGTCAATGATACTTACCTTTCGGAAACAGAAATGAACTCCATCTTCGGGTAGCCCGTCCTCTCTGCGTTCTCCACGTCAGTTGGTCCTGGAGCTGAAAAGGCAGAAAGAAAACCTTCACCCAGGAGCTAACGCTACTCTTCATAAACAACACATTTCAAAGACAAAGTACTGGTTTCTTGAGCAACTTACACTCACGTCAAACAAATTGCCATACGGCCACACATTTCAACAAACATTTAAAAAAAATACAACTTCACCGACTAATACTTCTACCGCCGACTCGACCGACACCGTCCTTCTCATGAAGGAGGAGCGGTTCACCATGACAGCAAACATTTCACAAATATGAACAATTACGTTTCCAAAGCCTGCCACTGTGGATGACAAAGCCGATCTGCCGCCGCTCTATCAGCACATCCAGACAACTTCAAACACACACACGAAAATCAGTCTAGCGACATCACTCACCCGTTCGTAGGCGACAAATGCGGTAGAAAACACTTGCCTGGCATCGTACAAAACCATTCGGCTACACACAACGTACAACTCACCATCACCAAAGCACAAAATAGTCATTTCCAAACGAATAAACGCGGAGCACTCTGAAGAAGAGACGGAGAAAGGGGAAGAAAAAAAAAACACTCACCTGGAAGGCTAACGCTGCTTGTGCTTCTTACCGTTGATAGCAATACTAACGACTGTGACACACCGTACACGCAAAGTACAACTCACCATCACCAAAGCTCACTCGCCTCACACGACAAAACAAAGCTCCACCACCTTGCCGTTCATGCCTTCTTTGCACTCCACCGACACAGGTGCTCTTAATCAACGAACACGATGAGGCTCGTACTTCTACCTCTGACTACTACTACTAGTTAAATTTTTTTTAAAACCATTCGGCTACACACAACGTACGACACACCATCACCAAAGCACAAAATAACCATCCAAACGAATAAACGCTGACCGCTCTAAAGAACAGAGAAAGAGAGACAAAAGAAAAAACAAACTCACCTGGAACGTTAACGCTGTTTGTGCTTCTTCGTTGACATCTTAGCACTAACACCACGTGCTCCCCGTTCCGTGGCAACCTTTTACAACATTTTCATTTTCAACATTTGACACTCTCCACCATCTTGCCTTCTTTGCCCTCCACCGACACAGGTGCTTTCTGCTTCTTCACTTCGGTCGAACATTAAACGCTCACCACCGTTAATACTCTTCGTCGTGTTACAGGCGTCCATGACCACAAAGTAAACCTCCACCACCTTGCCGTTCGACGCCTTCTTTGCACTCCACCGACACAGGTGCTCCAGGTGCTTTCAATCAAGAAACACGACGACGCCGTACTTTCGCCTCGCCGCCTCCTTCTCATACGAAGGCGGAGTGGTTCAACTCAGCCATCAATCGTCACGTTTCACTCTGTTTTTAATAGCACTGACCAGTTTGCAGGCGACAAATGCAGTAGGAAACATTTACCTGGCATCGTACAAAACAATTCGGCTACACACAACGTACAACTCGCCACCACCAAAGCACAAAATACTAACTTCCAAACGAATAAACGCGGACCACTCTAAAGAAGAGAGACAGACAGAGAGAGGAAAGAAAAAGAAAAAACAAAAACCACACTCACCTGGAAAGATAACGCTGTTTGTGCTTCTTACCACTGATTGCAATACTAACGACGGTGACACACCGTACACGCACAAAATACTAATTTGAAGCACGTTCCAAACAAATAAACATCGATAGCATTACTAACGACTGTATTCACCATCACCCAAGCTCACTCACCTGCAGTGTGCTTCTTCTTCAGCGTCCTAGCACTGATACGGCGTGCTCCCCGCTCCACCGACACAGGTGCTTTCAATTAAGAAACACCATGACGCTCGTACTTCCGCCTCGCTGCCTCTGACTCGCGCGAGACCTTCCGTCTCATACAAAGACGGAGTGGTTCACCTCAGCCATCAATCGCGACGTTTCACTCTGTTTTTAATAGCACGCACCCGTTGGCAGGCGACAAATGCAGTAAAAAACATTTGCCTGGCATCGTACAAAACCATTCGGCTACACACAACGTACAACTCACCATCACCAAAGCACAAAATAACCACCCAAACGAATAAACGCTGACCGCTCTAAAGAACAGAGAAAGAGAGACAAAAGTAAAAAAACAAACTCACCTGGAAGGTTAACGCTGTTTGTGCTTCTTCGTTGACATCTTAGCACTAACACCACGTGCTCCCCGTTCCGTGGCAACCTTTTACAACATTTTCAAACATTGGACACTCTCCATCTTGCCTTCTTTGCCCTCCACCGACACAGCTGCTTTCTGCTTCTTCGTCGTGTTACAGGCGTCCACGACCACAAAGTAAACCTCCACCACCTTGCCGTTCGACGCCTTCTTTGCACTCCACCCACACAGGTGCTCCAGGTGCTTTCAATTAAGAAACACGACGACGCTGGTACTTCCGCCTCGCGCGAGACCTTCCTTCTCATACGAAGGCGGAGTGGTTCAACTCAGCCATCAATCGCGAAGTTTCACTCTGTTTTTAATAGCACGCACCCGTTGGCAGGCGACAAATGCAATAAAAAAAACATTTGCCTGGCATCGTACAAAACAATTCGGCCACACACAACGTACAACACACCATCACCAAAGCACAAAATAAACGCGGACCACTCTGAAAAAGAGGGACAGAGAGAGAAAAAACAAACTCACCTGGAAAGTTAACGCCGTTTGTGCTTCTTCATTGACATCTTAGCACTAACACCACGTGCTCCCTGTTCCGTGGCAACCTTTTCCAACAACAACATTTTGAAACATTTCACAATCTCTACCACATTGCTTTCTTTACACTCCAACGACACAGGTGCTTTCTGTTTCTTCACTTCGGTGGAACATTGAACGCTCACCACCGTTAATACTCTTCGTCGTGTTACAGGCGTCCATGACCACAAAGGAAACCTCCACCACCTTGCCGTTCGATGCCTTCTTTGCACTCCACCCACACAGGTGCTCCAGGTGCTTTCAATCAAGAAACACGATGACGCTGGTACTTCTGCCTCGCGGGAGACCTTCCTTCTCATACAAAGGCGGAGTGGTCCAGCTCGGCCATCAATCGTGACGTTTCACTCTGTTTTTAATAGCACTCACCCGTTCGCAGGCGACATATGCAGTAGGAAACATTTACCTGGCATCGTACAAAACCATTCGGCTACACATAACGTACAACTCACCTTCACCAAAGCACAAAAAAGTAATTTCCAAACGAATAAACGCGGACCACTCTAAAGAAGAAACAGAAAACAAACAAACTCACCTGGAAGGTTAACGCTGTTCGTGCTTCTTAACACTGATTGCAATCCCTCCACCTCGACGTTCCAAACGACCACCACCCAAGCTCACTCACCTGCAGTGTGCTTCTTCTTTAGCGTCCTAGCACTGATACCGCGTGCTCCCCGCTCCACCGACACAGGTGCTTTCAATTAAGAAACACCATGACTCTCGTACTTCCGCCTCGCTGCCTCTGACTCGCGCGAGACCTTCCTTCTCATACAAAGGCGGAGTGGTTCAGCTCAGCCATCAATCGTGACGTCTCACTCTGTTTTTAATAACACTCACTCGTTGGCAGGCGACAAATGCAGTCAAAAACACCATCACCAAAGCACAAAATAAACGCGGGCCACTCTAAAAAAGAGGGAGAGAGAAAAAACAAACTCACCTGGAAAGCAAACGCTGCTTGGGCTTCTTACATCTGATAACAATACTAACGACTTTGGCACACCACATACACAACGTACAACTCACCATCACCAACGAACAAAATAAACGCGGAGCATCCTAAAGAAGATAGACCAGGGGTCGGCAACCCAAAATGTTCAAAGAGCCATATTGAACAAAAAAAACAAAAAACAAATCTGTCTGGAGCCGCAAAAAAATTAAAAGCCTTATATAAGCCTTATATGAAGGGAACACAGGCTGTAAGTGTATATTAGCTATATTAGCTTACCAAAATGACTAATTTGATGAATGAATCCTTCATGTACTCACCATCTGTGAACGGTTTTCCACGCGTTATTATCTCCCGGGTTGCAACAAAACTAGCAGCAGAAGTGGAGTTTGGAGATGCAATCCACTTCTTAAATCTATCTTTGCGCTCCTCTAATTTCTCCAAAAGTAAAGCAATCGCACTTTTCCTCTCACTCCCAACTGGGTGGTCTGCTACAAATTTAGCATGCCTTCCCTGGAAATGTCTTTCCAAATTACTCTTTTTGTTATTTGACAACTTCTCATTACAAAGCAAACATGCAGGCAATCGGCAATGAAAGCAGATGATTCGGTCCATTCTTCCTTGACTCCTCTGTTCTCATCAGCTATCTTTCGTTTTTGCCCTTTGGGATCCATGGCCCATGACACACCCGCCGGTTTGTTTACAACAGCCACCTGCGTGGCACCGCGCCACGCTGAAACGTGTGTCGCAGGCTATGACGCACATCGTCGCTGACAGAAATGTTGAAATTTAATATTTATTATAAACATTTTTACAGCATTGGAAAACGTTAAGAATGTTTGTGTCATGTTTGTCCTCCCACAGAAACCATATTAAAACAAAATATATATTCCCCCCTATTTTTTTTTCATTTTCATACATTTTTGAAAAAGCTCCAGGGAGCCACTAGGAACGCATGCGGCTCTAGAGCCGCGGGTTGCCGACCCCTGAGATAGACAGACAGAGAAAGAGAGGGAGAGAAAAACAAAACAAAAACAAACTCACCTGGAAGGCTAACGCTGCTTGTGCTTCTTACCAGTGATAGCAATACTAACGACTGTGACACATCGTACACGCAAAGTACAACTAAGCATCACCAAGGCACAAAATAAACGCCGACAACTCTAAATAAGAGAGAGAGAGAAAAAAAAAACAAAACAAAAACAAACTCACCTGGAAGGCTAACGCTGCTTGTGCTTCTTACATCTGATTGCAATACTAACGACGTTGACACACCGTACACAAAATGTACAACTCACCATCACCAAAGCACTAAATAAACGCGGGCCACTCTAAAAACAGAGAGAGAGAGAGAGAGAAAACAAACAAACTCACCTGGAAGGCTAACGCATTACAGCAAACATTTCACAAACATGAACAATTACGTTTCCAAAGCCTGCCACTGTGGATGACAAAGCCGATCTGCCGCCACTCTATCAACACATCCTGACAACTTCAAACACACACACGAAAATCAGTCTCACTCACCCGTTCGTAGGCGACAAAACCATTCGGCTACACATAACGTACAACTCACCATCACCAAAGCACAAAATAGTCATTTCCAAACGAATAAACGCGGACCACTCTAAAAAAAAGAAAGAGACAAAAAAACAAACTCACCTGAAAGGCTAACGCCGCTTGTGCTTGTTACCGGTGATAGCAATACTAGCGACTGTGACACAACGTACACGCAAAGTACAACTCACCATCACCAAAGCACAAAATAATAATTCCAAACGAATAAACACTGATAGCATTACTCACGACTGTACTCACCATGAACAAAGCTCACTCACCTGGAGTGTGCTTCTTCATTAGCATGCTAGCACTGGTATCTATCACGTGCTCCCTGCTCCACCTGCACAGGCGCAGCAGCAGGTGCTTCCTGCATGTACCGCTCATCACCGTTCAAGCTCTTCGTCGTGGTACAGGCGTCCATGCGGCCACACATCCACCTTGCCGTTCGATGCCTCCACCGACACGGGTGCTGCAGATACTTTCGGCTTCTTCAGTTCGGTGGAACATTGAACGCTCACCACAGTTAATACTCTTGGTCGTGTTACAGGGCGTCCATGCGGCCAAACACTCACCGACATGACGACAAAGCAAAGCTCCACCACCTTGCCGTTCGGTACCTTCTCTGCACTCCACCGACACAGGCACTGCTTCTTCTCCGTGGTGTTACAGGCGACGGCGAAAATCTTCAATGCGGCCGCACATTCGACGACAAAACGAAGCTCCACCACCTTGGCGTTCCATCGCTTCTTTGCTTCACTCAAGAAACACGATGGCGCCTCGCAGACTCGCGCGAGACCTTCTTTGCAGTCAACCATGTGATCCATGTGTACAGGTCACCTGTACACATGGATCACATGGTTGACTGTTTGAAAAACTGTTCATAGTTTTCAGGAGTATAACCCCCGTGCAGACACTGCGGCGGGAAGCAGAGGAGAGCCGAGAGGGGGGGAGAGAGCCCCCCCAAACGACCCCCACACCACAACCAACCAGGTGTAGGGGTCATAACGTGATAACGTTAGTGGGATTCGAACACGACTTGCATACATCCAATCCAATGAACCTATGGTCGCCGTGATCGTAACCCGCTGCGCCACCACGTTTGAGTCTGATAACGCTTCGCTGAAACACTCTCTTATCTTCGTACTTCGGGTGTTGCACTTACACACGCTTACACAGGCTTACACAGGCTTACCTGTCTCTCTGAATATTCAGACAATTACAACAATTAAATATCGACATTATTTTAAAAACAAAGACAAATCAAGTTCCCCCTCCCTCACATATCTCACCTGTCATCTTCTCTTTCTCCAGCTCCGTTGGTGTATATACAGAAACGCACATACAATAAATAGGGAATACATCGGGAATAAATCGGGAATAAATCACTGACTTGTGGTAGACCTCGTCACGACTTCACGTCTCTGTCCGTAGCTCGGTTGGTAGCGCGTCCGCTCCGCGTTCTGAAGTCGTCTAGCCTGTGCGGTGGATCCGGGTTTGATTCCCGCATGTGGTCGTGTTAGACAAGAAGAATTGAGATAGTGCTTTTAATGAAATCAGACAATCGAAGGTTTTATGTCATTCGAAAAAAGAATGCCGAATTGGACAATTCCCCAAATCAAATACGGCACGCAATGACACGTTTTTGCACTTAAAAATAGTCTGTAGATTTGAAAGCCCAAATAAACAAAACACGACTAATGAGTACATCTCAGTCAAATGTTCAATGACGATTTGGCGCAAATACCGCATAAAGTGAGTCAATTTAACTGAAGAGTACAAAGCACCATCATTGAAAGTATTTGTAGGAGATCGTTGCAAATCTGCTCATGACTTACTTCAAAAATCGGTTGCACTGACTGATTTTTGTACCTTAATTCACTACGTGCCGTATTTGATTTGGGGATATTCACTAATATATACCGATATGACCAAGATCTCAGAGAACATCACAATTTCATTTTAAAACATACTCTTTGTAACGTTGGGGATCTTTAAGTGAATATGCTGATTTATTGGAGCCAGTGAAGGTGTTGCAGGATGGGTGTAACGCATTTCTTTGAGTAACTTACACTTTGACTTCTAAAGAAGTCTCTTTTATCCACTTTCTTTTTTCAGACATCCTGGCTGCGCCAAATTACCAGACACACATACATACACACACATGCACGCACGCACATTGTTTTTGGACGGTAAAAACTACAGGGATGTCGTCCGTGGCTGCACCCATCCTAACCCCAACCCTTACTTTAGTATGTCAAAAAAACAACAAAAAATTCCACCAAGTACTTACTTTAGTATGTTCAAAAAATTGTGCTAACTACTGTAAATTTTTAGCTAAGTACTTACTTTAGTATGTTAAAAAATGTTCCTAAGTACTTACTTTAGTAGGTAAAAAAAATTGGACTAAGTACTTACTTTAGTATGTTAAAAAATGTTCCTAAGTACTTACTTTAGTAGGTAAAAAAAATTGGACTAAGTACTTACTTTAGTATGTTAAAAAATGTTCCTAAGTACTTACTTTAGTAGGTAAAAAAAATTGGACTAAGTACTTACTTTAGTATGTCAAAAAATGACCATAAGTCCTTACTTTAGTATGTAAAAACATATCCCCAAGTACTGAAAATTTGTTCCTACGTACTTGACTATTTCATATATATATAACACTTACCTATTGTATATATATATATATATATATATATATATATAAATATATAGATATAAATATAGATTGTGTTAAAATATATTAATTTTTTATATATTTTAACACAATCGACTGTCTGACACCTTAAATACTTTAACCTTTAACAGTTTTTACACACTTACCTTTAAAAATGAACTGTTTTCTGTGTTTACCACCTTAAAAAAGTTCTAAAGTGTTATACTTTAAAAATGTTCCAAAGTATTTACCACTTTAAATAATAATTTCAAAAATTTTCCTAAGTGTTTAACTTCCTTGACATAATATTTTAAAAAATACTTTAAATACAGCTTTCAAAATTTTTGCTAAGTGTTTAACACTTTCAAACATACGCAGAGAGGAAGTTGGGGGCGGGGAACAAAAAACTACCAGAACAAAAAGAGCAAATCGGCTCTGCGAATAAGCGTTACACTCTACCGGTGGCGGTCCTAGCCTGAATGGCACCCTGGGCAAACAGCCGCTGTGGTGCCCCCCCCCCCACACACACATCCCTCGCACTGGCTCACACCCCCACCAACCCAAACAGAATATCAGGTGACAAGTAAATGTATGAACTTTATTAAGATAGAAATACAATAAAACAAAGTATACATTAAACAACCAATTTAAAGTGCACAACCATAAATATATGCAAGATCTATATTGTTTTTAAAGTGCTGAATTGAATTGAACTGAAAGAAAATACACATTTCACATCACAAGCATAGAAAAGCACAACAAAGACATAAGAATAATTGAATATAAATAACAACAATAAAAATACAAATAAAAATACAGAAATCCTTCATACACGCAGAACTAAAAGCTGACCCTTCCGGTGAGAACATCTCCCGTCGCTCTCGTTCCGAGGAAAAAAGACATCTGATGCCGCCTAACTCGGTCCTCGGAGGCTTTTCCCCAGTGGTGGCTGAACTTTGTGGGGGGGTTCAGACATTTCGGTACAACAGCACATTCCATTTGGCATGTTGTTCAAAGCGCACAGCGGTCGAACCATGCACGGTTTTAAGAAATAGCAAAACTGGATTAATCGCAACTAACGGGAAAAAAAGGCAGGTAAAATTCACAGATAAAAAAACACTGCTATTTCTATCTTCACACACACACATAAATGAGAGCAAAATACCACCCACCTATAGGCTCCTGCTGGGGAGAAGCAGCGGCAAACTCCTCGTGGCCTTTCCGACACGTGGCGGGAGACGCCGTACGAGCCGTGGAGGTGGACGGGATCTCCTCGTCCTCAGCTACGGATGAGGCCTCTGTTGCCGGAGACTCGTCCCGGGCGGGAGGTGCTGGTGCCCCTGGAAAAGTGCATCGATGTAAACATGCATGAACGGCACGCTTCAATGCATTACAATGCAAAAAAAAAGCAAAAAACTGCCTCGTCTCAGGGGCTGACATCCTGTGAGCTCACTGGGGAGGGAGCTCACAGGGTGTCAGTGTGTGTGTGCTCTCACCCCTAGAGGGAGCTCCAGTTCCATGACTTGTACATTTAGATTTCCACATTTGCTGTATTTGCCCTTCACTGAGTGTGTGTGTGTGTGTGTGTGTGCTTCAGCAAAATACAGTAAAAGGACAGTGCTGATTTAAACTCCTTTCTTTCACGCACGTTTTAGAATCAAATGCGTGACGTCTGGAATCGTAAAGCCTATAGGCATCCTACTGCACGGTCAGAATACACTGAGCAGAGGGTGCATTTTTAACTTCAAAAACAAGAATTCCATTGAGGAACGTATTACGCATGGGTAGTTGTATTTATGTGCCTTTGAACGGGTTGAAACCTGTAGTGATTGCTTCAAAGGAGGCAGTACTGTAGCCCTACATTTAAATAAAGCCACAGCGAGGCATTTAATAAGTATTAAGTAATAAGACATATTTAATAAGTCACAGACGGTGTAATAACAGTAACAGAAATGCGTGTGAGAGAGAGAGAGAGACGGTGTATGTTTGATGTGTGTGAAGAGACAGAGAGAGAGAAAATGAGATGAGACAGACGCACGCACGCACGCACGCCCTTACTGCCGTCAGTTTGTACAATTCGTTCAGCATCTACAATTTCCGGTAAAAATGTGGTATTTCCTGCTACCCGATTCGGATGTCGGCGAGAACGGGAACGCCTTTCGCCTCGGCTGTTTCAGAGTCGCTCCCGTGGCAAGACAATGGCTTTACCCGATCGGCTTGTTCGCCACGCCGACCTGCCAAAGTCCGAAACAAATGGCACGGAAAGAAAACAAGAAGTCATTTGTGAGAAACGCGCTCCATCCCCTCTTCCTCGCCGCCGCTTCTCGCTTCACACCTTTCGCCGAATTACTCCCTAAAAGTTCCTGGGTGAGAAACTGTCGCAGTTTCAGTGGGTTTCCTTCTGTCAAAAGCTGAGATACATTTGGTCAGACTTTGGAAAAAATCACATTCTGTGTTTGGAATGTCTTCAAGTGGAGCTTTGAATGGCTTTACGTCCTGAGGCTGAAAATTTGTTTAGTCTGGACCAGAAAGCAGTAATTTGTGAGGATTCTGAAGGGAGTCCGGCCTATTTCCTCATTTTTAAAAGGATTCTGAATCGAGTTTGATTCCTGTCTAAAGAGAGAAATGGAGCGGGTGTTTTATGGACATGTGGGGGAGGGGGGCGGTCACACATGCTGGCAAAAGTACTTGGTACTTCAGTTAAAAGTGGGAGGAACGAGCGAGGCGGCGCAACGAGGATGTGTCAGAGAGCTGCCCTCTCTGAGCCGCTTACAACGGAGGCGGATCGGAAAAGTGACGACGGGTGAATCTTTGGTCGTGCGATTGCCGATGCTTTCGCGATCCCTCAAAATCAGAGCTCTGAAGGTCCGTGTAATCGACGGCTCCCTCAAAACGTTTCTCCGAGGCTGCGACTGAGTCCGAAGTACATTCAGACATGTTCCACCAATGCCCCGGTGCGCCGAGCTGGGAACAACGCCCGACGATCGACGGTGTTTCTCCGCGACACCCAGAAGACGCCGCCGCACGGTTTGCTTTTACGAGTACAACTACCGGAAGGTCGACTACAGCCTGATCTGAGAGGTTACGGGGTCAAACAAACTAGTCGGGACTTCAGCCCATTTCAAAATCGGCCTTCATACGGTGCTCAGAGAAAGCCGAAAAGGGGGACTCGAAACTCAGTGGCCGTTCGATACCTTGTGATCTGAATCTGTTTTTTTTTTTTTTCTCTTTTGTTTCCTTCCTTTTTAAGTGCCCCTGTCAACTCCAAACTGAGAGTGCTTTTCGCAATCTTGGAATAATAAGGCGTTTCAACATCATACCATAGAACCAAAAATGCCGTGTGATTTCAAAAAGAACAATTTAGAGTCTTTTCTGGCTCACGCGCTTCTCATTGTGGAGCTGCTCTTCTTTTTTTTCTGCCCCGTAATGTTGAAAATTATGAGTCAACTTTGTGTCAGCCGTAGGGAGGTGCTGTGATTTCAGCGCTTGACGCAGTTCAGCACAAGTTATTATGTGCTGAATGAAAAAGGCGTAATTGCCTGTCCTTTAAATGTCATTTACATTTTGACTTGATAACTCTTAAACTCTATAAACCTTACTGTAAAAATATATAAATCAAATAAATAAACACACTGCTTGTTTGTTTCGCTCTGTCCTGATTCGTGCATTTCCTCTACCTTAACTGCTCTTCATAAAGTTTGTCCCCTGTGTTTGCACTGTTGTATTTTGAAATGTCACAGTTCTACGACCTTTGACATCGTCATCTCTGAGTGGTATGATTGCTACGCTTGTGATCCCGTCTTGTCTTTGTCAGTATCCTGTAATAATTTATCCCTACTGGTAGCCTCTACTAAATGGTAAACATGTTTTCAAAGAGTTCTGATGGATCTGGATAGTTTCGTGAATAAATGAGAGGCCCGCTCTTCAGCTGATTGGACTGAGCTCAAACCAGTCTCACTACAGTTCCCAGAACTACCTTACCGCACAGCCATTGGGCAACCGCAGACCGGAAACGTGAGTCATATCTATAACTGGAAATGCATTGACGGTAAAGAGCAACGCTTTCATTTCAGGTTGTGCGGGGTGTGCACTGCAGCATTAAATAGGCCACCGACACAAAACGGGGACCACATAAATCCCCCTGACATTTCTGCGAACGGAAATGCAAATGTTTATTTTGAAGGGAAAAAAAGTAGCGAATAAAAATTTTGTAACGCTCGACCTCAAAATAAGCATTTTTTCTGAAGACGAGCGGTGAGGGCTGGAATCAGTTGAAAACTACAGAAAAAAATGTAACAAGTCGAGATGCTTGCAAAATATCCGCACCTCGAGCCTCGCGGGCGATCTGCTATCCCTTTTCCTGTACTACTTGACAGGGTGGTGCTACTGCCATCCTTCAAACGCTTTACTAAGACACTGAGGAGGGAGACACTTTAACAGACAGTTTAGCACTAATGACATAACAAAAGTAGCGACGGTAGGGATAAAAGCAGCTGAAAAGTGTAAAGCTGTCGAACTAGAGGTTAAAACGGAAACGCCGAGAGAAGTTGAAATGTCAGACACACATCAGCTGATGTGTAAGCGGTGAGAACATAGGCGTTGTCGTCTGAAGAGTAAGAGATGCAAGCAGCTGAAACACCTGTTGAAGAGTAAGAGATAAATGTGGTTGAAATGATGGCTGCTGCAACCTTACCAAAAAAAATGGCCGTAACACCGACGACGACAACGACAGCGTGCTTTGCTTCCAGCTGCTGCTGCTGTTATAGTAGTCCATGTTGTCAGGATTAATTGTGTTAAACATGAGCAGAATGAAGCTATGACTGTGCAGATCACGTCCAAGCATATTAAAGTTTTTGTTTTATACTGACTATTACATTTGGAGTCGCTCATATCTGCACGCCATCCAACTGCAAGATTGAAGAGCTCTGTTAAATACTTCAGCGGGTTCAACAGTCCACATTTTGGCAAAGAGAAACTTTTTTTTCTAGTTTAAACACTCTCATGAGTTGTTAGCTCCTTAACAGAAATGCTTTTCATTGCTTTTCTTGCTCTTGTTCTGTTTATCTGTATTTACTCTGTTCTAAAAGTCACTTCCACTGACTTGCAGGGCCTTTTTGTCATTTCTTACTTCTTTCAGGAAGAGGTAATAAAGTTATTTTTTGGGTGTTGTTTTTCAGTCATACCTTACTGAAAGCTCTCCAATCATTTTGTGTGAAATGTGCACGGGCTGCCTCCACTGCTAATATGAAGCATTCTGCACAATGTACAGTGTGAAAAATGTACAGCATGTTCATGAAAATTACACTTTACAATACTCTTATTGATGCTAATGTATTCCTCCAAACTGTGTAAAACAGGCACTTACATTTCCCAAATTCATTTAATGCGCCATATGATCCAATGATCATCATGGAGGACTCGCAAGGTCAAATCCCTCACCGGCGATGATTGTCACTGCAATCGCTGAACCTGAAAATGATGTGGAATGTGGAAAAACGGTCGGCTTAGGTGGCTCGGTTGTGTGCCTGCGACTGCGATGAGTATTTTCTATCTGTTTTTATGTCTGGCTCCGTTCCTCTCCTCTCCATTTGACATGTTTTGAGCAAGAGAGCTTCATTTTAATCACTGCCAGGTTTGAGAATCCCGCTTGTAACGACGCCATGTTCTCGGGCTTTGTGACAACAGGTCGTCGCTTTTGATTTTTATTAGACCCATGTCAGAAAATCATTAGTCTTATGAGCGCTTCGACGCATTTTTCCCTATTTCCCTATTAATCGATTGTCTCAGCCATCAAAACTGACAAACTCCTGTTCAATTAGCACTAAAGTTGCTGGTAGCACCCTTTGGTGTAACTGTTTTACAGGTGTCTGACTTTACAAAATGATAAGGGGGTTCGAGCACACTGACTCCAGAGGAGAGGAAGTTTGTAACATAAAATAAATGGACTCTGACAGATTAGCCCTCGTCAGGCTTTTCAACAGACTGACTCACCAGAATGTCACAACGCCAGATTTAGCATAAATCGCTGGCGTTCAAGCCATTGCACGCGCACCTAGAGGTTAGAGAAGCGGCTTGTGATCGGAAGGTCGCTGGTTCGATTCCCCGAGAACCGAACCATGAACTTCCCCGCGCCGTCGATGATGGAAAACTAGGCGGTTAAACGACGTCGTCGAGGGAAACATCTCCGCAACGTGTTCCCTTGCGGTTGTCGCAAGAACCGCGCTACCGACGTGGCTAAAAATACAACTAGAATGAGCAAACTAGAAGGCAGCCATTTAAAAAAATGATAAACTACACCTACAATTGCTGCATTTCAAATCTTCTCTCTGTGGTTACAGCTGCTACGCGGTCCTTATTAATATTTACTGCCATTTTAACAAGTTGTATAACTGTGAAATCTCTGGCCGTAATAACTGTCACACCTCTTCTAAGGCTGTGATGTGCTGCTAATTGGCATCCAGTGTAATATGACACACCTATTTTACGTTGTTATTTCAGACCCAAGTTGAATCCTGATTTTTCAGGGTGCACCTCTGTTATGTTCCCTACCTGTTGTCTGTATTAAATCCCATTCTGCTCTCAGCACTTTTCTGATTTATTTAAAGATACGGCGGGTGTTACTCACGAGGTCCGTCTCCGTGCCCTCGGGCTACAAACGAGCCGACTCGCCTACAACTTGATTTAACCTCGTCACTCGGTTTTGCCGTCATCTAATCTGTGGAGTCAGGTGATGATGGGGGAGCTCAATCTTGTGAAGCTACGCGGCTAATGGTGCGTCTCCCTGTCGGCTCACGTGCTAGAAGTGCGGCAAAAGTGACCTCGGGCGGAAGAGAAAGTGGTGAGAGAGGTCACGGAAAGGTCAGAAGAAGACAACGCGGGGTTGTTAAAGGGCCAAGGACAGAAATGAATGGGATGACGGTGGCTTTCTTTGTACCTGTGTCAGATATGTCAAACATGCATGCTGCAACTTCAGTGCTAAAATACAAGAGACGAACCATGCATGCATGCCAGCCACGTGCCAATATCGCTACACTGATCCCAGATAAAAGTCCATCGCATGCACACGCTGTTCTCTTACTGGACTGAAGCGGCTGCGGAGTGACGGTCGCCTCTTAAATATGTGGAATGCTTTCGATTAAAGAGCGCTCCAGAGCTGCAGAAGTGGGATTTACGCTGCCGGGCGTCATCGGTGTGTGTATGCGACCCGGGAAGGATTAGGTTTTAATCTCTGATGCAGATTATGACTTGGGTTTCTACGAAAGGCTTCACTACTGTCAGATGCTGTATCGGTGGCAGGAGATGTCTGTTACAATGCTTACCCTTAATTCATGACCGTTGCCCTCGGTGCACCAACAAAAAAAAGGGGATTCTTTCTTCCTTTCGTCAGATCTTTCTCAAGATGCCTCCGGCTCGTTTTCTTCTATCAAACACCTAGATGTGACAGAGACAGGAGAGGAGTGAACGACGTGAGACGTCATCAACTTCTTATTTAACCCTTATTAACACATTCTTGGTAACAAGCAGCCACGGGGTACAGATTTTCACGCATTCACACACAAGGACTTGTCTCAAAAATGTCAAACTCTTTTTTTTCAGCATTTTACAATTCTACCAACCTGTCTTAAAACGTCTTATCGCTGCATTGATGTCTTATTTTGTTGGTACTTTGGGACCATCCCTGTTGTTCTCTCTGACACAGAGCAACACGCCTCTTTGCTGCTGAGCAGTTCACTGTGCGTTTTGCCTGGCTCAAAGACACGCCAACAGTAAAGCTGTGGAATGTGTTATTCATACACTCCCTCCACCTGCCGAGGTGCCCCCCCTTACACTCTGGGGACTTCAGATCAGCAATTGTCCCGTCACCAGCCTGCTTTTCCAAACCCTCGAGCCCCCGAGTCACGGTCTATTTCCTGACCGCTTATAGAGATTTGCTGGTTGGGTGGAAGTGTGCTCAACAGGCTTTCGGTGCAGCCTGACGCACTGGCTTCCATAGCATGCGAAGAAAGCTTAGCTAATGGCCTGGTCGTTAAGCCAAATCTTGGAAAACATCAGCAGTTGCTGTAACTTCCGTACTCATTTGGATTTCACTGCATTCTTGTGTTATGCAGTTTTTCCATGCACCACTGGCAGAGTGCTCATTTAGTTTAGTGGTTTTAACATGGTTGGACTTTTTAATATAAATGCACGTGTACCTGTTCTGTAAATTGTATAAAATAATCTGTTGTTACTTTTCTGGGATCTTTTCTTTTCTTTTAAGTTTATGTAAAGCTATGAATGCACGCCAACAACAGCTTCAGTCCCATGTCACAGTATAAAAACTACGCATATAGCACACGCATATAGACCTGCGTGCATACATGCAACACACCGACACCAGCAGAGACACTGCCGCCCACATTCCCACTGCGTTCGTCAAACTGTATCCCGCCTGACATTTTTTACTCCACCCACATCCCTTCACTCACTCCTACACACACACACACAGGTTGTTTATCATCATAGCACGGTCGGAGTCAGTTTCATTTCAATCCATCAAGTGAACTGTTCAAAAGCATTTAAGCATCAAAAATATTGGCAAATCTGCTGACAAATCGCCGGAAATGAATTTTACCCTCCCTGATAGTTGGAGCTAAACCTCCGTATCTGAAGTGTGAATGCACACGATGGGTCACTTTAACCTACATGTGTGTATGTGAGTGCGCAGAGCTAGTAATAATCTGTCAGCTACCATCAGCGTCTGCAATGCTGCTGTTGAAACACACTGGAATCTGACACAAACGCACGCACGCAAGTACGCTCAAAGGCACGACACAGCTGCTTGGGAGAGACAAAGAGGGCTGGGGATTACTGAGGGTTACCCACTGCTACTGCAGTATGCATGCATGTGTGCTTGTGTATATTATCCAGGCCGTCCTTATGAGGACCAACTGTCCTAGCAAGGAAAAAAAGATAACGAGTTTGTTGGTTTTGCCAGTTCTGGCTACTCTTTTTTTCTCTCTCTCTCTCTCTCACTCTGTGTGTGTGTGTGTGTGTGTGTGTGTGTGTGTGCAATACATGTGAAAGACCTTCATCTGTTTGTGTAATGTGCATTCTCCCACCCCACTGCTAAGCATCCATCAGTGACATTTACTGCATGGACCTTAAGATAACCACCACCCGATGACATGAAATATTGATTAGCACACTGTCTCTGTCTTCCTCTCTCTCATTCACACGCATGCACGCACACGCGCACACACACACACACACAGGGCTCTTTCCCCGTAATAAAACTCTAACCTCACTGCCTATGTCATAGCTTCTATGTACGTTAGGGTCACGGAGTGCGCAGTTAAAATGATTTGTGTGCAGTCACTTTTCCATATTTCTCGTAGAGAAGACAGGTATAGATACATTGGAAGATGTATTTCACTTGTGGGATGCTTAGTTTAACTAACTACTTTAGGATTTACTGAAAAACACATGGTGGCTTTTATCGATGTTTGCCGTAAAACTCTATGGATTCAGTTCTGATGACTAAATGAGATCACAGATTTGGATAAGTTTTTATTTTTTTCCCTTTTCTGAATTTGGAAAAGGCTTCGACCGAGCTGCCCGACATATCAGACCGCCAGGATGACGGTTGCAGGCCGTTTGGTTGTGTCTTCAAGGCAAAGCACGTTCAACATGGACGTCAGAGTCAACTTAAGCTCATTTTCCTCTTCCCTGTTTGTAGCATTCAAAGAGAATGAAAGTGCATCTGAGGTTTGCAGAGAGGCCAGTTCACTGACATTAGAGTGTTATCTGCTCTTTGCCAATGACACCGTCCTTCTGGCTTCAGTGAACCACGGTCACTCCTGTGCACTGGAGCAGTTTGTTGGGTGATTGTGATGCGGATCAGCACCTCCGGGTTCTGAGGTCCCGGTTTGCTCTCTGAAACATGTGGAGTTCCTGTGTCTTGGGGTCTAACTCAGATGAGCGAGCAGTTGCCGTAACGTGAATGCCGTACCGCGCCGCGGTGGAGTCAGACGAGATGATGCGAGCGTTTGGGAGAGAAGCTCCCTGTGCGCTGAGCCTGCTGTCACTCCCGGGCTGTCGAATACTGATGTTTCGGCATATCCTTTGGCGTTTCATCCAGATTCGGGATGAGTCGTGACAGACTTTAATGTGCCTCCAGTGCAAAGAAATCTGCATCAATCGCAGATGATCAATGCAGCTACACAACACAACATAGTTTCTAAAGGGAGAAAGTCCCAAAAGAGGTGGAGATCAGAACTGAGCGAAGGCTCATACATGACTTCACCCAGGAGATCGAGTAAGAAGGGGAGACTGCCGGTTCTGGGGGCTGCTGCCGAATTTGCCGGCCGTTGTTTATCTAAACACAAACTGTGCCGGATGATTCCGTGTTGAACATCTTTCTTAGCTTGAAGGTTTAAAGCTGCTGGCTTGTGATAAAAAATACGACAATTTCGGGTGTGAACTCACCAATATGTTGGTAGTGTGGTGAGTCAATAGGTAGCATGAATACATTAGAGCAGCTGTAAAAGGCCCAACATCTCACATCTTGCTTGTGTGAAAATGACTCATTCAGCTGTATTGGAACCACTTTACACCACATCTGTTCTCAGGTATGGCAAACAGCAGGTTGTACAAATTTAGACTATTTCATTGTTACTTTTTTAGCCTGTCAGTGCTAATCGGAGCACTGCAAAAATCACCTTAGAGATTCAATTGAGACCTTTGAGTTTATTTTCTGAACTTCCTGTAGTGTGTGTGTCACATGGTGGCTCCAAAACCAATTGTTGTAAACTATATGCTCTCTATTTGTGCAGTGAAAAAAAAGGAAAAAAAACAAAACAAAGGCAAAACCGAAGCTAGAGCGGATTCATGCAGAAAAATGTTACACCGATGGGCACAAGACAGGACAGATTTTTACGCTATACCACCGATCAAAGACCTTTAGCCGCCCGATGAACGGAAGCCCGTAACTTATTTAATGGAGCAAGTTTATAGAAGAATGCGCTCTGGGACCCTGGTCCTGCCCATCCACCTCTAACATCCTCATGACTTTGCAGTCAGAGCGCTTTCTACTTTGATATCAAACGTAGGTCATTTTGAGCCGTTTGCACAACAAATGCTGCCTTTTATCTGGTGAGGACGTTTTAGCGAGATCAAGGAGTGAATAAACCTCTCCTTTACCTCAACTGAGCACTCAAACTGTGCTCAGATCAAAAGCCCTTGATCTGAGCACATAAACCCCGCTCAGTCGCACGCTGTTGAAGACTACTGTTGTAATATGAAAGCATGTAAGTCCTAACAAACCCTCTCCCTGGATAAATACAAAGTTTAAATGAATACACTTTGCACACTTCAAGAGGATGCTGCTGCATGGAGTGTGAGCTCTCCAAGGTGTGGCTTCGTGACATCAATAAGGTAGACTGTCGCTGTGTAATGAGCTGAGAAACTGCATCCCACTCTTTGGTTCTCTGGTGGCTGGAGTGTTACAGGCCTTGTGCTATTTTTGATGAGAACTGAAAATACGTGTCTGTTCTGCTCAGGCAGGAAGGCAGAGGACTACACAGCAAAAGGACTACGTGTTCCGGTGCGGCTAGGGGCTGCCGACGAGCTCGTAGCTGGTGTTAGTGTTTTCTCAGACAACGCTACCTGTTAACTTTTTATTGAATACCGCGCGTGACAAATACTGTCGCCCGCTGTTTGTCGTCTTTTCAGAAACTCGCCGTTGTTCGGAGGGTTCAGCAGCACCTAGTCTATTATCTTCAAGTGGACTTGACAACGTGCCTTTATGTGTATTTATAGTATGCGAGGTACAATAGCAAAGTCAATACTGTTATTACCCCTGAAGAGAGAGTATGAAGTACTTCCAAGAGCTGCCTGTATCCTTTTGAAAGTATTTTGCAGAGTGGTCAGTTTATTTTAGAAAATAGTCATGTTCTGTGTGAAACCTGGCAACTATACAAAAGCAATTATTCTGGATGTCAACTGATATGTATTTTTTTAAAATTCTCTCTTACTTTTTTCCCACATCTACTCATTTTCATTTTACCACTTTTTTTATGGTTTAGCTTGCTTTTGGGAGAAAGCAGAAACCAGGCGCTGCATGTAAGTCATGAGTGCGATCTGGTTTTTCAGTCTGAGGCTACAGATCAGCAGCTCGCGGCGGCTGGCGGGATCTGGTGGGCGAATGAAACGGAACAGCTGATGTTTTCATGATGCAATCCCAGCACGGAGTGGGTAAGCACATCATCGGCAGCTCGACTGGCTCTTTTATTTAGTTATTTACTCAGCAGTTCAGCCTGTGGGCACATGCGCTTGACTCCACAAAGCACAAAGAGGGAATGCTGTACGAGTTTGGTCCCCACAGGTCTTGTTGGCAGCTAAAACCTGTCATCTCCAGCCGTGGAATAAAGTTTAGCTGAAAAAACATCTGAAAATATAAATCAAATTCATCTTTAACTTCACTGTGTTTTGAGTCGTTGGTGGAAAATGTTTTAACAAATAATGTGAAAGTGTCATTAGTGTCATTTCTAGCAGCGGCAGCAAACGTCTCAGGTAAAACCGCTGTACACGCCTGAGGAAACACGCAAACAAAATCGGTTACCTGCGGGTGCATCTAGCGGCTAAAGAGCCAGCGACTTCCCCAGGAGTTGTTGAAACAAACACAGAGTCAAAACAGAGCGAATGTTGGACCTCGATTCATCGGGTGGCGGAAACACGACCCCAGTGTTGTATAGTGATGTCGCTCTGGATCTGCTGGGTGTGTAAGTAAGTGGCTGTTTGCTAATGTTGGCTAAAACATCTTTATACCGAGATTATATGTCTATGTTGTGTTTACAGCTTGACAAGGTTATTATCTCGACAATGTTTTTACCTCAGAACGGTTAAATAAACGTCTCCGAATGAGTCCTCAACGTGTAGCACCGCCAAATCCACAGCGGGGTCGTTCGTTCCTTTTAAACATTCTGGGTCGGTCCTGCAAAAAAACGCAAAAACAAGCTTTAGTAAATCGAGCACACTCGCACTGGAAACTTAATTAATTGGCAGTTACTTTTCCCCAAGCACCAAAGCAGCATATGACAGAAACATGGAGGGCACCCAGTCAGAGCACTGTATTCCAAAGGTGTCCAAATGGCATTTTGATTTGCATGTTTCCTCCTGCCAACAGGAATGAGCAATTACAGCATGTTGCACTCGAGGAAGACAGGCGGCGCTTGGCAAAAATCACACACTGTGGCTCGAGACTCAGAAAATAAGCAATTAACACCTGCTCTCCTACCCTTGCTCACCACTCCTGGCTCGCAATAATTATTTTCAAAGCTCTCACCACCCCATTGAATCTAAAAATACAAGCATGCGTATATCCATGTATGTGCTTTCTCTGCTTGTCTCTCTGACTCGCTATTTTTTTAACACACCAGCAGAATCACAAACACAAGCACCGGATAAATAAAGAAAAGCCTTTTCCGCTTGTGTTTTGACAGAGCTAAACAGGCTGACAACACAGAAAACATTACAGCTATATGTTCTGTCCTGAGTATTTATTTATACTTATATATAAAATCCTCCAGCTCTCCTCTAGTTTTAACACATACACAGAGGGTAGGAAGGTCTCTTAGCTATTCCTGCTCCTTCCATTACAGCGCAGCAACGCGATGCATTTGCTGAAGCACTATACTTAGCGACAGAAAGGTATCCCCTCGCCCTGTCTCAGGAAGTTTGGAGAAAGTGTAGAATCAGAGAACGCAGAGTGGACCAAATGGAGAGTCTGGACTGGTGCTGTCATTTGTGTCTCGTGTCTAATGTTGCCGTCTACGGTGGAAATGCAGACCGTGCATTAGAATGAGAAGAAAAGGCAGCCTGGCAGCTTTCCGACCAGAATCCATTCTGCTGCACTAATGATATCTGAATGTGGCCTCTTTTATTTCGATTAAAGAAGCAGACATTTTGGGGCTTATTCACTTTCTGGCACAGAGTTAGATAAGAAGATCAACACCACTCCTGTACATGTATTCTCTGTCCAAAGTTTTATGAAAACGCACCAAGCAGTACCTGAAGGGTCGCTTAAAGTCAATTCACGCATTTAAAACAGCGGCATTTCACAGTGAAATCAGTTCATTCCAGGTGAATTGTCCTGCTTCGTGGATTCTCTCGTGAGGGTGAAGTAAATCTGCAGCGATGGCCACGACATCCTCAGTTTTTTAGAACTAATTATTTCACAAAGATGTATGGATTAATTTCACTGTGTCTCTTTGAGCCATAACCAGGTTGTTACACTTCAGTTGTTGTATGGATTAAGCAGATTGTTCCTTTTGGACAAAGCCAGGTTAGCTCTTTCCCCCTGTCTCCAGTCTTTATGCTAAATAAGGTTTAATCTAACTATTCCTTCAATGTTTTTCATCTACATTCTCCTGCTTTAACCTTCTGGACAACCGCCAGTGCTGCATTCTTGCAGCACTGTCAACCCCAGACATGTGAAGCAAGTCTTAGGTTTGGCCTGGCCTGAAAGCTGCTGTTGTGCAGTTGGTTTAACAACACCCTCAAACGCACAGCAGACTCAAGTGTATGAAACTTTAATAAGGAACACTGAAATTGTCCTCCAGTCGGCCCCAGCGATTAAGTTAGATGTCAATAAGATGCCCGTTCTCTTCGCTTTGTTTCGGTGATGTCTGGGCAGCTTGTTTGCTGGTGCTCCAGTAAAGGATTCCCTCTTTTTTCCTCCCCCCGTGCCGGAGAGAGCAGAGATCGCAATGAGAGAAACGGAGACAAACAGACAGATCAAGAAGGAGGCGGATTGTCCTGCATTTTTGTCTCTGTTGTTAGGCATCGAAGAGAGACGACCATTTGGTGTGGAACGTGGCTAAATAGAGTTGGAAATAGAAATAGAAGGGAAAGAGAATAAGAAAGAGGCCTTCCTTTCTGTGCCCAGCTGAAGCTAATAGCTTCTAGCCTTTCAGAGGAGACATGATTTATTTAAACCAGTTTACATGAGGGAGCAACATCACGCAGTTCTCCACTCTTCTAATCCTTCCTTAAAAAAAAAAAAAAAAAGGGAAACCTCCCTAAAAACTGCCGAAAATAAAAAAGTACAAGCCCTACTTTTAGTCTTCCATCCTGTGCTGCTTCTGTAGCATCACTCGGCTCCCCAGGAAATAATTTCTGTTTGGGTTGTCGTGCATGATTGAATTAAACCAGAGCGAAAACAATCAAAACAGACAGCAGAAAAACATCCAGAATGAATAGAAAAGCCACAAAAACATGACAGCTTAACAGAAAGAAATGCAACAAACAAACAAACAAACCAGTACCAAATACATGGCTGAGCAGGTTGCACAAGGTCACAAGTTGGTTGTGTGTGACTTAAAGCGAAATTTTAAAATATCTAAAAGATTTTTTTTTCTAGCTGATCACAAAAAAAACAATTAAAAAAACATGTTCAGTAGCAGATGTCAGCCTCAGACTTGGCAACTATACATCCATCTGCTCGTGAAGTTTGCTTCCTCACATTGAAATTAAACTCCAGTGCCCATTAATGGGAAAATATCCAAGTTTATGAAGAACCGTAAAGGAACACATACTGCCGAGGTCGGTTTACTTGTCATGGGTAGTATGACTCACAGGCTAAATATAAATATCTCGACCTGTGCTGCACCAATTTTCACAACTCTCTCTTTCAAATCCCAGCGCTATGGAAATGTAATTCTAAATCGCTCGAGTCTTCAATGAACCCAGTAAAACTATTAGCTGCTGGTGATCCACCTTGTTTTCCTGGTCCATTTCGTTCCTGTGTGGTGCAAGTTACTTCCAACACAGCTAAAAACATCTGCATTAAAAGTGTCAGCTTGAGTGTCGGTCCTCGGAGAACGGCTTCACTGGAGCACAATGCACTGCATTGAACTGCGCAGCCTTAAGAAGTGTGGAAGTTTCCACAGAGGCCTTGGACACAGCTGCAGCTGTAAACCCTCTCTCCATGGCATCAGAAATGACTTAAATAAAGCAGAAAAAGCAGAGTAGGGAGATCACAACCAGGGGCAACTGGTGTATTTCTCTCCAGGGTGAGCCATATCAAAATCTAGCAAACATGTACTTAAGTATCACATTAGTGCATTTGATTAAATGAAATGCATTTATTTGTATTTGTTGACCCTTTGCGCTTTTCATGCTTCATGCATGGGGAGGGTGATACAATCTGCAAACACATCGCTACATGCCACTAAGTCCTGCCCACTGGAACTTTAAGGTAAGTTAAGATACTTCAAAACACCTTCACAATAATAATCTTTCGCACTACAATTTAGTGAAAGACAAATCTGCCTTGATCAATGTGAAAGTAATACATAAGAACTCTTGTCAGTGTATGCTATTGATAGTGACAATGTTAATTAACACAGTGCCACCATAAAAGTAGCCTACCTTACTTTGTCTGCACAGTATGCCACTACAGTGGTTAAAAACAGTACAAGACCGACATTACACATTTCCCTCTTATTTCAGCTATGTATGCCAACACTTGCGACAAATAGGACTGGTGATACATGGTGCACTGTTTGGCTGAGATACGCTGTCCTCCACTCAAACGTGCCCACAAACAGCAGAGGGGACACCCATGTAAACACACACAACAGGCTTTTCCCCGTGAATTTCTGTCTTTTTTGTGTCAGTGCCACTTAGGAGCCAAGCCCGATTGACCACTTTCACCACTAAACAGCAAAAAAAGACAACAGTCTACCTTTGCATGTCCTACAGGCAGCGAGTCAAATTAAATTATAAAATAAATGTAAAAATGTATTTATTGTCATGAATTAGGAAGGCTTTTTGGGCTCTAATTTCTGAAACTGACAGTGGGGTTTTAAAACCAATTTCAAACTTATTAAGCATGTTTTTTATGCTTTTTTGTTATTTCAATTTATTCTACTTTATGTGCAAACTCACAATAAGCATGAAAACAGATCACGGCTTCAAAAATGGGCCCCTACTGGGTTAAAGGGGCTATCGAGATGGCTTAAATACATTCATCTGTCAACTCCTTTGATGAACAGCTGAGGGGGGAATAACATCTTTTATCTTTCAGTGATTTCAAATTGCATGCAAAGCTGGCTCCGAAAGGCTTTTATTTCATGCCTAAAAAGCAATCTATGGCTGGAATCTCTTTTGCAAAGGAAAACCAGTGCTGGCACACTTTGTCCCTTTTTGCTATGGCTACCTCTGCAGGATAGATGAGCTTTTGGAAATAATAATATCCCCCCAAGCAGGGGAGTCGGTGTGTTTAGCTGCGCTGTCCCCGAGCTATCCGCATCAGCAGGGTGCCCCTGTTAACGGCCAGCTCTTATCTCTCTCCTTCTGTCCTTCCCTCTCTATCCATCTCTCCCCCGCCTCCTTCCTCCACTGTCTCTCCTTCCCTTATCTCCCGTTAAGACTTTTCTCCCTCTGCCATCGCAGTTCTTCTCTCTGCCGCTCTATTTCGGTTTCCTCTCTCGTCTAGCTCCCTCCTGTTTTCCCCTTCTCATGTTCGCCCCAATCTCCTCATTTACCCGCCCATTTAACACTTACCACCTTCTCTCCATGCCCACACACACAGTGTTCATTGTGTCCTCTGTTCCTCTGTCACTCATTGCCTTCACAACAGGAAATGTTTGATCCAACTTTTCACTGTTCACACCAAAACTTTCTGACATCCAACTTTGAATGATAGCGTAGGAATGCTCCGACTCTTGATGAATATAATAAAAGATCCTCATTGTTCATGCAAATGACTTGGTGCTGTAAGCAATTAATTACTGAAATGTCGTGCTGTTTCCATCAATCAAAGGGAAAAATGGCTTTAACGGAATTCTTGAAGTTTGAAATATCAGGACAGAAATCTCTCATACAGTGCTTTAAAGATGTAAGACTTATTTACTGTGCAAGATAAAATGTACGGAAATCAACAGAGTGTAAAGAGTTGTCGACAGGCTGCCAGTCAAAATCATAGACATGGAAAACTAGATGTGACGTTATGTCATAACTCACGGTATAATGGCGGCTCTTTGGCTTCATATTCATGCGGGTTCACAGCACAAATGTCCAATCTGACTAAGCTTAAAAAAAAAACCAACAACAACATCAACAACAACAACAACAACAAAACTCTTCTCTGCCCAATCACTGCAAATACTGTATGATACAACCCCCTAAATTCCGACATCAGACAGACGTCTTTCAAATGCTGTCCCCACCATTTGACGAGCACCTCTGATGGAGTCCTGTGTACCACGCTTGGTGCCCGGCTTGAGGACCTCGCAGTAGTGTATTTGACCAAGGGAAGAAGGGTGCAACTCATTCATCTTCCTTTCTCTATACTATAGAGGATTTGAAGAGCGGCCTTCCAGGCTCAAGAGCACTTCTCTAACTCCTGGGCTACTGCTGCCCCATTTTACACAAAGAACTGTCTATTTTTTCTCCTCCCCACAAGGACTGTCTGCACTGAAAATGAGATATCAGAAGATAAAACACATCTGGATTCTCACAAGATCAGCCACCAACACCTCACTGATGAACACTATGACATTATTGCGTGCAACAAACTTGGCGCTTCCTCCAGTAGAGATCATATCCACCGCTTCAAAAGCCAGTCAAATAAAGACTGTACAGACACAGTTTGTGTTACACTTTGAGTGTAATATTGAGAACCATCGCTGTCCTCTCAAAGTTTGGCATTTTAGAAAATTACAAAGTGACTGTTCTGAGAACAAAACATGAGTAACACTTTGGCGACAGAAGCTCATGTCCTCTATATTGGCCACACCCTGAGGTAGACATTGAGTGAAGAAGATCTTGAGGATCCCATCTAACCATAAAGAATTCGATTCAACAAGAAAGAAAAAAGAAAGAAAGATGAGAGTAAAGAGGAGTACTGTGAGGGTAATAAGCATTTAGAAGGCTCTCCATGAGAGGTAGAGCTGCTGGGGAACTGATGCAAAAGAAAATGGAACTACACAGGCTTGACTAAGTCTAGAGCACTACTCTTCCACGGCAGCCTACATCGTAGGCGTTAATAAACAGAATATCTTTTGGACTGCTGGTCACACAAGCCCAAACGTAAACCAGCTGATAAAACCATGCCAACAGCCAAGCCAGGAGCGGTGACATGTGGCCTACGTATGTGCTACAGAGCCCACCTGTCTTTAACTTGTCCTGCTTGAATAATTCAAATTGTCCAGGATACAGTTAAACAAAGTCTTCAACAATGATTAAACATGCCGTTGGAGATATGATGAAGATAAATGAAGGTAAAACAAAAAACAAGTCTTCAGACTCCCTTGTCAAAGCCTCCAACTAGGCCACTATGCATCCATATCTTGCTGCATCCATTATTGAAACAACGTAAATGTCATTCAGGGTCTCTTGTTGGTGAATTTTATATGAGCACACTGTCAGACCCAAAATCTGTATTACAAAGCCCCTCAGACCAGAATGGTCTGTAACAGCACTTAGAACAGAATTACAGATCACATCAATTATAGATTGCAGAGTCTAATGGGACCAAAAAAACATGTTGTTATTTGTGTTTGCCAAAGGTTCAGTCATGTTTTGTAGAGGTGAACTACTCACAGTAGGACTCCTACAGGAAAACAGAGGGGTGCTATGGACCAGGATTGCTCTTGAATCAGCTTTACATTTTGTTTGTGCCTTTCGCATTGAAATCATAAGACATTCGAAACCACACGAGCCTCAATGCCTCGCATTAGGAGTAGCGCTTTACTGAAGCAAATTCAAACTGCAAAACGTGCTGCCAGGTCTGAGGACAGTTTGATAATCAGTAGAAGAACTTGAAAAGATCGAGCATTTTAACTGTGAGGCATTGCCACTAGTAGTCCAAGACATTTTGCCAACACTCCCTCATGGCGTTCCATTCTTGCACTGTAGCAAACGGCTTAGCGCTGATAATTGAATGAAAACAGCTCTGCTAGTCCCAGCAGGAAGTCTTGACCTTTGCCACGTGTCATCTGTTTCATCTCCCATCTCGCCTCGCATCATCAGAACTGCAATGAGTACTGAAATATTCAACATTCAAACAAGCAATATGTCTCCTGCAAGAAATCATTCAATCCATTCTGAATATCAAGTAGGTAAAAAAGGGATTCCTTCCTGTTGTAATTTTCATCATTTATTTTGCACGCTCACCACGGCACATTTTCATAAATTGCTGTTTGTCAAGTACAGTATACCCAATTTCAGCCGGTGCTCTGTTTCCCTGCATGTCCTCCTCTCCATATTCCTGTCTCATTCAGTTTTAATTACAGCTCCTAGGATTTATACCAGACTCCTCAGATCAGCCGTAACCACCGTGTTTACGACCACATTTTAAAGATGCTGCACCTAAGACTCGGTCGAAATTACGCCGCAATTCATAGACGGCGTTCTGTCATGTAATTTGAACGGAAGAAAATGAAAAGCGCCTCTCACATGCAACAAAGTATGCTCGAGATGGTTAATCATCAGGATCGCACAAATTCACGTGTACGCGACGCTCCAGCACATTCCCCACAGGACCATCGGCTTTGAGTGAAACTCACAGATCAGAGTGTGATTGATGTGTGGTGTGGATGTGCAGGAACTAGAGTGCTTGATTGATGTAGCATGCCAAAGAGGAAATAGCAGGGTGTTGATGAGGTGTGTCTACAACATTGAATTTTGTTGTCATAAAATAGAAAGGATGGTTCTACATCTCAGGCAGAGAGAGCTTTTTGTCTTTTTCAGTTCGGGTGCCCAACTTTGGAAAAAATCTCTTTAGAAGCGAGAGGCTATATTACGTCCCTGTAATTTCCCGGCCTGTGACAGCCGTATTAACATGCAATAATAGGGCCATTAGCCGCTGTTGATGACAGTGGTCAGCTCTGATGCATGGCACTCCCTCTCTCTCACACA
The DNA here is from genome assembly GCF_020382885.2 of Scatophagus argus. Classification (NCBI taxonomy): domain Eukaryota; kingdom Metazoa; phylum Chordata; class Actinopteri; family Scatophagidae; genus Scatophagus; species Scatophagus argus. The sequence goes on from NC_058516.1 coordinate 7,789,795, forward strand.
AGCTCGCTTTTGTCTTTCCTCCCTCTATCAATGAATTGACTTGGGATGTGGCATATCCGAGGAGAGGCAAACCACTGGGCACCACCGCCGCCCCGCCCCCCACTTCCTCTGTGATATTTGTAATTTACGTGATCACAGAGCTGAGCTGAACAGCTCTTCAGACGAGAGGGATGTTTCTCATGACGCAGGTGCACACTTGGCCGACGGCAGGCTCTCATGACCCTAAAGCTAATTCACATGGCTGAGTCATATGATGTACATGAAAAGAAGTTAGTCTTTCTGATTTAAACACAACATTTTTTTTTCTCAATCTTAAAATTCTGCTTTTCCAAACGTTCCTAATATTGTTAAGCTGTGGTGAAACCTGTGGTGGTGAAAAAGTAATCAGTTCATTTATTTATCTAAAAGTAGCAACACCACAGTGTAAAAATATTTTGTTTAAAAAACAATCCAGCATCTAAGATTATACTGAACTATAGTATTGGCATCAAAATATACTTAAAAGTACCAAAAGGGTACGTACTCATTTAGCAGAAAAGCCCATTTCAAAGTCGTCTTTCCTGTACATTACTGGCCTTTAATAAATAGTACATTCCCGTGTACATCACTCTAATATTGAGGATGGTAAATATGGGGTGAATATTAATTTATATACTTTAAATAGCTATTACTTTATACACATTTCCTCTCAGTCAAGTCTTACTGATTTAACAGTATCACCATTGATTGCTAAGCTGGGGAGAAACGTGTACAGGCCATGTAATCACTTAGTTTTTCTTCAATACTGATGACAGTTTCCACAGTTTACTGTTAACGGGTTATCGGAAACAATTTTTGTGCACCTAATCAAGTAACAAAATCCCGCTGGTGCAGGCAACTTTCACGCAGCTCTGCACTATAATAGCGTCTTTATTTTTGGCCACTCATCACTTTTGGGCTGGATGCACTACTTTCTGAATCATTTATCTCTCTTTTCATATGCAGCTTTTCTTTCTTTCTTAGTTTTATCAAAATAAAAGCACCAATGCACTGTATATACATATATCCCTGGGTTACAGCCACCTACTTCTTCAGATGAAAGCAAATACGACATGACCGTGTCACCAGTCACTTTTCTCATGAACACACAGACACGATCTAAGAATATTCATACCGTGTTGTCGTCATGTATTTATTTCCACTACTGAGAGCCACAGCGGTTTTGGGATATGACTTGTCATTTCTGGCACGATTTCACTGAAGGTTTGATTCTAACATCACCGATCATGCATACCCCGCATACACAGAAACACACACCTGCTTGCTCCAGTCACTTAGCACTGACAAGCAACAGCAACAAGGCACCACAGTTCGATGGGAAATGGGAAATGACATGCAACTAACAAGATTTCACCTCAAAGACTGCCATCTGTAGTTACACATCTTGAGCTGACAACTGTGATTATTGGCTGAAAGAGCTGCAGATATAAAGGCATGTGCATGTACGTATGCACACACGCAGCTTTTTGCACATTTATGTGTTTGCAGATAACCAGGTGACGAGTTAGTTTTGGTATGGCCAACAATGACATTTGATTAAATTTTCTTGACAGGATACCCACCTGCTGCCACATACTCGTGCAATATACACAGGCACGCACGCATACACACACACACACACACACATAAACACACACGTACTCGCCAGGCTAATATGGATCTCACGTTGACATGTTGATTTAGAAACAGTGGAGAGAGGAGAAGAAAAGGCTGAATACCAGTCTGATTGGGTTATAAATACTCTCAATGGGGTCTCTGCCTCATAAAGATTATCTGTAGCACACACAGCACAGAGGAAAACAGTGTATGTTTGTGGCATTAGGGGTGGGGGGATTTGAGTGTGTGTGTGTGTGTGTGTGTGTTTGTGAGAGAGAGAGAGAGAGAGAAAGAGTGTGCATTCAGAAAAATTCCATCCGGAGTGCCTCTAGCTTGCAGGGATGAAGCCTGAATATTTTATTTGACTCCAGTGAGCTCAAAAAAAGACACGCACAAAATATAAATAAATAAAATGAAAAAAACGGCTCCAGCGTCTAAACGAGTCAAAGTGTTTAAAGGTTCTCCACTTCACCTGATTGTATCCTTCACACGTCTTACATATGGGTTTTGTGGCACCAGTCCAACTATGCAATCATGCGCATGGAACAGAGACTTTAAAAGAGCACTGCGATTAACACAGTAGGCACTTCAGTCCACATCCCCAATGTGGGAGCCCCGTCTCCGAGATCACTTCCAACGTAAGGCATCGACTCAACCTACCAACCTGGTCGACTCGAAGAGTCGTGTGATAGCAATTCCGGCTATATTCCGGTGAACAGAAGGTGTACGGGGTAGCTGTGTCGGATCAGTGTCTACCTACATTCACGCCATTGTTCACTGACAGGCTCCAGTTCTTTGTGTGTGAAGAATATTTTCACTTAATACCTTCCAGTTTGAAGGGGAGGAAAAGACATAAGTCAGGTATGTTTGCAGAACCCGTCCCCTGAACAGTAATTATGCAATCATAGCTTGAAAATTGGAACTAGGCACTTGGCAGGTTGTTTCTTTACTACTTTGAGCACCAAGAGCTCACCATCATGGATCTCTAGTACCCACAACAGTAAGCTACTTTCACTGGTGCCGTGCTCTTTTCTTGTTCCGTTTTGTCTCTGACTGCCACTGTCCCCAATTTCTGAGCAGCGTATCCCACTGGGATTGCAATAAGTTGAAAATGCATTCTTTACTGGGCGACCATTTTGCAAGTAGTGTAACTGAGCTGTGTTGGGTTTAAATACTATGTTGCTAATAACAGTGTCAGGTCTACTAGAATGACTTTCAACATTTCTGATTGGTTTTGCTTGCATTAAAATATGTTTATCGACATTCGTGATGGCTTTGTCGCCCCACCACCGCCACTACTGATGGACTACTTCGGGAGCGCCTCAGGAGGCTAAGAAAGGCAGAAAGGACAAGGAAACTGAGCAGCACCTGGAGAGAGGGATCATCACTGGATGCACAATCCCTCCCATCCTGTTTGTCATGGGCATGAACCTCATCATCAAAGCATGGGAAAAGGAATAGACGAGACGCTGGTCAGCTCAGCTTGGTTATGTTGTTCTCTCTGATCGAAGTTAGTGCAAATAAGCAAGTTTTAATGCTTTCTCAAGGTATTTGACCTTCCTCAAGTGCTTGTTGTTTATTCGAGCTAGGGGTTGGTGTACTTTAGGGAATCATTTGAATAACTCGGCTCTAAATATTAAATACTCATCACACTGAGCACTGAATCAAACTGTATTTCTGTATATATTATAGATCAGTTTGATCAAGTTAGCATGTTTCAGAGGGCATTTTTCAATCATTTATCCATTACCTCTGACTAACCACTTCAACCTGAGAGGTGCCAGTTCACCTCTGGGGCAGCGCCTCTGTCTGTCACATTAACTGCATGTGTATATGTTTATGTGTTTATGTAAAACCGCTGACAGGGAAAAAAAGAATTTCCCAATTTCCCAGAAGGTACAGTCATTGTAATATTTAGTTATTTTATCAATAAACCGCGCAGAAGAATGGCCCAGTATTAGCAGAGGTACACAAGCATCGCTATGACGACAATCAGAATTCTGGCTGAAGGTTATCACGATGCATCAAAGGCAACAGAATTCTCTGCTTTGAAACTCTCAGAATTCTGAAGCCCATAAAGAGCACTGACACAGAGAATTCATTTCACACTAGCTGAAACTCACACCAGTGACGGCACCTTGGCCGAAGACGTTTTTCAGAGAGACCGCTTCGTCTTTGTTCAAATTATTGCAAGTTTGCAACTGCTCCTTGCACTGTAATGATGAACGGAGGAGGAGACGGATCTACGACGGGCTTTGAAGATGGGCCCTTCGACAGAGAAGCTCTGGACATACTTTTTATGTTTTTCAACGCACCAGACGAGAGAGAAAGAGGTGCACGAGGAGACTGGGAAGAGGTCTGGAACTTCACACCGCCACCTGAAGAACCTGGACCGGTCTTCCAACAGGACAACAACATGGCTCACCTTGCTCCAGATGTTGCTCCGGAAGAACAACCGCAGCCCAGTGGATCCAGACGGCGACCTCGCGAAGAAGATGATGAGGAAGAGGAGAGGAGCAGTCGACGATTCAGATGGTGGGATGAATTCGCCGATAGTGACTCAGACAACGACTGGGACAGTGAGGACAGTGATGAAGATGAGAGCGTGTCAGAGGAAGAAGACGAGGATGAGGAGAGAAGCAGTCAAAGACTTGCGTCCCAGGATGAAACTGCAGACCACAACTAGGACAGCCTCTGCTCTCGTAAGGCCGGCGATGAGGCTAAGAATGGGGGAGTGTCAGAGGAAAAAGAGCAGGACCCACTTCCTGAAAGAAAAAGAAAGAGAGAAGGTGATGAGGATGAGGATGAGGAGAGGAACGGTAAAAAATTCAAGTTGCGAGATGAATTTGCAGACAGCAATTCAAACAGCAGCTGGCATAGTGAGGACACTGATGAGGACTGCACAGACTCCGAAGAAGAAGAGGAGGACTCACATCCTGGATTGCCAGCAAGAGAGAGGGGCAAATCCAGACTGTAACACCACCACTCACTGCGACAGATACACTGCGACTCCTCTACCTCGACCACATGACATCCCCTCACTCACCATCAGCTTTATCCCAACCATTTCTCTATCTGTTCTTCCAAGCCGGATATCCAGATTCATCCTTGTACACAGACAGATGACACCACCGTCCGACTACCAGTCCACTCTCGATATCATCCCACCATCAGCCGACTGTCCCGGAGGAGGATCCCTCTTTGAGTAGGCTCTCCCAGCGTTTCTTCCTGTAAGTAGTTTTTCCCTTGTTCTGATCAAGAGTCCATGGGGGGGGGGGGGGTAACTGTACTGCACTGTATCAGTAACTGTACTCCATTGACTAAACTATGCATGAAATTACAACAAGCAGCCAACTGCCAGGTCAGATTAGATAAATTTATCTTTTTTGGCACAGGGCACATATTTAACACTGTTGGGTGGGCTATTACTGTTGGGTGGGCTATTAGCTATTAGTGGGCTGCGTTCAAGACTGAAATCCAGAGTGGTTTTGTGATGAATTCTGTATTTCATAACAGCCAAGACATTTTTCCTGTTCCTGGAGAAAATAATCCACGTTTGTAAGTTTAAAACATTTTTGTTTGTTTTAATCTGCCTAACTGGAGCCTCAATGCCTCACATTAGGAGTAATATTTGCTTTGGGGGATAGCAAGTAAAAAACAAGGAAAACAACAAAAAAAAAATATCAAGCACTTTACTGAAGCGAATTCAAACTGCAAAATATGCTGCCAGCTCTGAGAACAGTTTGATAATCAGCAGAAGAACTTGTAAAGATCAACCATTTTAACTGTGTCATCTGTTTCATCTCCCATCTCGCCTCGCATCATCAGGACTGCAATGAGTACTGAAATATTCAAACAAGCAATATGTCTCCTGCAAGAAATCATTCAATCCATTTTGAATGTCAAGTAGGTAAAAAAGGAATTCTTTCCTGTTGTAATTTTCATCATTTATTTTGCACGCTCTTTCAGCAAGTTTACCTGCATGTCGTGGATCGGCGGTTAGGGTATCGGACCCGTAACCGGTGGATCGCTGGTTCGATTCCCCGTACTGGTGTCCATGGCTGAAGTACCCTTGAGCAAGGTACCTAACCCCCACTGCTCCCCGGGCGCTGCACGCGGTCGCCCACTGCCCCGGGTTTGCTGTGTGTGTGTGCACGTCACTTGGGTGGGTTAAATGCAGAGCATGAATTTCATTGGAGTGAGTTCCCTCCAATGACAAAATATGTCACTTTTTTTTGTTTTTCTATTTTAACTTTCACAACCTCAAGGCCGTCTCAGTCAAATCAAAACCTGGGCATTCCAAAGCCTCAAAATAAATTTCTTCTAAATTCCTGAAAACTTCACTGCTACGGAAACAACAGGATTAAATCCTGTCGGTGCAGAATTTTAAACATTTGAATATCAACTAAAAAGGGGAGGAGGGGAATTCAGGTGCATTTTAGAAAATGTCACCCTCTGGCCCAGTTGCTGCTCCTCTGAACATTGCACCTCTGTTCTCCGACTGAGTTTTGTCTCTGGCTTCTCCTCTGGCATCTGGCCCCGTCCTATCCTGAGTCCAGAGAGAGTGCTCTACAAGGTAGCAGCTGCCAGAAGATTAGTGTTGATTCTGCCCAAGGTTTGTTCTTTGCAGTTTGCTACTTCAGATGCAAATAAAAACCCTGGCGGGGCGATAAACATCTCCGCGTCGATTGCCATTCCACCCGACTCGGTACACTAAGTTTCTAAAGGGAAAGCACGGCAGAGACGTGGGATGGCATGTCACAGAGATTGGACGTAAAGACTGAAACCCTGATGCTGCTGATCCATTAAGACGCCCACTGGACTAGCTTGTATGGTTCCTCCAAGATCTGTTGTATGAATCAGAAAAAAGCAATACAACGTGCATGCTTAAAATCCTTTCATTCCAGTGCCATAAAAAGCATAAAGGAGTGAATGGATGGAAAGTCAATCCAAAGACTGTGATCCTATTCTTTTTTTTTTTTTTGGACGGATTTTTAATCTGCTTTTGAAGCCGCAGTTCTCTTGTTTCAAATCTGGACTTTTTAAAAACACAGTGTGATGTTACTCTACAAGATGATTGCAATCCTGCCAATTTGAACTTAAAGTTAGAGCCAAAAGGCATCAGCGTTTTAGAATTAATATCATGAAATCTGAATAAAATCTGAGGTGCTTGGTTTTCATGTAGCAAAAAATATCTCAATAAGCAACCTCAGGCATGAGCGCGCCCAGCGGTGACAGCCGGTGGATCCAAAATGGCTAACAGAGCTGTCACAGATGTTTGGACGACAGCTGCTCATTTCTCTTAATCGCTCCTATGTAATGACTGATGGTCAAAGTATTTCCCCTGAGCCACGGTTCTGTGTACACAATAACAACAGGAGATCAAACTGAGAAAATGCCAATGTGACTAAGTATTTGGGCACTCATGGATGTTTACCCATTCAGTTGGATTTGAATGTCTTATTACAGCATTCTGCTTGTTTTATAGCTGTCAGAGAAAAACTGCCCTTAATTATTTCCTCTCCAATATCCAAGCACACGATTGTCTTTAATTGTCTTTTTCTAAAGGGGAGAGAGGATGATGAGTTATACTGGGTTTAAGCTATAAAATTCTATATTTTTGCAGATATCTTAAAAAGTGAATGATGGAATTTTTTACATAAAAAGTTTAGCTTCATTCCTGATCTGTTATTTAACAATATTAATATGTTAGCATTTCTCTTTTATTCCTATTTCTTGGTGGTCCAAACAGTCATGATGGTACTGCTGCTCTTAACTGCGTAGCACATTAGTACTTCAATCGAACAGACTGGAACAAACACACAAATTTCGACAAGCTTTGCTGCTCTCTAAAATATGCTTGTCATGTCCATGATCATTGTGACAGCAGCGCGACTGCAGATCATCCCATCAGATTTCTGTTTTGATCGGAAGGTTTCCCCATGGAAAGATGAAGCTACTGCTCCATAAATCCCCATGGAAAGATGAAGCTACTGCTCCATAAAACCACCACATGAAACTATTTTGGTTAGATTTCCTTGAGTTCTCATTTGTTACTTTAGGCACCCAGACAGAAACGGGACGCACCTTTAATGAAACCGTCAGTAGCGGCCATTGTGTTAGGCACGCTTCCGTCTCCCTCTCTGCTGCTGAGTTGCAAACATTTCTGCTTATGGCTGAAATTCAGACAAACCGTGCCAACGAACAGATTTCCCTCGAGTTTCCATTGATGAAAACCCTCAGATGAGGCCCAAATGTTGTGCGGTTCGCGAGCTGTCGTTTGTGCATGCGGCACATGCCTTCATTTCACTATCCAATTTGCAGCTGTAATGAAACCGACATACTCAGTTTTCATTTTAAACTCTTGGAATCTGAGATTGTTTTCTTTAGACAGATGGGGTTTGTTTGTTCACAAACATCATCAACATGTCAGTCAACAACCCTCACCAAACTCATTACATTAACAGTACCTTTTTAAAGTGGTGTCTTTTACTTTGACTTGCACATTTACCCTCTATTAACAATTAAATATTCTCTCCTTAGTTCATACTAGTGTTTGAAGCACAGCTTTCTGTGTCTGGAGCCCTCAGGCTGTTGCCACCAAACCAACATGCTTTGTTTTTAGGACTATTTTAGCACCAGACAGCACATGATGATGACAACAACTGGGCCAGGTACCTGAGCCCATACTGAGAAGTCAGTTTAATAACTGACGATATTCCTGATGCCGTCATCTGAGTTCTTTTATTGATGCGCTTCAAGTCGTTTGAAAATGCAGAGATTAATCCTTGCAAAGCCATTTGATAAATGTCAGGCCTCATATTGTCATAAAATTGCTGTGAAATGTCCATTAACGCTGGCAGAAACAAAAAAGCGCGACAGGAACCATTCATGCAGGAAAATACGCAGGCACAAAGCAATTTATGGCATCAGTTACGGAGACAGAAGAATAGACTGACGAGCAGATGATTTTTGGGAAAATTAAATATAGGACTTGTTGTTTCATTATATGTTGGAAATGCTGTGTTGTGCTGTTCCTTTTCCTTTTTTGTGTGGTGAAACACAAACAGCACTGCTGCATCCCAGCAACTTGATTCCCTGTATAACTTGCAACTAATAAATAAATAAAGCTGAAGATGGATGCGCTCCCAGTTTTGTGACATGATTATAGGAGATATTAGAGCAGTTTGTATTCAGGACAGAAATAAAACCTGTCAAATGACACACTTATTTCTTGTACTTTTTTTCCCACCACAATCTGCCCTCTCTGCATCTCATTCAGACCTTTAGCGTCTGAGACAATGCACAAAGCCTTCCTGCCACAAAGGCCTTTTAACACAAGCATAACGCAGAACTTTGATAAAGTTTAGCCTAAAACAGTCTCATACAGACACTAAAGAGTACCTTGATGGGACAAAATGCCAGCATTTGGCCCCCAGGAGGGAATGAGACCCCGGCTGTATCTATGCTCAATGTAACGCTCAAACCTGCAGATGGTTAAAACCGGAAACTTGTTCTTATCTGCTTCTTGACAAGCAGAGAGGACAGGCCGGGTGTCACACACGCACAATGAGCTTGAGGGAAAAAAAAAAAGATAGAAGCAACTTATTACAATTTCTTTTTTTCTTTCAGGTTACTGGTTGTTCTTTTATGTGCTGCTCAAGTCTCATCTCTGTCCTGCTGAGCAAGTCTCGTTGCGGCCTGCAGTACATGTTGCAGCTGATGAATGAATATCCTGCTGAATTCGTTTGATACTGTCACTGATCAAGACTCAATCATAATTCAGTGTTGTAAGACTGTAATGATTCAACCTTTCGTGACAAAGGAGGTTGCTAAAATTGATTTGTCATGCATTTTCCTTTGGTCATAAATCATCTGGATCTTCAAACACATTGATTTAGCCTATTTATCATATTGGACAGAAGTATAATGTTGACAGAATGAATTTCATATCCCTGAAATCAGCTAACAACTTCATCTTCATTGACATTCAAGAATATATGTTGTTTTTTTTCCCTCCATGTTATCCTGCTGCTGGGAAACCGATAATGACCCCTCACCAATTTTTTCCCATTATCATGCAGACGGATCATATCACTCCATCATGAACTTGGGCAGCCTGCAGAGATTTTGTAGTGACATGCAGGAGGCCTCTCTCTCCCAACTGTTTTTCTCTTTTACCAAATTCTGTACTTCCTTCTCAGCAAATAATGATAAGAAACTAATGTTACAATTAAGAACAGAAACAGACAACGACGATTTTGTCCATGCACTCTTATGAAATGAGTCTGTGAGAGTCAAGAATAAAGATCAAATAGTCAACATCAAGCTGCTAGCAGACATGGAAAAATAACAGTTTAGTCTTCTTAAATAAACCTCAGATCTCCAGGCATGAGACTCATGAAGGTCAGACATGAAATCATCGAGTGCAATGTTTCAAACTTAGTCTGCAAATATATGCTGTTTTAGAAGTTACGACAGCTGTAAAGTACTTTAATAAAAGGACAAGACATCGCTACACCTGAAAACCTTCTATTATCAAGTGACTGTAATACCCCAGGTGAACCAGGTACTGAAATGCCACAAAACACAGTGAAAATGCCTACAGATGTGCCTGTTTTCAACAAGACAATTCACAGACTGTTATACGAGTCAATACATATCTTAATGATGTCAGTGTTAGACTTACAGAAGTAGATGCATGAAAAATCTTCATCTGCGCTGACAAGTTAGATATCAGGGAATTGGAGTTAATGAGCCCTGGGTATTCCCTCTCAGGCATCATACACGGCAAACTGTCCTCCTGGTGGATGTTGTTGGGGCTGCATGCTGCCTGTGAGGAAGAGAGGAAAGGACAGGACTGCACTTTTTGTGATGAAGGAAATGCATTTTTATAAAACATAACAACAAGTTATCAAGTAGGGGCCCATATTTATTAAATGTCTCACAACAACAGCAACTTCAGAGGAAAACACTCATACCTCAGAGCAGGACTTGAGATTAATTTATGAAGCCTCCTACATTGACTTTCAGCAAAATTCCTCTATGGACAAGGTGTTCAGTTTTACACAACTCTGAGCTGCAAAACAAAAACAAAGAAGAAAAAAAAAGCTGCAGTTTTCTGACAGTTGAAATATTTAAGATAAAATCTGAAATGCAGGAAATAGGACTGAACCTTAAAGACGGTCTTTATGCGTACAAACAAATCATTCTATATATGCAAAAATGTAATGAAAGAATGAAGTGAAACAAAAACAGAAACAAGCTGTAAGTTATCATTGAGAAGCCAAACTTTAAAGAGGTAAAACTTTGAACTTGTTCAATCAGACCTGTCCAGCGTAGTCATGCTTACAGCATATAACAGTGCGTTATTTTGCAGGGACGATGTTGAAAACTCTCATTGGCTGTAGCCTCGTCTTCTCTTCCATTTAGTTCCCCTCTCAGCGACTCCCCCTTTCATGTTGCCTGCACGCAAGGAAACACACCGATGACTGGAATGTCAACCAGTTTAGGAAAATGCACCATATCATCAAATCTCTTTTTAACATAACATCATTATTATGAAAAATATGACCAGTTTCAAGATGTGTATTAATTCAGGAAATAGCACACCAGTACAATGTATTTGAGATTCGTGTCAATGTGTTTGATTTCGGTCGAACGCTCATTGTTCTAGGAACAATGAACCAGAAACACAAATACATGCGTACAGAGATGTACACTCACTGCTTCACACACACAGTAACCATACATATTTGGACACAATGATAACATGACGCTATACATGCGCACATACACACACACAAAAAGCTTCTTGCCGATTCAGACATGCATATGTGTGAATGCATGCGCACACTGCGCACAAATGCACTGATTCCCTACACAAGCTGTCCATTCTCCCATCAAGCAAAAGCTGTCACTTTACAGGCACTAGCAACTTCATCACTTCAATCTGCATATACAAACACGTATGCACACACACAAAAGTGACAGCTCAATTTTCTACTGCACAAGTGCTTTTCTCTCCATATCCACTGTGTTAGCATGCCATCCTGCTTTTGCCTCGAGTAAGTGGCAGGAGCTTCTTCCCGTCGCGGCGGCGGTGGAGCTCCACGATCTGACATCCACCCTTTGACTCCACTTATTTGTCTGTCTCTTGCTTGCGCTCGGTTCGTGTCGCTTGATTCAAACTGGGTCAACAATCTCAGGGTAAAACAATGACGTGCTCATTCATCTGTCACTGGATGTTAGTGCTATCATTGTCACTAGGCAGGCAGGCAGCCTGAGGACAATTGCAACTCAAATTTTATTGTATACAGAGATCTTAATTGGTCAACGTGCCCATCAGAACACTGAATTAGAGGTACTATTTTGGACTGATGAAACCAATGAATGAGTAATGGCTAAATATTTTGCTCGTATTTGGTAATCACTTCAGGGTTACAGAAGATACAACCTTGGGTTGTGTGAGCCGAAATGACTCCGATCATTGCAGTATTTAATTCTGTACCAGTGCATAGATTAAACATTGCATTAATTAACATAAAGTCCCATAAGGGAAAGTTTTCCTTTTACTGAATAACACCAACTTGCATGTGATAAGGCAGAAAAAAAACCTGCATTATGGGAAACAGTCGTCACACTTCTGGCATATTACTAGAAAATTCATCAAGAACAAAAGGGGTTAACAAAAATATTAAACATTAAAGAGATGTAACAACACTCTATAACACAAATAATACTCCAATTAACTAGTGCTTAACTTCTGCATTATTGGCTTAACTGTGTAAGAAAGACATACAGTATTTGCATTTACACAGTGGCTTTGAGAGAAAGCTGTTTGTTGGCACGAGCCTCAGTATCAAATCCTGTTCAAACTGGTAATGATTCACAGGAATCAGACTAAGGAGGGACAGGAACTGAAGTCCAAAAGAGGGATATTACGAAGGATATCTTCAACACACACTTGTGGACAGAAGCGAAAAACCCAAATGATGGAATTCTCTGCTGAGTTGCTTTTGAAATCTCTTGCTTCATGCCTGAACCTGTAAAACAACACAGGCAATAACTGTTTTGGTGGCCTTCGCGTTCCCAGAAAAAGACTTCACAGTAGCACTTGACCAAAACATTATTTATTAATATAAGCAATGTACCACGCACTAGAAAAAAGATAACTATTTTCACTCTAGATCCTGTTTTCATAAAATATTTCTCCCAAGAGTGCTGATCCAAGATCAGTGTAGCCTTTTTCCTGCACAGCCCCACCCTCCAGAGACCTCACTGACAATCACAACAAAATTGGTTCTCAGGGTAAAGCTGCAGTAATACATGATTTTCTGACACCTTTTCAGGAAATCTGGGAAATGTTAATGGGGGTGATGAGGTCTCTGGAAAAAGGCTCTTAAGCGAGTTCATCATGTTTGCCAGTGCCGATCCTGGATTAGTACTCAGATTCCAAAGAGACGTTATAAATACAGGTCCCAGTCAGTTGAAACACACAGGTGATTTTCATTAAGACGTAGAAAATAGTGATTTTTGTTTTATTGAAGTATCTCAACGGACTAAGACACTTATAAAGTGTAGTAGAAAATATCAGAGGTGAAGAGAGTTTACTGCGGTGTGGGCCAAGCTCTGTTCAATTCAGTCAGTTCATAGATAGCTAGATAGATAAATAATGTCAATTTACTAATGAAACTTCACTGGCTCCTTATGAGCTAATGTGTTAAATGAGCAGAGTAAGTAATGTCCCTCAGTGTAACAGCCCTTCTGCTGTTTTCCTAGCATCACTCAAGGCAATTTGATTTGTAATTACAAACCTCTGGACGGGACACAAATGCGTCTGGAGGTCTTATGAATATGTAGAGCCCATAAATATAAACTCATTTAGGCTGCTCGAACTGACTGAACTGGAACCAGATCGACTCTGGCCTCGCTACTGGCCTAACTTACATTCCATATATAACTGTATGAAAATAGAAACATTAATTAGATACATCTTACATAAAAGCTTTTTCTCTGAACATACAAATACTGGGGAAAAAGTGTGTCTGTTGTGTGTGTGCATGTGTGCGTATGTGTGTGTGTGTGTGTGTGTGTGTGTGTGTGTGTGTGTGTGTGTGTGTGTGTGTGTGTGTGTGTGTGTGCGTGTTGGAGGAGGAGGAGGAAAGAGGGGTTGATTGTTCTACAAAGCCAAACAACTGCAAAAAACACCAAAGAACAGTAAGTAAAACCAAAATGTTTCAAACACTGTCCATTCCTGTGGGTTATTCTCAACTCGTGTGTCCGTATGCCTCCACACATGGCATCAATTTTACATGTCTGAAGAAGGGACGTGGGACTCCATCAAAAGTCATCAACAACCATCCTGGATCATCCATTTTTCAATGCCGTTCTGCGCACAATATGCGAGTGAATGGAGCATCCCAACATATAGAACCTACTTTACAGCTCCTCTGATCAGCCAGCTGGGCACAACAGGATCCGCCTTTAGGTCCTCCATATAGCAGGACCTCAGAAAAATTGAAGCTTTCATCAAGACTCCAATTTCTTGCACTCCAGCACTACTTCTAAGACTGGACTGAATGACTCTAATGCAAAATAAATAGACCATGGTTGTATGTGCTTTAGGGTTCAAGTGGCTCGTGGCCAAAACTAATCCTGCAGCCAGCATCCAATATATATTCACAATTTCCATGCCAAAACAATGATGTTGGGTTTACCCAAAATTACATCATGTGAAGCTAAAGAAACACTCACAATTTTGTTGTGGTTAGTCACTCCTTGGAATAGTTCAACATTTTGAGAAAAGTGCTTGCTCACATTTTTGCCAAGGAAATTGAAATAATAATAACCAGGATTGTGTCTATATGCTAAATATGAAGCTACAGCCAGCTAACTTGTTTGGTTCTGTTCACAGGAAAAGAAAAAAATCCACCTTATAGCTCTCCTCACGCTCACTAATGAACACGTTATGTCTTGTATTTTTTTAGTCCATATAAAAACCTGAAGTGTAAAAATTAAATTTCACAGGGTTGCCAAACTATTTCCAGTTGCCAGGTAACCAGCAGAAATTATCGGAAGTTAAGCCCAACATAAAATGTGATGTGAAACAACAAATGTGAAACATTGGACAGAGCCAAGCAGGCTTTTCCCCAGTTTCTAGTCTTCGTGCTAAGCTGATGGTTGTAAATTCTCATATAAAAGCCTGATTTTACTTATTTAAAACCCTACTATTAAAGGAAGGCTAAAAGACTTTTACTGTGAGGATCCTAGGGGGAATGTTCAGCTCATTAATGGCAAATTTAGCTTTTATCTTGACTCTTTATCGAGACAGAGTTTGTGTATTTCCTAAAATGTCAAATTTTTCCTTTATGTCAGCAACATATTAATAATAATAAAAACAATCTACATGAATGAGAATAAAAGTCTCAAATATAAAATGTGAAATACACCAGCACTGTAACATCCATACTATGCCCGGGGAAGAGATTAGCATGTTGAGCAATAAACTGGTATGTATTTGTGCGGTTCTTATACGTTTGCAGTGAAAGAATGTAACGCAAATGCCGTTAGTATCTACTGTGAACTGCATTGCGGGGTCATAAAGCATCATGAAGAAAAGCTCACTGACTGAATAACAAAGACTTTACCTGACAACCACTGCCTTTGACACCAACTCCTATTCAACAATTAACAACTGATGTGTGAGCTGGTTGACTTGCTGTGAAAATACAACTAATTCCAATACTAACGAGAAGAAAACGGTACTATATCAGAAAGTAGAAATTATTCTAGGATACCAAACTAAAACTAATGTGCTACAAAATGAATGGTGAATCATAGTTGCACATGTCCAACGGTGGTGTATGAGGTAAAAGAGATAATGGAGGAAACTCTGAAACTACGTCTCTCTGTGCCGCACCCTTTCTAAAGAAGGCACTATGGGTGCTTCGCCATCTCGACAACCAAAATTCAGCAATACAACCCCCCCCCCTCAAAAAAAGAAAATCTCTCTGAAGCCGTAGCTCCGTAGCTTCCTGTTTTGTTTCTGAGAGAGTCGTAAATGGGACCAGACTATTCAAGTTAATGCTGGCGGCTTATTGTTCTACTGCTGAACGTTTTATTCTCGTTGGAGTGCCACTGCTCAAAGTGTCACAGCCTTTACATTGTGCACCACAGCACACAAGTATTTTTTTTTCCAACACACAGCACTCCGAAGGCATTTCCTCCTCCACGCTTAAATCATGAGCCACGGTGCAAAGCGGCAGGGACGGTGACTGTTTTCAGTGGGGCGCCCGAACATGGCCCGAGACCAGCTAGAGGTACAGGTAGCTGACCCAGTAGACAATGTTGAAGAGCAAGAAGGAGGTGGGGAAGAAAACCCGGGAGTAGGAATCTAACTCGCGGATGTTGACGTGGATGCGTCCTTTCTTCCAGCCGCCCTCTTTACACTCCTCATAGCAGCAGAAGAAGCTTGTGCAGTCTTTCCCGTCCAGGCACTCATACAGACAGTTGTCTTCATAGTCGTGCCAGAATAAGGAGTTGCCCATTGGCATCATGGGCCGTGGGGCGTGTGCCATGTTGAAGGACGAGTATGCCTGTATGGGATGACAAAGACAGTGAGGAGGAATTGACTTGATTTTGTCTTCCTCGGAAATTAGGGATCCGTTGTTTCCGAAATTACAAGGAATTCTGAGCGGTAATTCTGCAAATGTGCAGTGTGAGAATGGAAAGCATCACAGCTGCAGCAACACTAAGTAGGGGGATTGTGACTGTCTGTCATGGATATATGCTGTGCAGGATTCACTTCTCTTCAGGTGTGGATTACTCAAGCAGAAGTATCATTACTTTTAGAAACAAATATAGTAAAGAGTCAACTGGAAGAAAAAATAAGGGTGTGAGACAGCATGCCTCACTTAAAATGTCTCTTTGCTGTATTATATTCTGGTCGACTGAATCTGCAGTGAAGAAATTGTGCATTCCTAGTTAATTACACTCAGTGTGACTGATCATTAGTGCAAAATGGCAAATCTATAAAGACACAAAGCCGTGACATATATCTATCGATTGTTTCATATTGCTGGGGAAAAACCCTCAAACTCTACAATTGGTGTCTGGAGTGACAGTGATGTCAGAGTGATGTGCCAATCTCTGTATTTTTCCCATTAATCAGTTTTCATGAAAGTATTCAGTCTCAGGTTTTTAAAAAAGTTCAAATTTGAACATGGAAATTAGCTGAACAAATGAACACTTGTGTTTAAACATATTTCACTGAACATAAAACTGCAGCGTTCAAAAAGGAAAACTTAAAAAAACAAGAGTCATTGTTATTCATTATTTTTCTCTGTCCTTCTCATAGTCACATAATGCAGCTATAGTCTGGATTTTCAGACTAGAATGCTGAATAAGTGCCCCCAGAGAAAATTCATTATGTGACTTCCTCCCTGATGTTTGGAAAATCAAGTGGGACAACCTAATTGGGGTAAAATCTTCACACATTTTTCCAGCTCTTTACACCACCTTAAAAGGCAGAGTGGGTGGCAAGAGGGAGAGAGAAACAGTGTTAGATGTGTCTTGTGGAGTAAGAGAACTGACTGAGTGGGCGGCACAAAGAGGCCATACGGATGGGGAGGGGAAATATAAGGCTTCCCCACAGACAAACCAGGACCAAAATACAGCAGAAATCAAGAAATGCAGATGAGGGGACTGCATGTAGCACAACTTAATTGTTCAGCTCAAGTTGACAGCCTTTTTTGGCCCTCAGACACATGCAGAAGAACTCCACTACACTGGGAGGAAATAGTGAAGCGGGAGGGGATCTGGAGAGAGTGAAATGACAGCAGCGGTGGCTGATTCAGTCTTAGTAGATGTGTGCTGCCGCCATTAAAGCGTTCACAGCAGGTGCAGCCTTGAGAACGCCCACACAGAGCATTAGGCTCTCACACAGGAGCGATCCATACAAATAAAATGTTTTCAGCTGCACATGTGCTCATGAAGACACACATGTCAGATGCCTGGGAGGACATTGTGCATCGTATATACTGTGTATGTTGACAACATATTGATGCAATCAATAAGAGTTTCTGGAGACTGATACACACTGAACACACCAGTAGTCAGCATTCAAACTCTAAGAACACTGTGAAATCACTGAACAGGTGTGGAGGTTCTCCAATACAAACACTGCAAAATGCACAATTTCCACTATTTTCTGATTAGCTGATCAGGTGGCACAAGAGTGACTATGACCAGATTTTCACCACTGACATTACTGTTAGCGATCTCTTGGGAGCTGGGGTGTTGCAGGCTCCAATGTTGCCATGGCACCCATGAACATAGCCTGCAACGTTTTCATTTTAATTTGAAAGAGTACTAGTCATACCGAGTCCCTGTGTGTCAGAGACTCAACAGTTACTTCAAGCATAGGTCTGATTAGCAATCTTCCCATGTTGATGCAATACTGCAAATAGGAAAAATACTGATGGAAAATGCACTCTTTAAAGGCGTTTTTACGCAGCTCTGTTATAGAGGAGGTGGATGTTAACATGAATAAAAGGCATATGCTCATACAGTGCTCTCATTTCTCAGATGTTTACCACAGGCTTACCATTCGCCGTGTCTTGGGAGGAGGCCTGCGTACACTGTAGGAGTAGTAGTTGAGCATGGCATATTCGATCATGGCGGCAAAGACGAACAGGAAGCAGACAGTGACAAACAGGTCCATGGCTGTCACGTAGGACACTCTGGGTAGCGAGTTCCTAGCCACCGTGCTCAGGGTGGTCATGGTCAACACTGTGGTGATGCCTAGGAAACAAATACAAGAGCAATGCTTTGTAACGAGAACTCACTGCGACTACATGATGAATAGCAGGTCAGCAATGGGGTTGACCCATGTGGATGTCGTGATTATATAACATGTGGGCAGAGTTTTATTAATCATCATTAATAATGCACAAGGGGTATTCTGGGTAGATGTCCCCATTCTTGCATCAATCTTGTCTTCTGTTAAAGAGCTGCAGTCAGTGTGGTGAAGCACAATAATTAAAAGGATCAAATAATTAACATTTTCCTATTTCCTTTCCATCTATATGCCGTTTAACCCTCAATCAAAATGTGATAAAATTATGTGTCAGAAATCGATGTGCGGGTGGAAAACCTCCATTATTCAGTGGAGACATATCAGAATTATGAGGCAAATCGTGACATCTCCTCATGACTCAAACATGACACGTCTCTGAAGGGGCTAAGCGCTGCAGCCGTAGTAGTTAGTAGTGAGACCTGGCCCCGTGTTCCTGTGCATTTGCTATTGGCAGTGACTGCAATAAAGTTCTGTCTCAACCACAGTTGCTATGTCAACAGACATTAGACTTTCTAAAATTTTCAGATAACTTTATAGGTAAAACAATTATCCCGTGCAATTGCTAGATCTGCTAATATGGTGACAGCAAACGGCAGCCATTTCACTTACAGCAATCTTCAAAATCAACAAAATCACCTTCAAGTACCCCTACCATACTATTTTATAACAGAGAAAAGTTGTAGCAATGTACAAATTCAGGTTCACACTAAAACTGTCAACAATCTTACGCATAAATTGCATATTGGTTCAAATCAAAGTGTTTCCATTTCACTCCTGTGTGGGCATAATGTTTAAATTCAGCTTGGTTAAATCCTTGTCAGCGGTAGTAGTAGTACTATCCCGAATTTACCTCATTTTCTCTTTATTTTTTTTCACTGAACATTGTCATAAAAATCATGCAATAATTTAATTAATTATATGATGGAATAATGGTTAATTTACCATAGTATCATATTACAATTCATAATCAGAAAAGCTTTCATATCCCATTTTCACATTTGGTATAATACTCTGGTAAACTAAATTCCCTAGACATATTTTAGTGAGAGCATGAAGATGATGACTCAGTCAGATCATTATGTTGAAATGAAAAGTAAAAAGTCTCTTTGTTTATTTTTTTTAATTCTCATGTTGTCACGAGTCAAGTAAACAACCTGACCAGCCAGCATTTCTTCTTTGTTTGGGACTTTTTGTCCAACACTGCCTTCATCTTGGACTCAAGGGCATCAGTCTTGGATTCCAAGATGGCCCACGCCTCTTCTCTCTCTTGCAGAGTCTGCTGCAGGGAGGCCTTCTCCTCCTCTGCTCTCTTCAGTGCAGCCATGAGCTTGGTGTTGTCATTCCAATGCTCACTCAACTATGCAAGGTAGGAGCCTTTAGCTTTCTTTAAGTCCACAGCATTTGCCTCAAGCTTTTCTTTCAGGGCCTCGCTTTGGCACAGTTTGGCTCTGAGGTCGTTAATCTGAACGCCAAGAGCCTCTCGTACCACATTGTGTCTGGCTACCAGCTCCTGGAGGTCATTTAAAGCAGCACTGGCATGGTGCACCTCTGTAAGGGGAGCCACTGTGCTCAAAGCTGGATCCTCCTCACTCTACTCTGCAGCAGGGTTGACTTTTTCCTGCTGCAGCGTCTTGCTGGTCTCATGGATTCATCAATCATTTCACTCATTTGAGCCTCACTCAGCTCAAATTTGAGCTTATGAATCTCCTCTTCATAAAACGTGATGTTACCGTCAGCCCATTGCAGCTTGTCTTTGAGCACTTAAATGGTTCTCTGAGAGTATGAAATGGAGTGCCTGTAAGCCTGATGAACGTCCTTCAGTTGGCTCTTTAACTCACAGATCTTTCGCTCTGCAGCTCTCCATTTGCAACAAAACAGGTCATGCTTGAATCCGAAGTCATCCAGCTGGGCTAGGAGAGCAACGTTCATGCTTGTGTTTAAAACTGAACCTGTCCCAGGCCCTGCAAAGTCCCTGGAGGTATACTACGGTGCCATGTTTCCTGCCTTTGGTTTGACAACTCTGAATTTCTGCTGCTTCCAGTGTGGTTACAAAATATGAAATAAACTGATGACCAAACTGCACCATGATAACCAAACATTCTATTCCACAGGATGGGATATCGTACATGAAGCTTCCACTAGCATTCTATGGTGGAGTCTATTCAATTTTGCTTTCAAATGTAAAACAAACCTAATGTGGGAAAACAACATCTGTAGTATTTTAAAAAAATGCCAAAATGCTCAAACAGAATGCTAAATGAAGCCTAAATTTATGTTAGGTGAGATCAAAATAAACCAAATAACTTATATTTACATGACCAACAAACTTTTTTCCAGTTGTTTGACAGAACACTGGCAAACAACATTTTCCTTCGCAGACTTTGCAGTCAATACTGTGACTACCTTAGATCGATAGAACGATAGATAGATATTTTATCCATATTTTAGCCTATTTTAGCCCTTTAGACTAAAGATAAAAAGGCAAGCAATAAATACTAATAAAAGCACACTACTCAAAGATTAAAACATAAAAAGTCCAGTACAAGCAGAATGTGTAATAATTTAAGGTGCATGGTGAACAGCCCCTTAAATTCATCTAACAAAAACTACAAGGTACTAATTCACAATTTTCACTTACTTGCTCTATTGTTTTCATCTTGCAAGACTTTTGGCCTCCAGGCTCATCTGATTGAGACACAAGCCATGATTCACTGCTGAGATTTGTTTTGGGGCTTTTCACATGTTGCCGACAGATTTGTCCTGACCTATGCACAGACTGCGTTCATTAGTCAGCGGCTGCAGAGGTAAAGCTCTCATCAGTCCACTTGTCTTTTAATGACAGTGAGGAACGATGGAAATGAGGCTGTAAAACTTCACCATTAGCTTGACCATTATAGTGAAAACTCCCATTTAAATGAAAAGCTTTAACAGCGAGGTTGAGAGAGAAGTGCCAATCATCTGTCAGCTACTGAATGGTGAGTTAGTCACCATGGGAAGCAACTGAGCTTTTCTAACACAGTTGTAAAATTGTGATAGGTGTGATAACAACCTTTCACACTGGCAAACAACCACTCTAATTTGAGACAACTTTTAATTGTGTCTCATTGTGTCATCAGTGCCATTGTCTGAGAAATTACTCCCCATGGCATCTTAAAAGAGAATACTGTGTTCGCTTGGTTGAAATGAAATCAATGCTTTCAAAGAGAGATGAACCCAGTGACATTAATGCCCACTGGGGGCATCGATATTTACCGCTGTGACACACATACATATACACATATACACACACACACACACCATTCTCGTAAGCTTGCCGAATTTCCTTCTCATCCTCTCGCTCTTTCTCTTCATGCCGCGCCTCACCTCTCCTCTCCCTCCCCGTCCCTTTCTCTCTCTCTCTCTGCCTCCCTCTCCTCTGTCTCTTTCATCCTCATCTCCCACATGTCTTTCATGGCGGAGTGTGCCACTGTTTTCGCCTGTGGTTTCCATAGAGACGAGTTGCTCCCATCTATTTCAAGCTACCTCCTCTGGTCTAATGCTCGTCTAGACTTTCTCTTTTCCCTCTGCTCATTAGATTTAAGCGGCAAACTAGGTAAATGAACAACTCTCCACTTCCAACACCTTAAACCTTACTATCTGTTCAAATCCCAGTGTACTGTAGACTGTGTGATCTCTATAAAAACAGCAAGTGCGTGACACCACTGTTTTTTCCTTGTTTTTTCTTTTTCTTTTGGTCTATCACAAGCTACACACCAGCTGCTCACAGTTTGCACTGCTATTTCAAATCAAGGTCATGAGTTTTCTTTGTACATTTTAATCCAGTCTGTGGGAACTGTCGCTACATGATGCCATGTTAATCGGGTGATTCCTGTCCGTGTAGACGATCTGAACAACACAAAGTCTCACATCTACAGAAAAAAAAAAAAAAAAAAAAAGAGCCATCACATAGAAGTGAGAAAAGCTCCAGTACATATGCCCGTGCAAAGCAAACAGGCCACAGGCAACAATCTTTATGTTGTGATCATGGCAACAAGAAAGAACCCACTTTCTGTTTTTTACATGCCAGTAAATCCATGAAATGTGATTTTAAAGATACTTTAGATGGCATAACACAGTATCATATCCATCTGTTGGTTATGGTCGCCACTATATCTTAACAAATATCGGATGTAGACTTAAACCAGGTGAAACAGCCTGTGCACATACCAGCAAAAGATTCATAGCCAGGTCACAAGACCGCAGGGGTTTCATTCTGACTACAGACTTAATCTGTTCCAAGATCTCTGCTTTTTTCTATTTTTACTGATAAGGTTTGGGTTTGTCAACATTAAAGCTGCAGTTTGATGCACAAACACGGAAATTTACAAAGCATTAGGTGCTGCGTTTACTAAGCTATTTTGAATCGCTTCGCCGCAGAATGGCTCTGATTAGTTCAGCAAAAGACCAGATAAGATTTCTAAATCTTCCAAGTTTCTGTAACCACATATCTGCATAATTTTCTGTTTCGCCATAAAAGTGTTGCATCACATTAAAAAAATACATATTTTTTTAAATCATATTTCTCATAAACCTATTTACTCCCTGTCACGGAAAGAATGTCACCATTGTCTGTTTGTATCAGTGTGTTTGTTCTGAAGAGCAAGAAGAAAGATTAGAGATCACAGCAGCCCCTGAAATAGGACTGAATATGCATGTTCTGACAAAGTAGGCCAATGTGAAGTTGAATTTACGCAGTCAGTATAATTGAAGTGGAATAAAAGTGCATATTATTTGCAGAAGTTGAAGGCGTTTCTGTTTTGAGCTGTGAAGCAGATTTTCCACCACAGGAACAGAAAGTAGCCTACATGGGAGCAGAGTGTCTCCTCTGCGAGAGCTTGTTTGTTGATGGTAATTGTGCTGATGTTTTCCAATTAATGCGCTAGTGATTGAGGTTAAAATGCTACATGTGGCAACTTCAATCTAAGCTGATTAAAGGTGTTTCACGCACAATGCAGAGGCCTTGACTTAAAGCCGCGTGTTTCATGCATGTAATCAGTGAGATGGCCCTACACGAATCCCCTCTGACACCAGGAGACACCTGGGACTAAACAGTCTACATAAAGTCTACTTCTCCCCTATAATTTATTTACTCAGGCATGAATTTTCTGACAGTCGGTTTGTTATCTATTGGTTTGTTATCATGTTATTTATTTGTTGTATATACACCTTTTTTATATTGCCTTGTATATATATTTTATGTTGTCATGTTTTTATATTGCTATTTTTCACATTTTGTATAGCTTATTGTGTGTATTACTGCTGCTGCACTGTAATTTCCCAGCCTGGGATCACTAAAGTATATCTATCTATCTATCTATGATATGTGAAGCAACTTCAAATTCTTTATATTGATGTTTTCATTACAAAACATGAACTTCTTGTTGGCATGAAACACCTCACACATTCATGACCTCATGGCTCAGTTTTAACGTCATCTGACTAGTGACTTCTACTTCCAGTTCTGCTCAAGGTTAACAACATGGCCGTAAGTAAAGCAATACTGTGGCGAACACAGCATCCAATTTAGAATCCCCTTTCTCCTTGCAGCACATTTTGAGCGACCGATGTATCTCCACTATCCTATCTTTAACTCACTTCCTTCTTAGTAAAGCTCCCCGGAGGAACGCTGTCAGCTCTTACACCCAGGCTGACAGATCAACACTGACAAGTGTTTGCGTGAATGGTGGCTCTCACAGCGAAACTTTGGGTGGTTTATATATTTCCTTTTTGTTCTCCCCACGCACCACACCCATATCATGAGAAATAAGCATCTTTTGATGCCAGTGCTTGCCAGGGTCCAATATTTGAGATGGCAAGAGCAATGTCTTTGCTTTAAAACGGATTTAAAGTGGAATCCGTAACTGTCGTCCCAGGAATTGGACAGAATCAATCATTTGCTGGTGAGGGTGACATTTCCAATGATTTCATAGATAGACAACCCATAACCTGTGCACATGAAACCAACAATATCAGCAACATATTTTTGTGCTTGGGGTCAACCGGTCCTTTATATGAACTTGTGTGACGCCATGCAACGTGCCCTGAATTCCCAGCCTAACAGTTCTCTTTTACCCTCCTGAGCTGCACATTCTTAACTTGTGCCTTGAGGTGGGCTTAATTCCCATCAACAACCACACGTATCGCTGTCAAGATCCATCAGAGTTGCAGAGATTGAGGTCTAATGGGAATAAATCTGGGCTCAGCTCTCTTACTTCAAGCCCGCTGCTATCCAAAGGTCCTGCTGCTAAAGCAGTAGCGGGTGAGTGACAGCTCTTTGGAAATACCACCTGGAACACGTTAGCAGCTTGTCAAGGCACACGGTCTTTAAGGGCGGGTGGGGTGAGCAGCACCTCCAGCCTTTTCCTTGGACTTCAACCTCTGGGCTGATCCGGTTGTTCATCCTCCTTTTGACATTCCCCCCACTCCACTGCTACTCGCCGGAGGCCTTCACTTTGCTTTACAACCGTGTCCCTCTCTGGAGCCCAGTTTTTCTTCCTCTTATCTCTCCTCTCCCCTTTCAGCCTTGGGATCAAGTTTCAGGCCAAAACGAAAAGGGGGCGACGTACAAGAAAAGAAAGGCTAAATGACTTTCTATTATTGAGCTGAAAGTTGATGTTTATCAGGACAGAGACAGCTTGCGTCTCTGCACTACCTGTTGTCTGTGGGAGATCACAAGCGTTTCACTGCCTTTGGTAATGTATCACACCAACACCCACGCAATGTAAGCCTCGACTGCCTCTGGTTGCTGCCTGTGCCAAGCAGGTAGACAGAGTGACGGAAAGACAGACGGGCACACTCACATTGTGAGCAGTGTTATACACACTAAATAACAACTCGAGTAGGAAGGTGAAAGCTGAAGCAGCAGTAGCTGTAACTGTGATGAAATTAACCTAAATTTTTTACTAAACTGGTAAAAAAGCTGTTCCAGCCCTGCTAAATTATTATGAAGAAAAGCCTCGCAAAGTATCTTAATTTACTAGTTATAAGACATTTGGTAGATAAAAGAAAATCTTCAGTCATCAGCTTTCGCTAAAGAGCAAGAAAGAAAAAGTGTTTCAGCACACATCTGCTGCTTCTACAAACACATTTCTATAACACACACTGAAAATAAATCTTTGTGTTCTTGTCTCTCTTGATCTCATCTGCGTCGCACTGTTCTGCTGTTCAACTCTCAGTGACAACTTTCATCAGCCTAACACCAAAAGCAGTAAGTGAACAGAAGCCACACTGAACACAATAACAATATATTGATATAATCAGCCTTCAGCAGGGAGGGAAAACTACGTTTGGCCCAACGCATGTTTCAATGATAATGCTAACTCATTCTTGAATTCGATACAACATGAGATGACTTTATTGTTCAACTATCAGTGAAGTATTTTCTTCAGGACTTGATAATGAATAGGGACGGAGAGAAGTCCAATATAACTTCTTTATTAGCACAGAGACGTTCCAGATGACCTCCTGTGATACTGGCTGACTGACAGGCTGATGAAGGGCAGACTGAGTGGAATTAAAGTACTACTGAGTTTTTGGTGCTGCCTCAATACAAGCGACATAAGGGCTGAAGGTGGCTGGAAGTTGGAGATGTCGGCTCAGTTGAGTACTTGGGTCAAGTGAGGAAATTTCAGATGTGGAGGTTAATTAGTTGTAGTTGTAATGTATTACTGAAGCTCTGATGGAGTTAACAGTACGACCAGCAGTCCAGGGTCCAGCACATATTGTTGAGTTTCATTCCCATGTCATAAAATTACAGACGCCCTTCGAATGAAACTTAACAATCAGCTATCTTTATCCAGAATCCTTTACCATTTCCCCTAAAGTCTGTTCCTTTTTTTAAAACAATCTGTTAATATTTCCATTTTAAAATCAGATATACAGTGTGTATTGATTCAGTCTATTCAGTATATTGTCATGGACAGACACTTACCTTAAATTGCACCTTAAACAGGAACGACCACCACAACATCATCAGCCACAGGAAAGCAAATGAGCTAATGGCAGGCATGCAATGGGGGAGGAAAATA
The DNA here is from genome assembly GCF_020382885.2 of Scatophagus argus. Lineage (NCBI taxonomy): Eukaryota > Metazoa > Chordata > Actinopteri > Scatophagidae > Scatophagus > Scatophagus argus. Next base: position 7,816,354 of record NC_058516.1, read on the forward strand.
ATTCAACATAAACGCCAACTCATGCAAAGAAAAACAAGATAAACATAACCATGAAAAGGAAACAAGTGGCAGCATTGATGGGACATAAATTTCAAAGATGGCTTAATGTTCAGCTGAAGTTATGGTAAAACACGTGTATTCATTTGTAACCAGCACGATGACACATGCACACGAACACACAGATACACAACAGCTTTTTCTTCATTTGTTTTCCTCTTTCACCACACAACAACGTTGAGAGACGTGCAAGTATTCCTGTAATATGATTGCTTTCACCCATAATAACTACTGCAACAAAGACTGAGTTGTAATGTTGGAGTTACCAATCAAACAGGAGATTATTGCTTTTGTTATCAAGCTAAATCTCAGATTGAACATGAATTATCAAAAAGGCTTGAAATCCTGCCACCAACCGATTCATTTTCCTCATATTAGACTCGCGCAGCTACAGCTTGAATGAGCAGAGGCAGAGAGTTTCATATTATCTGGTGAAAGCATTTCCTTCACTTCATTTATGGCAAATGGATGACAAAATATTGGAGATCAACACATTTTTCCTGCTGCCGATCATTCACAGGCAAGACAGGGGTTATCTGTCAATTTGTGGGCATAAAAGAAAAGCAATATTAAAGAAAAAAAAAAGTATTGTGACAAATTACTCCTCCTAAAGAAGATTAAGTTATAAAAGCCCCTTTGAAATGAAGTAATGTTCCACACACGGCGACATGAGTGATGCACTTGTGTACCTAGGGCCGTCCTTGCAGGCGTGGCGTCGCTCTTGATCCAAAAGGAGACCCAGGAGAGGACCACAGTCAGGATACAGGGGATGTAGGTCTGGATGGTGAAGTAGCCCATCCTTCTGCTGAGGTCAAAGTAAACTGTCATCAACACATAGTCGCCTGAGAGGGAAAAGAGAGAGGGAAAATGGACTATAAAAACTGCAAATTCACTTAACCAAATGATAAATATGGTTTCCAAAATATTTTTTACCAAGCTAGTGGCTTGTCATCGCTGGTTTTACCAACTGCACACTGAAACCACTAAAGTTCTGGTTTTGAAGATTCCTCTGTAAACTACATCCATCCATCCATTTTCTATACCGCTTATCCTTCAGGGTCGCGGGGGGCTGGAGCCTATCCCAGCTGACTACGGGTGAGAGGCGGGGTACACACTGCACTGGTCGCCAGTCAGTCTGACACACAAACACCTATGGGTGATGTACAGCAGCCACTTAACCTAATGTGCATGTCTTTGGGATTGTGGGAGGAGAAAACCCACACAGGCACAGGGAGAACACAGAAGAGCCCAGACCGGGTTTAGAACCTGGAACCCTCTTGCTACCGTGCTACCCCCTGTAAACTACGTACAAAATTTATTATACATTATTAAAAACCTGTAAATATTAGCTTGTTAACACACTTAACAGATGGTGAATATGGTAAACATTGAGACTGCTACATTACCACATTAGCCTTGTCACTGTAAGCCCATCAGAGCTGCTAGTCTGGCTGTAGACCATTACAGTACTCTTGTATGCTAGACAGAACTCTTATAATTTTTAACACTGCTATGTTAAGTTGCATCATATTGCAAGGTGACCCTGTTAATTTGTAAGTTACACTTTTCTATCTAGCCGTAAACAACCGACTATCATCCCTGAGGATCTGAAGCAGCACAGTGGCCCATGAGTAATTAAGAGGTCTGATACGTAGCTGGAGGCTACATCATGCTGTGCTCTTAACTTGGTCATCAAAACAGAGACCAAAACAAATTAGATAGTGCAATTGCTACATTTTTTTAATTTATTGATTTTAAATGAGAGAAGCTGTGATAGTCTGTGGATTTTATAAGAAGACAGATGTGTGTGTTCTGTTTGGGACAAAGAGTATCCATGTGCAGTGCTCAAACCCTTGGGAACACCGCACAAAACATGAGTCATTTTCTGTCATCCCGTTTAACTGAAGCCAATACAGAGAGATGTCACTCCACTTTTCTAATGAGACTGTCAAAAGTGTCTGAAGCTGCTCGAGGATCTGAGGTTTTCAATAGCTTTAATTAAGACCGTGCAGAGAGGAGTCGATAAACTTCACTGAAAATTGCCAGAGTTGTTATTATTGGTCATACAACACATCAGAAAAGTGTTCAGTTCCTTCTATGGTAGATTGGAATTAGGCCTATAATTGTTTAAAGTAAGATAATCTTAATCGAATTGGAAGGCAGACAGAGAGGAAAAAGACAAGGACAGGAGAAGACAGGAAGAGAGGACATGGCTGGAAAACAAAGGGGTGAATACAATTTCCAGAGAGCAGAGGATGAAACAAGAGAAGGGATGAAGCGAGAAAAACCTTAATGGAGCCCAAAAAAGCGAGGAAGGAACTTCTGTCTAACTTGAGCAACTACACAGTGGTGTCAGTGTGAGGGGGAATAAAATGAGGAGAATGACAGAATGTATTCTGCTGCCTCTTTAACAACCCGACTATGGTAAGACACTTGTTATTGCGAGCGTTAATTGACAGCAGCAGAGAGATATTGAGCTACAACACTTGGTGAACAAAAGCCATTGTTCTGTAACCTTGACGAAGTTCTCTGCATTAGATCAGCATTACTTCAAATATTACTTAAGAATGCCGTTTGATAATCTGCTGCCACTCCTGCATTTCCATGAAAGAGGATGTTGGATTGAATAAAACATCTGTAGGAGACGACTTTTCGTCCCCCGCTTGCAGCTGAATCCCACCTCATACTTCACGCAGAAGTGAAATAATCATTTTGATCACCAGGTGCAATGAATAAAGAGCAAGGTATCTTGGTGACACTGGTGCAGAGGAGTGTTTATCACTCATACAGTTGCAAATGCATACCGGTGCAGAACATTTAACAGTTATCTGCGCAGTCCCTGCAGGTTATTAGCTGTTTGTGTGACATCCAGGGCCATTTTTATGCATATGTGAGCTTTTCTACTTAATTTCAGACAGCATTCCTACTCTTTACACTGATGTCCAATGCAGCCTCTCTTTGTTAATTAAATAAACCCACATGATGATGAGAGGAGACTGCTGGCAGACTCTACTGAGAGCTGATGCTTATTGTGATAACATAAATTGAACCTGCTGGCTACAGCTTATTTCGTGACCCCTGTGGTTGACACACTTATTGCTGGAATCATGTACACAGGAAAATGAACAACCAGCTTACTTACTTATTTTGTGTAAAAATCACGAGGGAGCAAAATCGTCATGCTGTGAATGTATGCAAACGTGGATCCTCAACATGAGCATTTTTTAAATAAATAAATAAAAGACATGATCAACACACCAAGCCAGTCTGCAGGATCAAGGTCCAGATGTTTGCTCTGGCAGCTGAAACAGCATTACAACACTGACCACACAGCATTGTGAGCGTGCAAATTGCAGGGCCACAAAACATACAAAAAGCAGCCAGCAGTTTCAGCTAAAATCACACAGAGGGTGAGGGATGCAAGCAGAGCTGCTTTGAGACATGTCGTGAGTGAAGCATACCTCTACAGTGCTGAAAAGTATTTTTGTTCTCGCTGAAGTTGAAGAGTCTGTCTAAATAATGTCCAAACCTTACCTACACAACACATCCACACTGACAACCTCTCTAACAGACAGCACAGGACAATAAGCAAAGACTTGAGGCAGCAGCTTATCTTGTCTTAATGCAGAGCAAGAGCTGCTGACCAACATGTACCAAAATGTCATTATTCTTGTGTTTTTGATGTCCAGTTACACTTACATAACTCTCAACAATGGGCTCATGCAAAATAGGTAAGAAAAATGTAGTGACTGGAAGTGGAAAGTGGAGATAAGATGTATGGTGTAATAAATCACTTTTAACTCATATAGGTTCTGCAAACCCCACGGTTGCCGATACAAAAATGCTATTAAAAAAGAGGACCAAAAGGAAATTGTATTACTGTGGCCCATAAAGGACGAAAAAAATGTAATCAAATCTTGCAAAAAAAGAAGACTGTTTATCACAGAGACTCAAGCTACCTGGTTAATTTTCTTCAAAACAACATTACGAGAAATGAAATCTTTATCATAGTAGCCATAAAGCTATCTAATTTAATTTAACACACCCAATTATGTCTGAGATAGAGTGCATGCTCCCTAAAGCGATCCAAATTATGTTTGGTTAAATAAAAAACAAACAAACAAACAAACAAACAAATTAAATCAATTTTATAACTGATAGGGGTAAATAATTCTGTATTTCGTAAATTTTTCTGTACCTCCTACCTCTCACAACAACACTGCACAGTTGCAAAGACAGCCAAAGATGGAGACAGACTGTTGAATTTGACAGTTAAATGCACTGAAGATAGGCATCATTTTTGCAAAGTTATTCTTGCAAATGTTACACGACTGTACTGTTCAGCTTGCATTAATGAATGTATGGAAACTGCAGAAAATGTACATTCCCTGATAGACTATCTGTAACTGTGGGCACACACACAGCAGCGTGGGGACTTCTGTGTATTGTAGCAACCAACCCCTCTGTTTACATTCTCTTTGGACAGCAAACGTCCTCTGTTTACATACTCCTGCAGAATACTTATTAGCCCGAGGTGTCTGCTCTACACTTGCCTCCAGACTCTGTCATGCCATGCAGTCAGGTCTACTCTCTGTTTGGAAGATACAAGGAAAATCTTTGGCAAAACAGTTTTGTTTATATATTTATGAAGCGGTTTATTTTATAAACTGTTTTGCTCAAAACAATTCAGATGAATTCTTGTGACCTTTTCAATAAAAACGAAACACAACCGCAGTGCCGGGCAGAGAACAACACCTATATGAGTGCATTACTTTACCTGTCCTATGTTTTAAGCGCATCATTGGCTCAGAGAACAATTTATCCCATATTATACCCACTGCTTCCTTACTCAATCATCTTCTGAGTCCCAACCTCAAAAACAGTCATCACCTGCATGGAACTCATCATAGCACATGACCCTGGACAACCCAGTCATGGTAAACCTGAATTCTATAGCCTACTAATTACGAAAAATAAGCATGATAAACATTATGCATCAGTTTTTGCACTTAAATTAAGGCAACTGCAGTGGATCCATCAGTCTATAAAACCTGCAACTGCACACACTTTTAGTGAGTAGCAGCAGCCTTGGAAGTAACGTACTGAAGTTAGAAGCCAGTTAGCCCTACATGCTTAAGGTTGCATCCAGCAGATTAATTTGCTCTTCTACTTCTTAAAATTTTGTTCTATTTTTAAAAAGAAGACATGGCTCTTCAAACTCTTAAAATGCTGAATATCTCTCTTACTACAGCCCTGTGTACACCACTTCACTCAAAGATATCCAAAGCTAGACTGACCAGCTGTGCCTACTCATGATTTCTAAGCACAGATTGGACAAAAGCCGCTCAAGGATGAGGTACAGGGAACAGTCAATGGACACTTTTCTTCCATTTTTATAATGTGGTCATGTCTCTTCCACATGCAGTAACAGTCAACTTTCATCACAGTTTTTCCAGTGGTGATATGAATATGATCTGTGGTCAGCAACGAGTTAAGCAAGCATGCTCAAAGGACATATGGCGGTGCTCATACGTCAAGTAGAGGAGAAGCATCAAATGGAATAGCAGCGCTGTGATTCATGATACAGTGAGAGGACAATGCATGGGACTGTCAAAAATTTCACTACAGATTCTTTACCAGAAAAAAAAAAAAAAAAAGTATTTGAAAATATCCAGAGTGGACATGTAAAGAAGGAAGAACATCAGCATTTCTGCAATGGAACTTCAGCAAAAAAAGGCAAAATAGAAGCTTTTGGGGGAATTTGTGAAGAGACAGTAGAACAAAGCGCTGAAGTGTTTGGGATTCCACACTGGGGCTTTTTGAAGAGGACGCTGCTGAATTGATAACGATGGTGGATTTGCAGCGGAGGTCCCCGGCGGCGTTGTGGCCAGGGATCTGTCCCCTTCGTCCTCATTAAAACAGTCCCATACCTCATGTGTTTATGAGGGATGAAGGATAAAGTGGAGAGAGACAGACAGACAGAGAGAGAGAGAGAGAGAGAGGAAAGCGAAAATAAAAGAAAGAGAAAGAGAAAAGCAGCACTTTCAAAGTTTGTCATGATATAAATTAATGATAGGTATTTTTAGCTGAGGATCTAATCATCATGCATGTGGAGATGGAGCTCCGGCAATTGAAACAGGAAAAAGAAACGAGGTAATAAATGGGAAAACGGCTAATTTTCTTGAACAGCATGAGGTAAATATGTAGGTTTGCCGTTGCATTTGAGCATCTCAGCAGAAAATTAGTTTGCCTATGTTCTGACTTTGCAGCGGGAGTCCAGGAAAACATAATTTATAAGACCGTCAATGTGTCTCAAGATGAGAGCGCTCATCAGTCACCTTTTCCTTGTGACCAGAAAGAAAGATGCAATGGCAGAATCTCATTAGAAACAAACAGGATGCTTGATGCTTGAAGTGCTTCCAATGGGTGACACAGTTAAACAGACGACAGAATCTGTTAACATCTTTAGTTAAAAAGGAGAACGTATTTGACTTTGTTCCATCATACTTGAGTATTAGAACAAACACTATCAAGCTTTAACATTTTGCAAAGCTGTGCAAGCTAATTTCCACTGATTTCCAAAATGATTTGATGCCACTCCCCGTTATCCTTCTCCTAATCATGCCAAGTGCTCCTGTTCCTCGAATATTCATGAACAGGGTTCAGCTCTTGGAAAGCTGAATGAGGTCACATTATGCAGGCCCGCACACATCTCTCTCCAAAGACAAAGGACCATGGTGCACAAATATGCAACTCATAAACAAGGTTAAGCTGGGTTAACAATCATTGCACCGTGCTCATTCCCTATCTCCCCCATTCACAATACTTGGCTTATTAAGCCATTTAAATCTGTCTTTATCTTCAAGGGTGATGTGAAAGCATTAAAAAATGTATTAGGAACTTGTCCACTCTGTGCCAGTGGTGGGTATAATTACTTGAGCCTGTTGGTAACAATATTTTCCCAACCGTCTCCAAACAAACTTAAATTAAATCAAAGAAGACAAGGCCTAATAACCAGACTGAGTGCACCAGGAGAGAGAAAGAAAAGAAGTGAATAATTAAACTTCCTTTTTAATCTTTAATCTTGGTGATTAATGTCAGTGGAAAAACCTATTTGCCCTTACACCCGAGGGGAATACTTATGAGCTTGTAGTTATATGATTACATTTACGGCCATGGTGCCAGTGTTAACCTGTGCAAAGCATCGGGGCACCGGGGTAGTCGAGTGGCTCGGGAGTTTCATTTTGAACACCGCTAAACAGCAAGTAAGTCGCCCTGCAGCCCAAGCAGACCTTTGACCTGCACTGCGGGCAGGATGGAAGTGGAAAAACTGCTGAGATCAATAAAGTTTCACATGAATGACATGAAATTCAACTGCTTGGCGTGCTTTTTTCGTGACTCAACCACCCGAATTGTCAACCTTTACTTGACCTCTTGTTGGAATCTTTCTTACCTGCTGTTGTCGTGAGCACATCTGTGGTGTTCCTGAGCCCCATGAAATCAAACTGATACAGCCTCCAGTACTTCTGGTCTGAAGTGGCCACGGAGTTTTGTCCCCACTTGTACACAATCTCATCTCGCGGGTATCCATCTACAAACCACACAGAGATGAGTTTAGTGTGTAAAAGAGAGAGAAAAGACAAAAGAGTAAAGTTGAAGGCAAAGAACACACAACAGATTGATGCAGCAATGCAGTTTTTATTGTATGCATGATGTATATTTCGGTGGACTGCAGAGCAACTGAGTCTACGCTCAAAAAAACCTTCATTTCAGTGGAATAATTTCCACTGCTTCTGCAAGCACAATCCAACTGGTACACAAGGATGGTCTTGGTCAAATGAAATTGTGATGGTCTGTCTGCTTTATTGCGAGATATTGTGGTCTTGGGTGGGAAAATGCGAGGTTCCTTTAAAGAAAAGAAATGAAATGGCTTGCATTTTTAATCTAAATGGATATATTTTTCAGTATAAAGTCACAGGCTACGCATCTTCCATATACTTCTGTGACAAGCCTATTGCTGCACTTCAGTGACGTGTGAAAGTGCATTTCAATGTAGGTGCTGCGTGATGCTGACAACGAGAGCGACCTGCTCCAAACACTTGAAGGCCGGAGCCACTTTGTAGTGTGCTGATTCTGGACATGTCAAGCATTGAAACTACGGGATTTCACATGCAAATCCTTGCTGGGGGAAGCAGTAATACACAAGTCCATGAAAGCACCCAGTACGTTGAATTTCTATGAAAGCTAATAAATTAACAATGTCTCCATATATAAGAAAAGAAGCTGAGTTCATTTGACAAGTTGAAGCAATTTTACACAGAGAAATGAGTGACAGAAATAATGAGTGAGTGGGGAGCCTTGTTGTGCCTTGTAGTGGAAACCAGACTAATTATGTAAATAGTCTCATTTAGGGGATAGCCATCTATAACCAAGAAGCGCAATCACCATGATGCAATAGGGGTGTTGTTTTTTCTAAAATAGATGGCAAACTTTATTGCCATCATAATTCTCTTCATGTGTTTGTACAATTATCTTTACTGCAAACAGTAGTACCACTGTGTTACCAGCGTATCTTCATAGCTACAAAATGTTTGTCATATTTCATGCCTTTAAAAGCCCCTGAAGCAACATGTTCTTCTACAGTGTTATAAATTACACTCTGTAGCCTTGGCTCTAATATTCTCCCTGTCTATCCTCAAAGCAAAGAAGACGTGGGATGTCCACTTCTACCATATTACTGTGAGTCCAGTTATATCTGAGGTAACTGCTAACAAAAACAATGTATTGTAATGTATGAGTTCAGGTTAGATTTAATTTAGAATCATCCTTGTTTTCTGATGAACAAAGATACTACAAAAGTACAAATGTCAGTACAAACACTGAGGATACAATGCATATGGTGTAATGATTTCTCAGCCAAACCCAAACTCTGAGCTCATTTCATTGTTTTAAATGTGCAAACCACGCTCATCTATCCACAGTATGCATGTACATGTGTTTAAGAGGACTTATATTTAAAACTAGAGTTCTTATCCTTGTCTGGCATACAGTACTTAATGCTTAGTAAAGATAACTTATCATAAAGTGAGGGGAAAGAAAACAGCCTACTCTAAGCACATTTTTTCCCCACCTATTGCAGAGCAGCAGCTCTTTTCAACTGCCATACGGATAGAAGGTCAGCAACAGTGTATTTCCAGCGTCAGCTGCCATGGGAAAATGTCTAAACTGTAAGCATTCAGCGTTATTTCCCTTGTTCTTCACTCTGACATCTAAAAGTTTAACACAAGTTCCATTTTAGATGAGTTTTTCAGAATGAAAACTAGGAAGCTGTGAAAAACAAAACAATCAGAGCGAACACTTCTGATGACTGACCCTGTGGTGGGGTTTCAGTACATATAATAAGCCCTGTGGCAGTATGATGGTGATCCTCCACTTCTTTCGGCAGGAAGACTGATTACATCTTTCAACAACTTTTTACAAAGTCTGCAAATCACACTGCACTGTGGACCTGAAGAGTTATGTCTCTTTTAACTGGGGAGCAGCAATTGGTTGTTAACACATTCATAGCTTATTCACATTTCTCTCTGGCTGCTGATTGGTCTGAATGAGCTTCTGTTCTCCTCCACCCACTGAGCACAGTCAGAAGTCAGTCCAGAAAGCACATTAATGTGGCAAGAGTTACAAATGCTACACTTGTCACTATGGGGGTGTAAAGGTCAAAATTCTGAACAAAAGCCTGAACACTAATAACATTGCAATCAGCTTTAGTGGCAGTCTGTGTTAAGATAAGCAAATGTTGCCACACTAGGATGTGTTAGCATTTAGCCCAAGGCACGTACAGTTACTGAATATATGGTGTCGATCTGACAACTTTATTTGTCCACTCAACAAAGACAAGTTAAAACATGGAGTTTGGAAGTTCCAACAAATGATTTAATGGCAAAGACTTTGTCCTACAACTGTCACCTGATTCATAAGGAACAAAGGTAAATGTGCAGAAAATGTTGCCATTTCTTGCACACAGTCCTCAAACATGGCCAGCCTTCTGTGGCACAAATAGCACGGCTCATACATAATGGTACAACATGTAAATAACCTCCAATATAGCACAACAAAGGGAGTTCTTTAGGACGTGACTGCATCTGTGCCTGGAATGTGGGTAAGTGCTTAAGTGCTTGTAATCATCGTTAAGGCTTTTCATGTTTTATACTGAGCTCACCAGTTGCCAGAACGTTTTTTTTTTATCTCACCTATTATGCATTGAATAAACTAAAAAGAAAGTTACAGCAGCTTAAAAGCTCCTGTGACACCAGAGCCAAGACATGAATTCAAAACATGTTTCCTAGATGTCAGATTGCTTGCAAAATGTCTGCCAACAATAAAAATATTCAGAAGTGCATTCATCATGTTTATAATGTTCTGGCACAATAAATGAAATAGACTGCAGTCGCAATGGGGAGGCTTAAAACACATTTTAAATGTGTTAGGTTGCTACGGTAAAACAGCTGAACACCATGAGTGGCAAGAGAGGTTGAAGGCAGGGTATGGCACAGCGTATTGGAAGGGATAATGCGGTTAGACACTGAAGAAAAGGAACGGCCAAATGTGGTTTCTTTATCAAATATCTTGACATACAGTGATGAGGAAGACTAAGATGGCAACATGCAAAACAGACAGGGAAACACTTGCTGCTCACTCAAAAAATTGACTAGATGTGTTTGCTGCTGTCTCCAAAAACAAGACATGTTCATGAAACGTATGAAAACGTAAAATATGGACATTTCTAAACAGGCACAGACCAGATTTTCATCAGTAAGTTTGCATTCTGCTCTGAGAGGTAATTAAAACTCTATAAATCAGGCACACTGACCATTTGGACCTGGCTTTCAGTAATTTCCATTGTTCCATGGGGATCTTGCTGTGATCAGAAAATCCCAACTAAAGCAAAGTTTTTAAAAAAGGGGACGCATTTGGAATTTGTGCTTTATTAATTAACTTAATTGTTAACTTAATCGTTTCCAAATATATTCACATTACAAAAACAGACATTTGCTGCTTGCATTTGTATTCATTACAAATGAATAATACCATCAATTTTGATGATGCTAAATCTAAAACACCCTGAAATTATCTAATGAAATTATTTTTTTTCCATTAAAATATGTGTAAAATATGTGAAATCAGCTATCAACACGATGAAGCAATGGCAGTATTCAGCTTCAGCAAACAACAAACAAGGCTTTGATCCAGTATTACTGAAGACTTCAACTCCTCATCCATTGCAGCTACAGACAAAAAAAAGTCCATTCACATGGTCATGAACTGAGACTAGAAAAAAGGGTTATTACTGCATAATGGAGATCCATTTGCAGTCAATGGTTTTTTCACTGTTTACAGTACTATGACATGTGGTCTCATCAAACTGCATATATGCGAAAAAACAGTCAATTGATTACCCAAACTCAATGCTGAGAGAGGGTTTAATGATGGCCTGTGACAAATACTGCCATCTGTAGCCGCATCAGGTAATGATTATTACCTAAATTAAATCACAGCTAGCTGCAGAAGATGTCTGGTCCAACCGAATGACCTGCCATACAAAATCAAATGTGATTTCGGCGCTTTTTAGGCAATAGGTAACTTAATAAGGTGCTAGATAATGGAACAATAAATGCTTCGTGTCCTCCAATTTCATGCCAGGATACAGACATTGGTCGTGCTAATGCAGCTCTCATGCAATTTCCTCTCATTTTTTTGGGGAGGTGAATGTCTGGCTCTCAACCACTTAAGCACATAGGAATAGTTAAAACAGTTAAGTCATTGTAATTTTCTATCACATTAGGGCTTTGGTAAACCATTTCTATTTTTTTCATTTTACAGTTTCAATCTCATGGGACACGTTGCCGGGTTGAAGAAGCGGGGGAAACTAAGATGGGTTTGTCACAATCTGTAAACATTCTGATGTATTTTTACAACACCGGACAGTCTTGAATCTTAACATAAACATGCATTTAGACTATTACTAGACTAGAACTGTTAAACTGTCAAAAGAAGACAAAATTGTCTATTTTACACGACCACCTAAACGCCACCTAGACACACAGATTTTCTACAGCTGATGCTAATAAAATAAATGTTTTCATAAAGTCCTTGTCAGCTTCGTTACGGGATCTTTATCTTTATCTTCTGTTCACAAAGAAATGTAAACAAAATAACTGCTGCAACTGATTTATGATTTACGACTGACAACTTTTGGCTATTTAACCAACATTTTCTTTTTCACATGGCTTTCATCTGTTTTCTTTTCAACTACTAGTTAAAGCTCCAACATCAGGTCTCCTATAGTGGTTACAAAAAAGTTTGCACTCCTGACATTGATTTGTGGCAGGTTTAGTAAATATCCTCCTGTAGGGGTGGTTCAATCCCATAACCAATGATTCCTACTGTAACTGGGACACAACAACAGCCTCGTCAATTGCCTGGACTCCCTAGAACACCAGAAACATTTTAGCACTTCAGGCTGTGTTTGTGTTGAGGTGGGTTAACTGCTAAGGTTGTGCACAGTTTGTTTTCAGTACTCACTTTGGTGTAAAAGTCTACTTTGATTTCACCCTTCTCAGAGCACGTATTTTCCATTGATGATGACTTTTTAGTTGGATTTATGGCTTTTTCTACATTCATGGAGCTCATCTTAAACAGAACTTTAGGAGATATTAGATGTATCTGCATTGCTATACATGACCATGTGCGCAATCATCTGTTTGTGCATGCACGCGTATGACCGCCTATGACTGCTAATACTCACAGCTGGAGAAGACGAGAGGACAGGAGTGTTCGTCCATTGGGAAATTATGGAGTTGCAGCTGGCATTCCGCATTGATGGTCATCCTGGAGGGCGGAGAGAAACACAGAGATACAGAAATATTTAAACAAAGACATTCCAGACATTAAAAATGTTTGATATCCTTCATTTCTGAGTCCATGAAGCACATGGTTCGAATGCTCAAAATTAATCATGGCTTATATCACAGAGTGCGCTGTTTTGCGCTAAAACATATGAAGCACAGCTTCAAACCAGATGGTGCAGAATCACACTCGGTTGCTTGGTTGATGTGCGAAATCCCTCAAACTGACAGACCCGTTCAATCATGGGCGTCAGACATGTTTTTCGTGAAGACAACATTACCTTATAGGTCAGGGCCCACAGGCATGTGAGTTTCTAAAAACAGGAGCACTTAGCTATGATCACTGGACAAGTCAATACACCAGATGTTTGGGGAAAGCAACAGCACAAATGCGCAGGGGATAAGTTCTACAGGCAAAATTTAAAACTCAATCTGAGTTAATATTCTCAGCATGTTACACCAATATATCATCCTGAAAATTAATTTTCACTGCATATGATAATGGCTGTTAAAATGAGATCATCTTGAAAATGGGCTTTTCTGTGACTTGTTCTGTGTTGCTGTGCCTTTGTCCCTGCTACATTCTCTCATTAATTGACTGACTTCGAGCACAAAAGAGGCACCTCATTCAAAGTAGGAAGGGGGCTGCCTCGCTCGTCTTGCTTATAGGTGATCGTTGTCAGGAGCCGAGAAGTCCAAATTTGCACAAGGGTGCTTAGCTGAGGTGAGGACAGCAAGCAGCAGCAAATGCCACAATCTCTGGAAGCTGAAGAGCCACAACGCTATTCTCTGAACATATGCACCCAACATGAGACATCTTGCACTGAAACACGCCAGTCATGACAAATAAAACAAATTCTAAAGTCTTTTCATTTACTGAATCGATCTGACTCTTCATGACCATGTCTGAACTATCCTGATGCAGCAGGGAGCTCTGCATCTGGTCCTCCAAGGGGTTAAAAACAAACAGTCATGATGGTATTTGCTATTTGACCAAGGTCTAGCTTGAAATCCTGGCTGCACAGGTGAAATTGGATCCTCGAGACAGAAAAAGCTCATGTCAGAGCTTGGGGGTTCATAAACTCAGATGCCACTCAAATTAAAAAAAGAACCTGTCCACTTGAATCCTGACTGTTTTTTCATTTTTTGTAGACAGACATATTGACGATTTTACTGTCATAAGGCCACAGACACACACACACACACACACACACCCTCCCCCTGTGTGTCACAACAGAGCTAAACAAGGAGAAACACATGACATGTTTTGGAAGAAGTTTCTATCAATCTGTGCCAGAGGTAAAGCAAGGAATAGCAGCAAGAGCTAACCAGATGTCAGTACTGAAAAACAACATGCAGGGAGGAAAAATATATGATAAAATATACTGAAGTGAAGCTAAAATAAGACATTGAAGTGCATTTGAGAGCCACAGCTGGACTCAAATGAGGGATGCTGCTGCTCAGTGGTTTGCATCTTAACCACTTGTCCACCTGTTTGTTGCGTGTCTCTGTCTTTGTACTTCTACTTTCTCTATTAAAATATATTAACAAGTGGCCTTCCCAAATGAAGCATATTAGCATTTTCTAATCTTGTATCTCACTCAAAAATATCCATATTGAATTTATCTGCTATACCAATAACTACCAATAACTGCCTGTTATTGAGTATTGTATGCTGTTGCTTCCACCACTTAGTCCCCTTTGCTAGAATTTGGATTTAATCTTTCATTAACTTCCAAGACAACAGCAAGCTATAAAGTGGTCAAACTTTTCAAAATCTGGGCTACCCAGTGCAATTAATTTATGTCTTTAAATGCTTTGAATGTCTGTGTTTGTCCCTGTCACTTTCACATTGGTTTTCAAAATGTTATGTGTTATCTGACTATGAGGACTTGGCTTAGAGGTTACCTAGAGCTACATGTCATCAATTCACCTGTGTATGCTTCGCAGTATTTGTGCACTTTTCATGTGTTCTGATATGCAGTGTTTTTACCTCAGCGTGTAAAGTATTGTCCCATTGTTCCTGATCCGGAGCAGCTGATTGGGCGTTGTTATCCAGTGAGAGTCAGCATTCTTGGAATTCCTGAAGATGGTGTCAGGCAGCCAGATCAAGCCGACCATATTGCTATAATAAGACACAGAGAGAGAGAGAGAGAGAGAGAGAGAGAGAGAGAGAGAGAGAGAGAGAGAGAGAGAGAGAGAGAGAGAGAGAGGCAGGAGGTAAGAAATTATTGCAGTTGAATTCCTCCAGATTTCTCTGAAATGTGAGAGATAGCTCCACTTCCAAATAAGAGGGTCATAAAGCATCCAGGCGACGTGAGGAAAACAAAGCGCATCAATCAATTTGTTCCATTAATTAGAGGCCTCTTCCCAGGAGAGAGGAATGTATTGTTCTCAAATGAGATATTCACAGTATGAAAATGCTGAAACAATAGTTAGCAGTAACAGTGGGAAGAATGAAAGACTCACAGCAGTGTCTTGGAGTTACAGTTCACTTCAACACACAGCTAAATACATCCATCCATCCATCCATTTACTGTACCGCTTATCCGCGGGGGAGCTGGAGCCTATCCCAGCTGACTACGGGCGAGAGGCGGGGTTCACCCTAGACTGGTCGCCAGTCAATCGCAGGGCCACACAAAGACAAACAACCACACACTCTCACACTCACACTTAGGGGCAATGTAGAGTAGCCAATTAACCTAACGTGCATGTTTTTGGTATTGTGGGAGGAAGCCGGAGTACCCGGAGAAAACCCACGCAGACACAGGGAGAACATGCAAACTCCACATACAATATGCTGTAATTATCAATACACAGGTATCGATGCTGCAGCTCACACATTCAGGTATCCGACATATATTTCCAGTATATCCTCTAAATCCAGTGTACCTGTTGAGGGTTAGAGTCGGCATGCTGCTGCTGCTGTTATACCGCAGACGGGTGTCCACCCAGGTCTGGGCGAAGATAATATCAATCTGGTACTCCTGGGGAGAGAAAAGTAAAGTCAATATACGGATCTGACAACCCTTTCTAAAGCAGTATAAAAACCGAAAGAGATGTGCTGGATGAAGGGTGTGTGTGTGTTTGTGTGTGTGTGTGTGTGTGTGCTGAGCAGCCCCAGTCTGGCCTTTCTGGAGGAGCTGATAATGTGTTTGTTTGAACACAAACATGTCCACATCAAAGTAAACACTCAAGCAGCGCAGCACTCACTGGAAAAATAAAAAAATAAACGTAAATGTGCATTATGCTTTTGATGTGGAAATTAAATTGCACCATCACATCTGTTTACTTCAGCACTTTTTTTCACCTCAGCAATGACCCCTCTTCTAATCATGAAAAGTTCTCTATGTGATTTAAGAAAGCTTAATGAGAATTTCCTTACTTAGCAGGTAAAATAAATGAAACTCTAGCTGGCATTGTTTTAAGAGCCTCAGTGTGTTTTTCTTTCTTTTCATTACACAATCAGTTAAATCCTTGAAAATGTGGATTTAAATCCACTGTATTTCCCCACGGTGTCAAAATTGAGTACATTTCCTTAATCCACCAACCTTGGTAGATGATGAATAAAGCAACAAGCCACTAAAAACGTATCTGTTAAATGCTGCGGTGAGGAAGCTTTGTTATCTTGTAGGTTGATCTGGTCATATAGTCAGGCCGAGTAGCAGGTTATTAACGTCCCCACCCACTGTTGGGACTTTGAAGTTGTGGTACAAATGTTAAATCTCCATGACTAGAGCCTGCATGTTCCTCTGGAGAACTTGCCTCTAAATAAAAACTAAATATAGCTGACAAAGATGTCACTCAGTGATCTTTACTGTCTCTGAGCATTTAATTAATAGGCTTTCTTTTAAATTCAGACTGGTGTAGGTTGACAGTCAGCTACACAGCCGTCTTCACTCACCCAGGCCTTAGCACATACTCCATTATAGCACATCGCTGTAGCAGTAAAATACAATTTTGTGATTAACATGCAAGTTTGCAATTTCATCTCTGGTCTTAGATTCAGGTGAGCACAAATAATGGCTTTTCTAAATGTATGAAAAGTCAAAAAGAAAGGAATATCTGCAAAAGCCAGTACATATCCACCCTGTAATGCTGTAACAGTAGGTGGGCGGCCTATATTTACTTTTGATTATCACTCCCCACAGTGAAGTGAGGACAGGAAGTTGAGAGTGATGAGGTCCCAGTTTGCAGCTTTACATTACAGTTTAACACCTTGGAGTCACACAGCTGAGAAACATGACAAGTTATTCACAGCTTTCCCTCTGTTTGCAAAGTCTGGCTATCCAACATGGCCATCAGAAGGTCAGTGCATCAGCTGGAAGTCCTCTATAGAATGTAAACAAGGTGCACTGATACTTCAATGATAAGGTCAGACAGTGAGAACTCTTTGGAAGTCATTCACAATTTGCTGATTTGCAATGCAGGAGTGCAAGAGTGATCTTGTTTGGGGAAAATTTGATCCAGGTTTAAGGAGAAAAATCTGCATATTTTATAGTAGGATTTTCTCGAGAAACTTCTGTCATATTTGTCTTAAATTTGTCCAACAAAAAAATATCACAGATTTTAATATCCCAGGCCTTTTAACAACAGCATGTACATGTTTAAAGCAGAGTGAGTGAAGTACACGTGCCCTAAACATCTCGATTTCATACACAGTATCACTCACTTTCCGACTTTTCTGACCTTTTCCAAATAACAGTCAGACAAGACTTGACCTTCCTAATACATCTGTCACCAGAATCCCCTTTGTTACCGCCTGCCTGTGTGACCTTCTGCATAATAAGTACGGGAAGACACGCTGATGGTGATGTGCCCACATTTCAGATCACAAACCACAAAATGTTAGACGTTATGCCTGGCGCAGACGAACTCTCATGGCAATCCCCAAATGGGATTTTCTGCTTCGACTGGGTCCTTTTGGGGACTACACCTACAAGACAAGGCACTGAAGCAGGTCCATTATTCATGGACATTATGCAAAACAATGAAGGCGAGTGTTGGGAGATATCTGACTGAAATTAACTACAGAGGCTTACGTTATTCCACTGGGGATCCATTTCAAAGTCAGAAAACGAGGGTGTTAAGGAGGGAATCCATTACTCACAGCTACTGACAAAAAAAAAAGACAATGAAGACCTGTAGGGGAGATAATCAAGGTTGACTTATATATATTCTCTGCTGGGAAAATCCAACACAAAAAGTCAGAGCCTGGGAGTTGCAAGTTCATTATTTAGAGTATAAATATTTTATTTTTGGTCTTAAAATATTCAGAATGTGATAAACTATTTCCCTCCTGTCCCTGACCAAGTTTCACACAGCAGGCGATAGGTACAGGAAGTGCAAGGGAACTGTCACATGATCAAAAATGTATCATTTCTGTCTCTGCTGAGAATCTGATTCTTTACCACAGACTAAGGCGAAGGTGTAGAGGACAACTTTAAATGAGTAGGGTGGAAAACTTGTGCAAAATATCAACATTTCACACAAAAATCATTTCTGTGAATCTTACATTACATTTTGCCATATCAGAGTACAATAAATTTGTGAGAGATGTCAGACTGGATATCAGCTCAGGTGGATTCAACAAAAAAGAAAAAGAAAAAGAAAATCAACAAATTTGGCCTTGCTTTCTTTTGGAATGCAAATACCACTACTCAGAATCTGATAATATTAAATCCATTATTAAAGCCGAAGGATGTTGACAGCAAAGCACGTCTGACTGAAATTAATTAGCCTGACTTGAACAGCGACAGAACAAATAGAGTCCTCCTTATCCAGCCTCATCATTTTTGCATGGAGGAGGATCGCAGTGCTCTGCAATTACAGACGTCACTCAGCCACAGTTTCCACATCCATGTACCAAAATATGCTCCCCAAGAAGGCAGATATACTATCTTTATAACTTTGTCTTTAGTGGTTGCTCGATTGAAATCTTTACACTCATTGAGCCGGAAATGTTGTTCTTGCCTGAATATTTCAGCCTGCAAAGTTTCCTAATGACATGGTTTTCAAATCAGTGACTAAACTGTATCATCCCTTGTTTACCGATGCTTCTGAAAGCTGATGTGGGTTGAGGTCATGACATGACAGTTAAAGAAAAAGCATAAAACTAAATCAAAGTCTATGTGTGTTAGTGTGTGAATGTAACTGAAAGTAACTATTTTGAGTCACCATTCTTTTAAAAAGTACAATACGTAAGAATTTGTAATTTATACTCCAAACAAATGAGAGCAGCATATTACCACAGTAGATAGATAGAGTACAAAGTGGCAATGTTTTAAACTTTAATTCTTACTACCGCACGTTTATTTATCTTAATAAATAGAATATATTGACACGGCATGGCTGAACGGAGAAAAAGTTTTGACATTAGGCTGCTGTTTAAGATAGGCCTACAAAGGTGAGGTAATAACACAAGACCACCAAGTCACAACTAACACACTAGTAACCTGCTAGCACTGATCAGTCATTTTCTTTAACAGCGTGACTGAGGATGAGGAATAATTCTCAGAGCTAACTACCTGTAAAATGAAGGTTACGTCAACTGTAATTTAGCAAGCTTGTTCACTTGGTAGTATTTATGTGTAACTGTAAACCAATCCTCTCAACAAAGCTAATATGACAGCTCTTCTGCTCTCTGTTCCTTTAAAGGTCAGCAATATCAAGACCAGGCTTGCTATTGGTCAAAGTCTCCAACTTCTGTCCCTTGTGAGTGAATCCATTAACTGCAGCAATTTCATTATAATGAACTGATTTTGCAATTTTAAATACCGTGGCGACCTTTCAACGACCACCAGTGAAATTCAACACTTCCCACAAATATGTTTCACATTAAAAGACTTCCAGGAGCCCAATGGCAGCTCCATCACAGGACAAGAATGTTGATTATGGATAAAAGTTTACATTTGATGACAAGTTGCTTTTGATAATATCTGCGTGTGGCAACCATGATACAACTATGCCATTTCTACATTAATGCACCACTGATGATTATCTAATAATAAACTGCGTAATGAGTTCTTAGATGAGTGCTTACTTTCACTTACCTAAACAATTCGACTTCTTCCTTGTTTTCTTACAATGGCTATTTATGGGCTCATAATGGACTGTGCTTCACTGCTGATCAAGTAAAACAGTGAGGTCTAAAATACTGTCTTGCACTATTATTATATTATTATATTATGCTTTGCTGTGAAGGGAATCTCAGACTTAGGCACAGATCACTGACTAATGTATTTCTTCAGGCAAAACTGATGCTGCATAGTTGGTATAAATATTTATAAGTGAAATATTTATATCTTCTAGACCTTGGGAAATTGGTCGCTGGACTACATTCTCAATCTCTGAAGAGGAAGAGAAAAGATAAACATGGGAACTGTTTGATTTCTCCGAGTCCAATGTCCATTTCTGTGCTGCTCATAGTATTTCATACCTTGTGAACGATGAAAAAATTCAGTTATATTCTCAGAGCTCTCACATCCGCACCACCACCCCTCATCTCCACAAATAAACACATTCACCCAGAATGCATTGCTGTGACTTTGTCCTGCAGGCAGCCTCACAGTGATGCTCCTTGTGTGTGATGCGCAGAAATAAGGGTAAACACGGCCATTCAGCCACCGCTTTGGGGTGGTGATGAACTTCTGTTACATCTGTAATAAACAAAACTGCACAGCACCTACGGTTATGAGTGGCATTTTAAAGATTGCTTGAGTGTGCGTGCAGCTAATTTCACAAACATGCTTTTGTCTTGTTCTTCCCTGAGAATCAAATAAAAAGACCTTTGAAAGAAACAAAAGGAAATCATTTGCATAACTGCTTGCTTACTTGAAGTCTGTTTGCGAGGAAGGAAGCGGCACAAAATGAAAAACGTCGCAAACTGTTGGCTTTGCTTCACTGAGCATTTGGCTCGAGGTATAATCAACACCTGCATGTCTTTGTCTAACTCTACAAATGATTTACTTTTGTTTGTTATGGTGAGAGAGGTAGCAGTACTATAGTAGTGACAACAGTAGTGTCCTTTTACCTGTCAGAAGTGCTGCTACTAAGGACATAGGAGTAATGCGAAAAGTAGTACTAGTGGTAGACGCATATACATAAATGGATAAACTGTTTTGATGGAGAGTTAAAGAATGACATATGGGAGATACATCACTTGATTTGGCAACTCTCAGACTGTTGTCTGTCTGTGAGATGAATTAATGGCAGCAAAGATGTGACAATGAATAATGAAACAAAAATGAACAAATACAAAAGGGTTTGCCTACATGTGTTGATAATAAAACCAAATCTACCCCACCGAATAATAAAACCAAATAATCAGCAGGAGTAGCAGAATTTTATAGTCCTTTGCTTTAGGGACAACATGCACCTTTTTTTGTTTATCTCAAACAAGCAACATCCTCTTCCACATATTTTGATTCCTCAAGCTGTTTCTTCCCCCAGTGTCTTTGAACAGGTGATCTTTCTTTCCAAGCTTTCGGAGGGGTCCATCACACTCGTACTGCTCATAATTAATTTAGATGCCGAGTTTCACTTCAAAAGCTAAATTTCTGTATACATTGATTCCAGAGGAAAAAACAAATGGAGGAGAAGAAGACAAAAAGAAGAGGAATAAGATCAGAAAGGGAACAGAATCAAACAAGGGCAAGGACAGTGATGATGGGCAGTAATCACAGCCAAAGAACAGGAAAGAAGAAGTTGCTGAAGAGGGAAGTACACACAAAATGTTGGAGTCACTGCTGTGTCGACTAATCAACATCAGCTGACTCTGAAAATCATACTCAAACAAGTCACCAATAAAGTTTAATGGTGACATTAATGCTTAAGTAACACTGCAGCTGCTGGTTGTGCTTTGTTCCATCTGTCACATGCTCTATACTGGCCCTGATGACTGATATCTACCTCCAAAACACAGCTCCACCTGTTTCACTTATTTATTTCCATACTTGGTCACAGCATCTCTTGCGTGGTTGCATTTTGTGCGTCCTAATCGGTTCTGTTCTGCACAACTGTGGAGCGTATTTACTTTCACAGCTCTGTCCTTCTTGGATTCATCCAAGAGCACACCTGTGAGAGCAGACAAGAACTTCAATACTGGATGATTCTGCAAAATCCTGTTTTACATTCAGTGACTTGTTGTTCTTTTCAGAAAGCACCCTAAAGCTGTTTGCTGATGTTAATAAAGTGGCATGTCTGTGACGGGATGCAAACCGAGGTTTCCTACATGAAGCCACAAGCTACACACTCTAGCTACATTGAATGTTTGTGATAAACAAAAGTGTTCCTGTACATTTTGAGAAAATTCTCCCACATTTTAAGTTGAAATAAACTATTTAAACCCCCCCCTTGGTTTGGCTGTAAAATGCATCATCAGCTGAAAACAGGTTTGTTTTTCTGAGCTCATGAAACCTTTAAGAGCTGTGTGGTTCTCACAGGACAGCCATGCTACAAACATATGATCATCTTTAAAAATACAACAGCAGCATAAGCATCTCATCAAACATCTACAGCAGTAATATTAATCCAAACACATCATATATAGGGGACATTTTACCGCAAATCTTGTACTTTTTCTTTAAGTATGCCGATAATACTTTAATACTTAAGTAAGATTTTGAATGCAGGACTTCAGTGTGGTTTTAGTATATCTGAATCAGTCTTAATGAAGTCTAGTCATATCAATACTACAGTCTTATCAAGTTGGACCTGGTAACATATCCACATGACCTCAAACATGACACGAGTCTGAGCTGAACGTCATCGGCAGCACAACTTTAACAACAAGAGAGTGAGAGAAGTGTGCACCTCTGAGATCTCAGTACATGTATTACTGTGATCCGAGATTGTAGTAATAAACGTACTACCTCAATCATCTTATCCACAAATACAATAAAATCTGTTGAACTATAAAACTGTGAAAGAGCCATTTTTAATTTGTTGAAGATACTCTTCTCACACCAAATCAGTCTATAAAAACCATCCCTTTGCAGCACAGAAGAGGCCAAAAGGCCCTCGAACCACCGCAGTAATAATCCAGCAAACACTCTCTCTGTATTTTCAGATTTCATTAAAACCACACAGATTAAACAAATGTAGGAATTAAACACCTGTCCTCTTCACTGCTTGCTGACTAATGACAGTCATTTTTTGAATAGTCAAAAATATATATATATATATTAGAACAGGCAAGAGATTTCGCTAACTAATAACAATTTGCTAATTTGAAAGATGAATTTGATGTGGAAAATATAAGCAGATTCACACAAGCCTTTATTTAAGGCTTTAATGGAAAAACAAGTTTTCAAAGCAATGATAAAAACCGGCACTTTAACACATATATGAAGCCAGTTACATAGTCCATGACTATCATGGTCTGGACACTATTAGACACTTTATTATTTTACAAAACTATGAAACAAGACAGAAAGAAGGGATAAAAAGACTAAATTTGAAATCCTAGGTAGATAAGTGCAAGCACAAAAACAGAAAAGGAGCAACATTGGTGGAGGATGGCTCCATCTGAGTGCTATATAGTTTCAACAGGTGTCATCCTTTTGGAAAGGTCACATATGACAGTTATGTAAGGAGGTGGGGGTGGGGGGAAGATCATATTAAATCTTATTACTCCAGTGCTGGGTCACAGAGGTTCCTCATTCAGCTCAGAATGTGATTAAGCACAGTGAATGCCATTTCATTTTTCTGAATTAACTTATGCGGCCGTCTTAATGCTGTCTTGGTGCAAGAGGCACAGAACAGCGACCTTCTGTGCTACAATCAGATAACCTTTACTTGTATTTTTTTGTATTTTTGTATTTTTTTTTTTAAACCAGCCTCTCTCTCTCTCTCTCCCCCTCCCTGCACCTAAATGAATCATGTCATTGAAGGTCAAGCAACGAAAAGCCACAGAAAAAAGAAAGAAAATAATAAAAAACAAAACCACAAAGTGGCCCACCACACTGGCCTTCGCCTGCACGCTCACATACCAAGACTATATTAAAAGGCACTTTAAAGTGGTGTTTGACATGTGGAAAAAGCACGAATTCCCCCACTACCCAAGAGTACAAAGCATTCTCAGTCCGACCAATTATTTTCCTCTGAATCATATCTGCAGCACGTTCAACACTGCTCAGGCTGTTGTCACCTTCTAGGCTGTTGAGACCAGTCAAAAGAGATGGCATGGAATCTCTGCTGCTTAGACAAATGTCAGTAATAATGCCAAAATATTACCGACATTCGCTGGGACCATGAAGTGAGCTCTTGCAGTTGTAGAGTATCATCAAAGAAACACACTGAACTCAAGATGCGTTTTGTGTCCGAAATCGATTTCCACTCTTACTGATGTTACAATGAGACAGAAAAAGTGTCTCGGCTTTGTTTGTTCAGGGAATCTAATTCAGATTTTCAGGTTTATACTTAAGATTACTTCCACACAAATGGCTGTTTTCTCAGTGCAATGCCTCAACCTCTTCATCACTGCCCAGTCTTTGCAGATTCACCAGCTTCATCCTTTCATTGCAGCCTTCATCCACCACCAGTAGACTCCTTCTCGACTAAGTCCCTAAGACTTTCTAAGACCAAATTATCACAGATCAGCTACTATAATAAACACTTATCTTTACCTCATTGAGACATCATTATCAAAAATGTTGCTGTTGTTGTTCAATTTCAGGAGCTTTTCAATCCCTGAAGAAAGAAGTGGATATTTTCAACAGTATGCTGAACAACAAAATCACTGCTATGTTGGCTACTCTGAGGCAAACTGACTGAATCTCTGCTTTTATTTAATAACCTTATCGACCAACACAGACATGTGCAAGAATACACCTTGAAAAACTACTGTTACAATTTACAGGCACTCCACTCAAAATCTTAGCATTAGGATCAAAATATGCAAAATTTAACAAACATTGAAGTACTCATTTGCAGAACGGACTATATCAGAACAATATACATATTATATTATGGGATTTTAATTAGTGTGTAAGGACAGCTGCCAGGTAATAATAATCAAGACCGATAGTTAGTGACAGTACTGTGAGTAACTGTATTTAGTTACATTCCAGCACTGGACATGTGGCAGCTCTTTTGTGCAATATTCAGAAACTGGAAGGCTCATCTGTAGCATCTATTTTTGGCTCCAAAAAGTCATATTTCTGGATGAATGGAGGTCAAATCAAATAACAACAGATGATGAAAAAATATATATCTGCACCCCGGGATCAAACTGATTCTTCAACAGTAAGATACAAGCCAAGTAATCCATAAGAGATTTACAGACATTATCAACAGTGCATAAAGCAAAAATGAGCAGCGGATATTGAACAGAAATGAAAGGACAAACAGAAGGAGGGAAACACAACGCTCCTTTTTAAGTCCAAGAGTCTTTTCTAGAAAAGGGTCAGAGCTTTTGATGTATGTTGCCCACATGTGTGTGTATTGACACACCATAGACAGACAGCCATGTAAGTGTGTGTCTCAGTGTTAGAGAATCTGTGCACTTGTGTACCGTTTAAGGAAATGTCCCAAAAATAGCTTAATCTGTCTTTTCAGAGTGAAAGTTCAAGATGTTCTTCGATCCCTGTTGACTCAATTATTCAGTGAGTCTTCCCCTGTTGCTGTTGCACCGAACATGCACAATTTCATTTATTCTGTCTAGGTTTAAGTGCATGTGCGGGTTGAGTTGGCTTGTCGGGAAACCAAAGTTACAGGGGATGAATAAACCAAGAATAAACATGAGAATCCCTGAGTCAAGGGTCCAGCAGGTACTTCTTTTCCCT
Organism: Scatophagus argus; assembly: GCF_020382885.2. Classification (NCBI taxonomy): domain Eukaryota; kingdom Metazoa; phylum Chordata; class Actinopteri; family Scatophagidae; genus Scatophagus; species Scatophagus argus. Next base: position 7,842,101 of record NC_058516.1, read on the forward strand.
TCCTGGTTTCAACAGTCCCATTCAGATTTACAGCCACGGTTTACAGGGGTAGCTGCTTCTCATATGTATAATCATGTGCATTACTTCAAAGCAGCGTTAAGCACACCTTTATGCAAAAGTACACCTGTTTAATCAATCTTTACCACATAAGAGAAGCTGGGGAGTATAGAGCATCTTATCGTCGTCAACATTGTCAATATTGTCAATAATTGAGAGCAAGAAAGCTTAATTTCACAACACAGAAGAAAAATAAATCAACAGAAAATAAAAACAGTAAGATTGCAATTAGGCACAATACAGCTCCAAGCTGAAGGCTAAGGTCACTCACAGACTCACAACAGTCAAGTTTCCCATTAAATATATCCAAAATTACAAAGAATCTCAAAAAGAAAATACCCTTGAATGCACGTTTTCAACCACCACTTGTTATCTAAATATTAGGGATTGGTTCATCAAAATAAATAAAAGAAGATTATATTCCGGCCCTGAGCCTGGCATGAACCAGATGTTATGGCGGTCTATCTGTCACCATGTGCTTACCTGTGTTTCCTTTTCCTCCTGTGTTTCCTTGTGCCTCTCTCTGCCTCTCTCTCTCTCTCTCACTCTCTCTCTCTCTCCATTTCTGTCTCTCTCTCGTCTCCTTCCTTCTTTCCAGCACCTGTTCCTACTGCACACCTTCCCCTTCATCAGCCTCGTTAGTCCTGTTCTACTCCCAGGGTTTACTCAGCCAACCAGCTCCTCTCGTTCCTTCGCCTTACAAGTGTCTCCAGTCATCTCCCCACCTGCACCTCATTCCCTCGTTAGTTAGTTGAATTCCTATTTTAGTCATGTGCCCCGTTTGCCTCTATCTGCAGCGCTGTTTTTGTTATTTTTTCATTAATTAAGTCCAGCTACTAAACATCTGGGTCCTCTGCTCAGCCTGTGATAATATCCAACTGCTGCTGAGCCACTTCAATTAAAACCACAAAATCTCAATGTCGTGGTGGAGAGAGAGAAAAATAGTGGATGGAGAGTATTGTTATCTGTACAAAATTTCGAGATAGATCCAATAACAGTTAAGATGTTTCACTCTGAACCAAAGCGGTGGACCAACAGAAAAGACGCTACTAAGAGCAAAACAGCTTAATTTTGCATCATGCATCAAAAGTCGTCACCACCAGTGTTCATGCTGCTTTTGACAGCAGCCACAAAATATGCTCTCAAAATAATTACAGTGTTTATTTTCTCTGACTGTTTGGAGAAAACTGTAAACAATATAGAAAGGCCACGTGAACTGACAGCACTCAGATGCAGAAAACTGAAAGAATGGCGGTGTTGTATTGCCGTACCCTGCTTTGTGTTTTGGGTCAATTATGACATCTTTGAAATGTGCATTTTGTGCATGATGTAGGATCTCTGTGCCACGAGGACTGTACTGGATTGATGTCACACCAACAATCTGTCCTCTTCATATCTGATTCACCATCCTTCATTTTGTCTGTTTTAATTACAGAATGTTGAATGGGCGCATTGTCGATATGTCTGGGATTCAAGTATCCATTAATTGGCTTAGACGTCTTTTGCTAAGGACAACCCTGATTGGCTCGATGAGTGGAAACAAATGAACATGAGGTGTGTCTGATGCACTCATCGGCCAAACCTCCACCAAGCGCACGAAATGAAAGCAAAAGGATCTCAATAAGCAAGAGCAAGTGAAGATGAGGGAAAAGAAGCAGAAAAAAAGTGTCTGGAATCCTTCACACGGAGCTTGTATTTTGGTGGATTTATCAGTCCGAAAAGCACAAAGGAGAGCTGCACACAGACTGAGTGGGTATGTACAGACTGCTTCTTTGTCTAGGACTTAGTGTAAACAAAGACAAAATACACGCACACACACTGTACAGACACACACAAATGCTCTGAAATATTGCAGCTGTCAAACAAGAACAAGTTTTCTTGTGACTGGGATTGACATCTCTTCAAAGATTATTCATGTAAACACAATTGTCTGGACTAATGGAGACGGCTAGTACTGAATGTATCAATTCACTCCACCAGAGACGAGGTTGGACTGCTGTGTAAGGTAATGGAAAAAGGCTTCTGAAAAGTATTTAGGTGAATGATAACGACTTTATATTATATATGAGACATGGCAGAAATGCAGAATATCCATTTGATGACCTGATGTCAATGAGGCTGCAAGGTCTTCAGACACACTTAAGTTTGGCTGGAATTGGTTTTGATATATTAAAGTGAAAAGTCAGTTTTCTATGACATGGGCTTATTATTGACTTACAAGCTAATTGTTTAAAATTATTTATTAAGTTGTATTGTAAAATGAAGCTAATGTACTATTGCATCACAAAGCCACTAGAGCTAGATGTGGGATTGAGTTCCAAACTTTGGAACTATACAAATGTATGGTCTGAAACCATCATCACCAGTTCATTTGTACTAGTTCATTATAGCCTGCAGAAATTACTTGAATTTAAAAGACAAAACCAGAAATAGCACAAATAAATGGACCTATAGTACAAAGGCCAACCGTGTTATTTATTTCTTTACCCAAATACATTTTAATTTCCTTGCTCTTGGCTGGGAAATATCAGTTCATAATGAGATTACACTGAGCTACAAATATATTAATTGCCATGTATATTCGCTAAATGTCTTAGTAACTTTGATTTTTCAGACATTTTTGAAGTCTTTTTTCATTTCCAACAATGACTAAAGGATGTACTGAAAGCAATGTAACCCACTCTGTGAACCGACTGCACTAAATCCTGTTGAATAAATTTGGTTTCCTTTCTGCATTTAGATGAGCTTTTATTTGTGTGTCCACGTGTCTTTTCTGCTGCTTTCCAAAAGAGTTTTTCGTGCACCTCATGAACTGTGGCATGAGACAGGCAGCCATTTCATCTGAGAAGCTGGTTATAGCACATCTTTACATCATGACACTCATTAATTTGCAGCTGGGGTTAAACACTAAGTAAAGCATTGACATGGGGTGTATAAAAGATAATGCCCAGTCACACTTTGAGCTATTTCCCCTAAAAACATTTTCTTTATAAATAGATATCGTAGGTTTTCACTGTGAATGTGATAATAAGCTAAGCTGTGACACAACTGTCACACAGCTACAAAAAGAAGCCCAACACTTATGCATAAGGTGAAAATGATTTGCTTTGATGCCTCAGTCAGATGTGATCAGTAAACAGGCCACACTGATGTCTAAAGGAAACATTTCTTATCTCTCCGATCGCAACAACACATGTCCAGTGGCTACAGCGCAGTTTATGCTGTTGATGTGCCTGTTCCAGTACAGCGTGTTCTCCTAAAAATTAATCTCATTTACAAATAGCAGTAGCAATTTGTAGGGAATTATTTCTTCCTGAACATGACGACAAAGCAATGGGAAACTAACCTCTAGCTCAAAGGATACATCTGGAGTAATCATATATTTTGTTTATTACCAAGTCATTCCATGAAAAGATCAAAACCAACAATGTGTAGGTTCATTTCTGGCTTTCCCTTCCTCAGCTCTAAGTCAATTAGTTCCTAATGTGCAAGAAAAATCCCCGGAAATTACTCATATTTCCACCTGTGGATTAATACACATTCAGTGCTCTGGTGAGGATTTCAGACAGCAGGAAATATATATATATATATATATATATATATATATATATATAGATATATAAAATCTGTACATCCTCAAATGTCTGGCTTTTGAGCTGTTAAAATCTGACAGCATTTAGGCATTTCTCCATCTGCTTCATATTTCTGGAAGCATGAGGAAAGCTTTTTCTTCATGCATACTTATCGCAAGCTTTGGACATATTTAACATTCCTCTGTTACATTTCTAAGGTGGGTCTAATTTTGGCAAACCAGGACGTAACCGTGGTTTGGTTTCACGTGAGCAGTTTATTTCATGGACTGAGCAGGTGGTCCCAATATTTTTTATGCCTGGTTGATACACCACCAGGCTCAATTGCAGAGCGGCAAATTCAAGGCGCCACCCACCCGCTCGCTCAAGCGTAGACGAGCAGAACATAGTGTCGATGTCAATGTGCATCCATCTTTGTCTGTCAATTTAACGTCTGTGTTATCTGACTCTCCCAGCAAAAAAAGTCCAGCACTCTCACTTGACTTTAATGATGCTAATGCTGTTAAATCATTCAACCATTCATCACAGTATGTCCTAAATTACTATCAGCTTCATTTGGCATTGCATCATCCCAGACAGTGCCCATTACCATTCCAGCAAATGAGGAAAGATAATGTGTTGTGTCCAAAAGCTAATGAGAAGCTTCCTGGAGTTTGGTTGCTGAATATATCGCAGCACGGAAGTCAGCTGCGGTGTATGTTTGATCAATACACGCCTCAGATCCTCAGGGTTTGACCTGATTTTTCATGTGCAAGCTACACACAGACACACACACACACTAGGATATACACCCATGAATATCAGACGCAGCAAACAGGCTAAATGGAGGTCTCAGGGCAAATGATGGACTGCACTCAAGCAAAAAGAAAGAGTGCAGTGCAGAATGAATGTAGTGCAAGGCCAGGCTGAGACAAGCCAGACCACACTGAAGAAATCAGTTGTTTTCTCTGTGACATCGTAACATGTCCACAGAGAAATGGATAAAAGGGGGAAGAAACATAGAGGCGGACACATAGAGGGAGAGAGAGGGAGCGAGGGAGACAGATAAAAGTGTTGTGACTTTGCACTAATTCCAGTCCAGTCAACCCCGGGGGCAGCCGGGGATTCACATCCCACTGACCAGCGTCCATCAGTCCTGACAGAGTGAAGCCAATCAGCGCTTACACAGGAGGAAAATCACTGGAATGCCACAGCGGGATTCTGTTCTGCACTGAAACAAACTTTGGGCTCCCACAGTGAGGCCAGCCCAGACATGCCTCACTGACCTACTACAGGCTACAGGAGTTTTTAATTCACAACTACTATATTTACTCCTGAACGTTCATGTTTGTCTGTGTGTAGCTGTCCTCTACTACAGGTTGCACTCTCTTTCGCTAACATTTTACTTAAAAATAACCATCTTAACACAGACAAGAGTTTAGATTTTCAGTGCAGAAGTACAAAGTAAAATTATGAGATTTTCTCACTTATATGCTAGAATAAACATCATTTGCATAGCTAGTTGCAGTCATAAATAGAAACAAGGACATTCACAAAAACAGCTCAACTCTGCCAGCAGTTTAGAAATTGAGGCTTTAAGGATGCATTTTATCCCAGTACCTCGTGCATCTGCTGCGCCGTGTTATAAGGCTTAGCAGGAAGGTAGAGAAAAATGCTGTCAAACAAAATGTAATGTTTGTAAACCGAGTGTCTTCCACACCAACAGTGCCTTTACTGTACTTCACCAGTATTGACCCCTGCCCAATTCAAACCAGTCAGAAGAGCAACACAAAGGAGCATCCCATGGCTCAGTGCTTGAGCCCCTACTTTCTTCATACATGCTCCCTTTGGGTCCCATAATCAGATATCATGTACACTGACATAATGATTCATCCACACGTCCACCTAGAGGATGGCTATACTCACACTTTGCACCAACAAAACATTTCCAGCAAACAGTTTACCCCTAAACACATTCATCAATCCATCAACAAACCTGTTTTTTTCTTTTGTAAAGTACTGTGAGCTTCAATTTAAGGTCATGATTATTTTACCTAAAAAAAAAAAAGAAAAACAAACTTAAATGAAAGTGCAAATTGATCTATTGTCTTATGCTGCTGAAAAGTAATAACATACATGAGCTGTTTTTAAGTTTGTTCTTGTGTGTAACTCAACTTATGTATGTATGTCTGTCCCTAACCTTGGACTGCACCTCTGCCAGTTACCATATACGGCAGCAGTATTATTAATTATTGCTAAACTATAGCTTTGTAGAATTCTCAGTTCTGATTGGAAAGTAAAAGGTAATCTTAGGTCTTTGGACTTCACATTTGGCCATGAGCATTTGGTCCATTTTGCTGATTCAAATCATCTCTTCAAATTATGTCACTTCTACCAGAAAGCTGGTGCTCACTGGTGCAGACCGTCCTGTTTTTTGATGTAGGCTTCTCTGTGGCTTTAGTTTGAAATAGAACCATTTTATCGGTTTTATCTGTAGTTTGGATTGATGTCTTTTGTGAGCAGCCATGTAATAACCAGCATCCTGCAGGAAGGAAGTCAGCATGGCAGAATTAAGCTTCAAAAGCCTTCTATTTACTTGCTGAATCACACTCTGCCGGGGCTTCAGCTGGAGCCATCAGTTTGCTATACATTATCCTTAAATGATGACATACAGAGTGGATAAAAGAAAAGAAACAGTGCAATACAACAATACAATACAAATTTCTTTCTGATTTAGTCATCCTTCAGATTTCTATGAAATAAAATCCAATTTTGACACTATTTATGGTCTTTCCATGGCAGCATTACGGTATTTCTTTCTGCATAAAGTAGCAAAAAGAGCCCTGATATAAGTATTAAAGTTTCTTTACGTATGACACAACATTTGTTCAGTGCATTTAATCTGGGTAACTACCCTTGCTTGTGGTAGGCTCAGCCATTCCTGTACTAGATTTCAGTGGACTTCAGGATTAACAGAAAATGATTAGCATGTGATTCAGCATAATTTTCATCCCACTGATATCAGCCCCACTGTTAACTGTTCGCTTCAAAGTTCAAAGTATTCAACAGGTGTAACATGACGTGGCTTTCACTCAAGTCATAGGAAAACAAAAAGAATTTGTCACTGTTGTTTGTTGTTGTGCACACCATGCAGTCATACTGCAGTTGCTCATGGCTTGAAGGAAAGAGAAAGCAACTGACTTACTTATTTATTGGTTGGCTGAACTGTAAACAGACAAACATGTTTGTTTTTTGTTGCATGTCTGTCAAAATAGCCGCTCAATGACTGTTTGCTGCCTACATAATACTAAGGCCTGCAGTGTTAAACTGTACGTGCCGTTACTATGGCAACTACAGGTGTCACCAAATCAACTCAGACTGAAACATTAAGGATTACAACTTTTGGTATCAACAGTGACTGTTGGTGGTATTCAGGTCAGTTATGTCAACTCAATTTCACAGCCCAATATCATACATTCTTCTCAAAGGGCTTTACAGTCTGTACAATCCTTAGACCTTCGATTCACATAAAGAAAAACTCAGACAGACAGTCATGCAATAGATGCTGTGCATGGGTAACAGTTTAGCAATCTTGCTGCCTTCTCTCTTTCTCTCGCTCTCTCCCTCTTGTGACTGGGTAAATGACAGGTCAGGGAAAATACAACCAATCATTCGATCTGAAACTGACGACACAAAGTGCATCTCCGGTAGGCTCCTCAGAGTCCAGAGTACAGACACAACTGCATCCCAAATTGAATTTACCAAATTGCACTTTAGGAGGAATCCTAAATATCCTCTGCTAAATGACTGCACAGTAATGCACTGGTATAAAATAAGACAGCTGTACACAGCTGCACTCATTTAAAATGTATTCCACTATACCAAACCTTTATCTGAATAACATTATACGGATTTTTTTTTAATGGCTTTCTGACCTGCCAGTAAATATTAACGTGCATAATTTTCTCAATTTAAGCCTACGCGCTTCGAGCACATTACGGTTAATAATACCATTAAATGTCCAAGACAGGAGCGAGACAGCATTGCAAATTAATATACAGGAATGTCATTCAGTGCAGCACATTTGTCCTTGCAACAACTTATTATTATTTTAATTTAATTCTGAATAAGAAGACGTAGTCAAGAATAACCTGAGTTAGAAAAAAAAAGGCCAAATTGCTTTCATATCTAAAAATAATTATTATTGTCAGGAAACAGACACAGCTCAACATCTGGTAATCTTCTAGGATCAAATAAAACGCTTCATTATTTCTTATCGCTCATTCAGCATCTGCAAAGCAGTAAGCTTATGATGTTTTGAAGAAGGGTTTTCAAGCAAAAACATTAATATTACCTTTGAGTGTACCGACAGTTTTTGCATTATATATAATGAAATTGAATCCATTTAGTCTACTGCACATGATTCAAGGCCTAACCACAGACTGTTTATTCATTTAGTTGTAGGAAAAGTAGCCATTTTCTCATTATAGCTCATCAAGCTTTCAGTTTCAGTCTTTTATACTTTTTGTCGAATCTGATCAGGCCTTCCATAATGAAATACTCATCGATCCATGTCCTGGAGTTTCTCCAAAACCATTTTTTCCTTCTAGTCAAACTTTGTTCTGGAAATTACCATACTAATGCAAATAAAGCTGAAAAGTCAAAACATTAGGAGAAAATAAAACTTTGTTGTAGTCTCCTTCCTTCCACAGAGACATTGCTGTCTGACTCGATAGCTGAGAGCTTTCATAGCAGAATTTCTATTACTCCTCTCGGTTTTTTTTTTTTTTTTCAAAAACACACTCATTTGCTTAATCCGAGCTGATCCACAGAACGTGAAACAAAGTGTCTGCACCTGCCTTTCCTGGCTTTCTTCAGCACAGAGACAGCTGTGGTGGCCCACATGACCAAATACAGCATGAGTAACGGCAGCATTCATGTATGATGATGCTAATGTTGGACAATGGACAAATGCGTGTGCGTGACTGGAGGAGACAGGGAGAGAGTGAATGCTTCAACTCACCATATCAATGGATGACACAGGCCCGATGCTGTTGACATATATGCCCACATCGATGACTGTCGGTTTCACTGCAAGAGCCAGAAGGAAGAAAAGTGAGTTATAGTAGCTGCACATTTGTTCGTGGGACACGTGTGAGATTTATGCATGTAATCATTCTATTTTAGTTGTCATTTATCATTGTTTTCATTCTGCACTTATGTGTGACTGAAACTGCATGTGTGTCCACAGACAAAAATCAAATCAATAATCAAGTTTAAAACAATGGCTACCATCAATCAGTGTCACCTTGACAAATAAAACAAGTCTATTTCCTTTACTATGAAGGCAGAACCAGCCATTTATCATCCTCAGAGAGAGGATATACTTTTGAAATCTCAAAATCTCCACTGTGCTTCCTGGCGCAGTTACTGTGTTACCATGGCAAATAATAGCATTTCCAGTCAGTATGCAGGATCTTGGCTAGTTCTGCTTGGCAACAACATTTGAGTTGGTTCTAGGAGCATCTGAAAGGTGGAATGTACCAGACTTAAAAAAGCTGCAGCTAAAATGTTTTTTGTTTGTTTAATTACTGCAAATCAGGAAGAAAAATTCTCACTACATCATCAACATCTCTGACAAACATACCCACACAAGCTCAAACCTGTTAGGTGGTGTTTAACATGACGTGGAGCCCTCTTGGCCATGTTTTCATTCTTAGCCACCTAACAGCATGTCTCTATGAGTGGCACTTCAGCCCACCACTTCAGTGTAGAAACAGGTGAAAAACTTGAGGGTAAATTTTGTGCAGATATTCATTGGTTCCCAGAGGTGAATCCTAATGGCACTGGTCAAGTGACATCACTTGAGTTAGCATTGGTTGGTTGCGGTTAAGACTACATATTTCAAAACGGAAAAAATTCAAAACACATCAAAAAACAACACCCAAATCTTAGACCTAACCAACAGTTTGCCTACATGGTTTGTCATGAAAGAAAGGAGGCAGTTTTAACAAAGTGATTTTACTCTGGTTCTGGATATTCATATTCATCCCCTGCAGGATGAATCGTAAACACTTTGGCAATTGCTTTTATCCAATATGACAAAAAAATAAAATAAACTTCATTTACAAATGGCATCCCCATCAGACACTTTTTAAAGTCAGTCTACATATAACAGCGACCACCATTTCTCTCTCACACTCTCACAGCAAAAGGCACTTCACGTTCCAGAAACACACACACAAACACAACTTTATCCCTTTACAGTGCGACTGAACACGATGGCTGCAGAGCCTCTTTCAGACAAAAGTGTAAATGCGGCAGGGCGAGCCGTTTTGGTTTCAACATATTATGGGCACACTGCAGGTGTGAGGGCCCTTGCATCAGATAGTGTTACATTTCTTTTGTAATATTTTTGCAGGACTGTGACCAGAAGGCACTGTTCAAGTAAATTATGATGGTTACGCTGAAATGTTCTTGCTACCTTGCCTTTATTAGATTTATTAGCACAGCCCCAGCGTAGTAAAACACCACATTCCTCCAAATGCTGTTCATTTTCGCATGTTTGCATACCTCCTTCCCTGAAGAAAGAGCACCTTTGAGCTGTGTGCTTAAACCCTGACCTTGTTCAGTCCAGCTGCTCATGATCCAACACAAAGAGGCTGTGGTTTTACACAGCAGCTTCCAGGTATGAATGAATATAAAGCACACGGATGCAACAAAAACAACACAAAAAGCATTTGCACTTATTAAGTAAATAAACTTTAATTAGAATCTATTAGCATTACTGGCTGCTTCTCTACACTGTCAATTAAGAGCACTGAACACATGGCACTCTGCATGTAATCCAATTTATATTAATTGTCACATGTTGGGAAAAGAGCTACTTATGACCTACACTACATGTATTTCAACTGTTCTTTGACTCACTGACATTGAAGACTTTGTACATTGTTAAACTGCCAGCACCTTCACAGTCATGTAATTTTGTACGCTGTGATGTTGATATGAACTGCAGAACTGAAATACACGCGGGTATATTTATGTGTGCACATCTGCGTGCTATGTCCCGAGGGACCTTCTGTGCTGGGCTGCTGATGCAAACAGTGTTGGTGAGCGAAGGCCTGCTGGGAGGCGTTGATTCAATTCCAACAGCATGTTCTGCTCCGCCAACTGGACAATGAGGGACAACAATGCAGATGCACTTGAGAAATTAGTTTTGTGTTCACAGTTCAGCATATGCCTACAGATATCAATTGAAAAATGTATTAATTCAAAAATACAGTTTCAACTGATAAAACTGAGCTTTGCTTTTAACAATTAGTGAATAACCTGGTGGATATCAACAGTTCATGGCTTGAAAGGGGAGATTATAGACAGCTAGCAGCATGGCCATATGGACGGTAATTTCAGTGAGCTGATCAAGCTCTTTAGTCCAGGCTGAAATATCTCAGCGATGATTGTATGATTTTCACGAAATTTGGCACAAGCATTGAAGCTCTCTTTGTCATGACTTTGGTGATATCCCAACTTTTCCTCTCCTCTCTCATGTTGTAATTTGGTTTCAGACCAAATAAGGACATTCCCATCAGTCTCAGCTGCACTTGATATAATCAGTTCCTGGTCAATGTCACTGTCCTGCTGACTGTGCTAACTCACAGTCCCTTCTTTTCACCTGCCATGGATTTGGAGAACATCACCAACCTCTCCCAGTCAGAAAAGAAGTATTAATGCTGATTTCTGCTTTTAATAATTTTCAAGTCACAACGGGATTTCCTGCTGGAATCATTCAGCTCATAGCTGGCCTTCGTTTGAGTACTGCCTGGCACCATTACTGGGCATCAAGCCCAGTTTGAGGCTCAGAATAAAATCTTTCTTGTCCATTTGGGGAAATTTGGCTATGAAGGTACACAGGACAATGCCTAATCACAATGTACAAATTATAGAGAAATGCACAAGATGCATTCATTGTTCATTCAGGGTAACCAGGGGCTGGAGCGTATTCCAGCACGGTCTGGGAAACCCCAGGAGACGCTGTCTCTCAAGACAGACAGAGGTAAACAATATTCACACATTTTGGCAATGTAGTCTGTTCATCTGCATGTCTTTGGGCAATGGGACGGAAAACACCTGGAGGGAACACAGGTGACAGCGAGAACCACTGTCCCTCCTGTGAGACCCATTTACAGTAACAACTGAGAAAATTGAAGGACCACGAAAATGGAAGCATGGAGTGGAAAGCTGATCTGTTACAGCTTAGCAGGTCTGCAGCATTTGGAAACTGGGACAACCTAAAGGGAATTGTCCTTAATTTACACCACAGTGCGTAATCACGGTAGACAATGACACTCTGAATATACATAAAATATGTTTCACATAGACATTAGTCAGCTTCACTTGGATGTACTTCACCCTCACCCCCACCGGAACTGAGGGTGAGTCTTTGAACACACAGTCATCACAAAAACTGAGCTGACCTGACATATGTCCAAATAACGCATGGCAGATTCATGTGGGATAGTGCATAGGTAATGATGATGCTGCTGTAAAAAAGTGAGTATTCATGACATATTTTCCCTTCTTCCACACTGTTTAGTCATTTTCAGACTTCTGTCTGAAAGCTTGTTTCGCTCTCTTTCATCTCTCACTGGGAAAAGTTAAGCTGAAAACAAGCCAACATCTAATCAATATGGGAGGAAACTAAAACACATACCTACCTAACTGCCTATCTGTCTATCTATCAACCCAATTTTCCACTTCTAAGAGAGAAACCGTGATCCACAGGGGCCAGATGAGTGCCTCTTTTGATTCTTCATGATACTCATCCTCCTCCTCCTCGTCTTGCTTTTCAGAAAAGCATGACAGGCCCCATCTGTATTACCACATTACCCTGTGGGCCTCGATTAAGAAGAAAGGGCTGTTATGCCTGCTTGGGCTGGCTGGCATGACAAATGCATTATGCATTGTCAGCCCCGGCAAACAAGTATACACACATGTATGCAGACGTGCATATCCCAGCTGACCATTCAGCTCCCATATGTTCAGTGTCCGAGGAGCACTGTACTGGGAGTACAGCAGGCCTCAGTAGGCATGTCCTGAGGGCTAGCATCACATCTTCAGTCTCACTTTCAAAATAAATGTGCTGTAAAATAATTAATCACATCTCATTTAGTAAAACTCATCCACAGTACTTCAGGCCTTCTGTTGCCTTGGGTGAATCCTTTGGAAAAATATTGTTTGACAAACAGTACTTCTTTGATAGCTCTGTGAACTACTCTGTCCTACAAATCAAAAAAACTCACTAAATACCATACAGAAAATATTAGGCCACAGAAAGTGCAATTTCTGTGAATATCACAAAACACGGTCCAACTGCACATAGGCTATACAGAAATTCACTTAATTTTAAAGTGGACTGATTTAAAGTGCAAATTGTACTGACAGTTTTCTGAGCTGCTCAATCTTTAGCTAATATTCCTTGTATGGTCACACATACTTGGCAAATAAAGCTGATTCTGATTCTGATTTAACATTTCTGCACATGCAGATGCATTTACAGCAAACAAGTTCTCAAGAAACTAAAGTATTTTTTTTCTTTTTCTTCGAGTTATCATGTTGTTTCCTGTAAACAGTTCATTTGGATCATTCCAGCGGAACAAATACAGTCTCTACAGCTGCAGTCCCTGTTCAGTTATCCTTTTAAGTAATGGGTGACATAGTTCAAGTCACTTATGGATGCACAGGAGTGTAGCCTACACACACTGTAATCTCTCACTCCATCCTCTGCTGCACTGGTACAGCCCATGTCATCCACAGTAATCACACATGATGTCATGCATGGCCTCCGTGCAAAAGACTGCAGCTCACATTCCCCTTGCTTTGGGTTTGCACTGAAAAGATGCTACCGCTGCCACCACTATCAACCGCTGGTGAGCATGCAGTCTCTGTTGCTGTAGTTTTATGTCACCAAAAAGTGCAATTTCGTTAGAAAGAGCACACCATACTTAGTTTTACTTTGCTTCACAGGTAAAAGCATTATGTTCCTTAGATGACATACAGGACTAAATTTCATAATTTAATAACACATTTCAGACGAAAAATGTTTTCTTTTTTTTTAAACCAGTGGTGCATCCAGTGGTGCATCCACGTCTTCCAGTTTCATGTATTTTTAAAACACAGCTTTAGCAAATTTCTCACAATGTTGAACTATTCCTTTAAACAATAGTGCAATCCTTGGACAATACTACAGAAATCACTGATGAGATGAGAAGAGTGACAATACTGAGGGAGTGAGATAATACTGTTATACCAGCCATTCAGAGTTTTGAGCACTGCAACATGGACCTGAAGTCCCAACTGGCTTCCCACCAGTTATCACTCTCTATTGTGTTTGACTGGCTTGTGCTGAATGCAACCAAGAACTGGTCAGCCACACACTGTGTAAAATCAGTAACTGTGAGACTAAATTGTACAAATCTGCAGCTTAAACTACCCTCAATCGCTACATTTCAGACTAGAAATTCCCTGCTCCTATAGTTGTCTTTGATTGGGTAGCTGCTGCAGGCCTGTAGTCATGTGTTGTAACTTATAGCCAAGTTCATTCTATCAGATCTCGTGTAAATATGAGCTGACAGCAGAAATATTTGTGTCAGCCCTCTGCTGTCAGCCCCCTAGTGGTAATCACAAGTAGGCCATGCAGCATGTTCTTTGTAGGCTCCCAAAACAGCGCTTTGGCATTACAGATTGACAGAAGCACAACAACACAGATGCAAACTTGGCAGCCAGTCAGCCGATGTTGGTTTGCTTTGCCTAAAGTCTTTAAAAGGTAGGAAACGTTTCTGATAGAGAGCAAAATACAACACAATAAAGAGTCCAGTAACTGACCTTAAAACTGTTCAACACACTGATGCTTTGTTTCTTATTAGAAGAAACAAATTGAATAATTGTTAACTTTTAACAATAATTCAATTTGTTTCTTCTAATATGAATGTGGCATTAAACCGAGGTAATCAGCATGCAGTACCAAAGCTGAGTTATAATAAATGTCATAGGTATGTACTCAGCGAGAGCAGGTTGCACTGTTGCACCTAATTTTCATGTATGTAACTGCACCAGCTCCACTTGGAAGGAACCTCTCCGCTGTATTCTCCAGCAGTCCTATACAATGGCTAAACAGCAAAATTTCACACACACACACACACACACAAATCGCTGATTAGTGGAAAATGTCAAAACCGTTAATAGTGCTACAAAACACAAACAGCTAAAGGACTTGACTGATTTACAGGGGAAGCTCTCTCAGGAAAGTTTTTAATGAAATCAATCCAGTGGACTTGTCAGATAATTAGTTGATTTACTTCACATTTGGGCAAAATATCAGGGCACGACTTGGCTTGACAAAACACGTTGGTGGGCACAAATTTACAATCATTTGCAGAGATGCGGTTAATGTGACCTCTGTATTTAATATGTTGATAAATGTTAAGTATGGACAAGGTTTCACACAAAGCTACTATCTATATCTGTTCATTTATTTATATACTATATAATATGTTTTAACAATGTATCTAAATTAATCAACCAATAAAGCCCTATTTGTACACTCACTGGCCACTTCATTTGGTACCGGTGTACAATCCAATGCAATCCAGTGCAACTGTTTTGTTGCTAATATTCTGTCCCCCTCAGGAACGCTGAATATTATCAACAAAAATAAACACTGTTAACTTTGCAAAAGCAGAATTTATAGAGCTGCAAACTATTGGTAAGGCCTAGATCCTAAAATTAGTCTACTTGAACCACACTTACCAAAACTGAGCTGACTATTAACAAAACAAAAAACAAATTAAACCACAGTCAATAATGAACCGTTGGAACATATTTCATAGTTGGTGCATGCAATGAGAGGATTTTCAGGATGGAAATAAAGTTGAAGAAAAATCCACCCTGAAACACAAAATCCAGAAAAGCTCTTTCTACCATTTTGCCCTCACTTTTTAGAAGGTCCCTACATTCTGCTCTTTCAACTTCCTTTTAACTCTCAAGTCAGAAGTCTCAAGCAAATCTGATCAAGAGGTAAAATAAACAAAAAAGAGGAATACAAATGATATTATCCTCTATCATTTTCAGTCTGAAGACACTTTGCCAGAAAGAGAAATGTAGTTCTGTGGTTCATCACACTGAGGTTTAAATCATCCAATGAATCTTTTTCTGCCTCTAAGAAATGCTTAAAAACTAAAACTACTTACTACATGTGGGGGACAGAAGCCATCTGGTTCTTCCAAGCAGGAAGAAGCAAAGGCTAAAAATTATTTGAAAATGCTGTCTGACTCGCATCTGTACTCTTCAGCGGTGACATACTCCAAGGATGAGCTTCAACAAGCCATCTGCACCAATGAGGGGGATATCAACTGCACTCACCCAACTACAGAGAAACCGTGGTCTTTCATACCCAGGTGATGTTTATGACTGAGCTCTTCCGCCTCACCTCTGGCAAAGTCGCTAATTAGTATTATGACGCTCATGAAGGTGATGCATATGCATTCTGAAAGCACATGGGATGTGACTGCTGCCTGATCTGATTAATTTGATGCTACAAGAGAAGCCAGGAGACATCTTGACAGACACAAACAGTGGATCCCCTCTCAAACTGTACAGCACATTATGTGAAAAGGAAACTGTTGTACAAAATACATAAGAACTGTGTTTCTGCCCAATGTGAGTCCCCTCTGTTTTTGGTATGCTGAGGAAAATATCTGGCTTATGTCTATTAAATGGGACTGTCACCATTTGGTGATGTTTTCAGAGATTGTTCACTAAAATTAGCCACCTTTACTGATTTGGTATTATAAAACTATTGACAGCAGCAAGCAAAGCCATTACACTTTTCCCATCTCTATTTTTTAAGCTGGTGCCTTTAAGCAAAGATAGTCAATAGCCAGCAAAACTGTGGCTGTACTGAGCAGCTACATCTGCGTGTATGTCCACTGGAATGAAATCAACGCAGACGTTTGCTCAGCAAATCTCCCCTGTACAAACAAATATAATTTAAATCAAACTGTGCAGCTTCACTGGGTGACCCTGCAGAGTGTTTTATTGAACAGATCTCATTATAGAAGCACAAATCCGGCTGATTTCATTGGACAGAGATAAAAGATGACATCAGGTGTGGCAAAATCTCATATATTCTCCTCATAAACGCATAAAAGGAGTCTTAAGTAAGTCTTAACGAAAAGACTTTCCCATCAGACAGATATTGATCGTCTGTGTGTATGCAGTGCGAATTTATGGTTTGGGCATGTTGGTGTGTGGGGGCCGAAGCGTCACATGCTGTACTGTTCCAGATTGTACTCAGCTCTCTGAATCCAATCTAATAGATCTGGGAAGGGAAGGTATTTCTCTTCCCTCTGAGGTTTAATGAGAACCAGGCGAAGGGAAAGGTCTCACCACTTATGAATCGCCACCAGGCAATCGCACGGGCTAATGGCAAGCAATAACTCAGCAAAACAGAGGAGGAGGAGGGAGGGCACGCTTGTTACATACAAACACACACGTTTATGCACACAATGAGGAGGGCGTTTTGTAAATTAGCCCTAAATTCAATTTCTGAATACTTAATGAATAATGTAATAATCAGAACAGGCTCTTCTAACTTCTTTCCCTGGCAAATGAATTGCGTGTCATTCATTTAATGTATCAATTACTTTTTTAATTGACTGAAATCAAAGTGAATGTGACCCACAAGCTGCTACATGCGCATTAATATCAACTTTGAGAGTTTGTTCCCACGCTGTTGAAGATTACATTGCAAATGGATGCAAATGTAAAGATTTTTTTTGCTCATCTTAAACTAATCCCAGGATGCTGTGTTAATAATCAAGGGAATATATTTGTAATAATGCTAAAAGGCATTAGACATCTGCCACGACAGAATAAATTAATACCATAATCCTTTTGATTATTAGATGCCTTGTTCATACAAACCACAACAGTATTTTTAGGCTGACACAAGATTGATGAGATGATTCCTTGGTGACCAGCATTGCACCTTTTCCACAATCAACTCTGTCACTTTAACCAAGGGGGGAAAAAAAAGAAAATCAGAGACACTCGTCACAGCTGGAAATTCTGGAGATTTAATTAGACTTTGTGTCCATCAGGTAAACAATGAATTATGCATTATTTTGCTCCCCTGGTGCAGTCACAACAATGGAAACTGCCTCATACCAAACAAGCTTATATGGAGGATGAGATTTTAGCAGTTTCATACTTCCACGTAAGATGCCATGTCTATCTCCAGAGCCTAAATAGAACAAACCAAGCAATAACATGAAATACAATGTGACCTGTATTTTAACTGTGCCATACATAAATAAAGATCTATTGTTAAAAGGAATGTATCTTTTTCTCTTTTAGCCATGCCACATCAAAGTCAAATCACAACAGAAAACAAAGTGAAGAGGAGTGTTAGATTACAAGACACTCCCAAACTGCTCGATCAAAATAGTCTCTCTGATTTGCTCTCCACAGAAGCTCCACTTAATGTTCATCCATCCCTCCACCCCCAGTTCCTGGCTAACCACGGGTGCTTTGGCTGGAGTGGACATTGGAGACACAGATGGAAATCAATTAAATGGTTAGAGCTCACAGGGATGGGAAATGTGTCAGCCATTATCCAGACCCAGCTTGGTCTTATTACCACCTAATGCACTTCACTTTGGCACCAGACCCGCTTTAAAGCTCTACACGATGGCTCGGTCATTTCTATGTGGTTTCCCATTGAGTGGGAACGCTGAAGGAATGAAAGCTTCACAGACTCTCTTTAGAGATAAATTAACATTTTAAGAGAAGCAAAATTTTTGGTCAAGGCCTGCTGTTTGCTGCTCACACAAACAATGTGTGTGTGTTTATTACAAAATGGCACAGGAAAGGTACAGGTGGTATTAAAGAGGTATAGAAGTTTGAAAAAAATAATCCCCATTAATTTGATAACTTGTGCAGTGAGGTCTTCCATAATATAATGAGATCAACTTATCTGTAGGTACGAGCTATGATGATTAAATTGCCTGTCAACACGCTGGCAGATATCACCATGACAACATAATATCCCAAATGCAATGTACCATGTCAGCATATGACAATACACGACACGATACTGACACAGAAAAAGTCTCCATCATTTAATGATGGAAACTTTTTTTGTGTTCTTTCACATGTAAAAACAGAATAGGCTCTTTGAGACTGAAAATATGATGCGTTTTTTAGCTAAATTTTCTCAGTTGGATGATTATTCAAAACATGAGCTGTGCTTCAGTATTGGAATCTTTTTTGTGGCAGAATTTCTCTGCCAAGCTCAGGAGGGAAGGCGGAGACCGAGCTATAAAATAACTGGTAATTTTGTGATGAGGTTGACAGACTTAAGCAAACACAGTACATGAGACTGATACCAGACTGGCTTCCACTTGGCTGATCAGCTCTCCAGAGCCAGCTGCACCCTTTGGAGGTCGTGCTCTGATTTTCTCCTGAATTAGAAGGGGACGTGACAGTGAACAAATATATTTTCCTCAAGAGAAAATACAGCAATGTGATGTTTGGCTGCGCTACCCGTTTAACATACTTTCCACACTGCAAAGAATCTACTCTGCAGCAACACACTCACATTTGGTATTCTAAATATTTCCTGTAAAAAAATCACACCTGTTGCATAGTGGGTAACGCCCATCATGAGTCTGAACCAGTTAACCAGAAATTCTAAATCAGTGGACTATCTTTAAGTTTCAGCATAAACAACCTGGAAAAACATTGTTAATCCTGACATAGTAAACCTCTCTAACACACACAAAGAAAGCACCAAAATACATTTGCATTGTAGACCTCATGAAAGGTTACTCTATCTGCCAGCTTGTGTGTGCGTATATGTGTGCGTCTGCAAGTGTGTATCCACGTCTGCAGCAACCTGGTCAGAAGCTCCAGCACCTCCTTCCCGCAGGTGACTGTCAGCTCGGCTAACCTGGCTAAGATGTGAGGAGAAGCATTTGCCAGCATCTAAACTCCTCTTCATCTAATGAAATGTCACTGCACTTGAAATATTGAGGAGGCTCATCTGAGAATTGTCCTTTCAGCTGGTGAGGTGTCACCGCTGTGCCAAATGTCAGCTCTGTGAGGATCAAGGAAGAGGAGGCCTGCCAGGACCGAGTCAGCCTCAAAGCTGCCAACATCTGAGCCAGAGGTGCAGAGAGTAACTATTTTACTTCAGCGGACATGCCGTTAAAATTTTGAGAGTTAACTCCCCCTCAGCCGGAAGTCATCAATCAAAACTGAAAACTCTGTTAGCACTGAAAAAATCGATATAAATCAGTCTAAGAATCAGGGATGTAATTTTCCCAGATTAATCTGAGATTCCAAATCATCTGACCTAAAAATGTGACAACCGTGAATCTGTAAGTCGTGGTTACTTGGCTCTTACACCTTCCTGAGCAGTGAAGATAAGAGTACAGAGGGACATAAGGACATTGTCAATGCCATCCTACAAAAGCGTGACACAAGAAATGTCACTGTGTGGTGTGTGTGTGCTCCTGTAGCAGTTGTTGCCATAAAATGCTTTACATTACAAGACACCCAAAATATTAAGTTTAAATGACTAATTGTTGTTTATTTCAAGTTTCCTTTAGAACTGATTTGAAGTTTATCACGTTGACCTGTCAAAAAATACAGAAAATTAAACAAAAACAGAGTGAATTTGAATTTGTCTGTTTTCAATCCGATAATCTTCTGATCTTTTCAAAGAGGCTGCACATGTTTCTGTTCACAAGTGAGGGGGCAACTCAATTTTAAAAATCCTCCTGTGATTGCGATTGATGACCTTGATCATCTTCTCAGGCACACGTATTTCTTTAAATTCAAAGATCAAAGCGGCACTGACTGACGGAAGTTACTTGAGGATAGGATGATAACTGTAACTGACTTCAGCACATAATGGTGTTTTCTCAACCTTTCCAGTCACACTCATAAATAAAGAGTTTAATGGGAATGGGATGTCGTACTGACCCACAATTTGGAAAAATCACCACAAGCAAAGGCTGAAAAGTGTCTGAAAGATGCTTCATATCAGAGGTTTTCGGTCATTTCTGAGCTGAGTGTGAAAGATAGCTGACATTGAGTGTGCTTATAAGAACTTCCTTCACTTAATTCTGGCTGTATTTGTCCAACAGCCTGAAAACAAAAGCTCACTGCTCCCAAGGCCCATTGTTTCCAAAATTAGACTCCTGTCCTCAATATCTTACATGAGATACATCAGTTAAACTGACCATACCAGAGTGTGTAGTTTAGGAAAAACGGGCCATGGGAATAACAACATGCCGTCTTCAATCCATGTTTCAACACATGTTCTCCATCAGCATGTTTCCTCAGAAGGGACTAAAGTTCAGTTACAGGATACACCACATGACGACCAAGTCTTTATCAGTTATCCAATTAAAGGTCTGGGTGCCAAATGTCCAAGACTCAAATTTTAATATGAGTTGATAATAAATAAAGAGAAGAGCTCTTACTGGTACTAATTTGGTCAATCTTGGACTGACAATAGGTGATAATGACTTTCCTGGAACAGAAAGAAACCACCTGGATTTATAATCCCAGAAACTTGCATCACAGAAGGATGAAGGATTTTATATATATTATAAAATATTATATTTTGTTATTTCAACACTGCAATATACAGAATGAAAAACACAGTAAAGAAGGCCATTTGAGAGCAACACAAACACTTCATTGTTATTTCAGACCATGAATAATAAAAAAAAAATAACTCAAGCTCAGCCTGAAGTTTCTAAGTAAATAATGTTAATATTGCTCAAATCCAATTTCTACTGCTTTGTGCTTTAATAAAACAAAGGATGTGACTAAATCTTTTATCAAACAGAGCGAAGATGTGGGGCTGCTGACGTATACTGTACAAAGATACGAGTAGAAAGACCAAATGTTGCCATGCCTCCATCTCATCCTCCACTCCTACACTTCGCCCTGGAGTGATCAAATCTGACATGACTTCTGAATTGGATCTATGAGATTTTAAAGTAGGATGCAAAGTGGGTCATACTTTCACTTGGATTTCAAAAAGCCTCCTATCTGGACTGCGAATATCAGCCGTGAATTATGTAGGAGCACACAGTAATTGATAGTAAACAGGAGGAAAGGAGGAAAATAAAGGGAGTGTGTGAAGAAATGGAAGGAGAGAGAGAAAGAGAGAAACAGATGGAGAGAGACAGGAAACAGCTGCAAACCAATGATGTCTGAGAAGCTTTGGTTTCTATTTCTGACACGCACCTGGCTTTTATCTGAATCAAAGTCCTTCTCTTTAGACACACACACACTTGGATCATGCACATAACACTTCTGCGTAAAAATATGCAACGAAAGCCAGACCACCAGTTTTACAGAGCTCCATAAATCCTATAAATAAACAAAACCACTTGAACAATATGATGGATAAAAGTACAACTACAATTACAACTAAAAAGAGTAGCTGCTTGTTGGTCACAGTTACACACATAGAGACACACACACACACACACACACACACACACCACCTCCTATTGCAATTGTCTCTTTCACTCCCACCTGCAGACTTAATTGTAAACACCAGATATATTCAGACATAATGGTGGATATGATTGCAGCGACAGGTCAGATCAATCAATAGCATGTTGGCTATGAACAATTATGGCCTTCTCTCATTGCCAGCTGCTGTGATCACACCTGAGCTGCAACTGGATTAGCTACCAGGCTGACCCTGAATTGTGTACTGAATCAGGGGAAAAAACAGTCGCTGAGCAGCTTGTTCAAGAACACTTTAAAAGAAAATCCGGCTCTCTCTCCAAGGTAGGCCCAGTTATTTAACTCTGTTGTTGTTTCTACAAAGTTGAGGGATGTTACTTTTCTCATGTTGTACGGACAGACACATGCTTGAATGCTTCTGGTGATTGGGCTTCAGTATACACAGAACAAAGGGTAATGTCGAAGGTAGGTGGGTTTGCTTGGTTTTGAAACTATCCTGTGAACTGGTCAAACAGGCAACCTATCTAACCCTATCCAACTAATAAGGAAATGCAAGTTTTCGAACCAGTGGCTTTCAACCATTGAACCACAACTGAGGCAGCACTTGTTGCCTGCCTGCATGCCCGCCCCCCCACATCACATTTATAATGCTGTATATGCCATATGTACATGTCATTGTGGAAATGGATGCTTCTGCATAAACACCACTTCCACTCCCACAATAATCCATACATGGATGTAAAAACATCCATTTTTCATGCTGATGATCGTGTCTGGTCTACAACTCATTACACCTGTCAGTGAGATGAGCAGCAAAAAGGAAAAGGTACAATTAAACCAATTATGTGGCAACCACAAGGTTCTCCAACAGAACACCTCACACCTGGCAGTTATCTCTAGAAAACCATGTGCACACTGACCTGAGGTCTGTGTGAGCTGACACATTCTCACCCTACATTCTTCTTTCATGACACCCAATTAAATTTAACAACGAAACCAATCAGTTAACTAAACCTCAGATGTGTCTTAAGGACACAAAAGCCTTGGATTACCTGCACTTTTATGCTACTAAACTAAGGCAAAACTCAAGTGCTGAACCCCAAACAAAATCTAATAATATAGCTCCTCTGGGAGTAGCAGTAAATACGTTCTGTGATATGCATAGGAAGGATATGTCCTTTAATTCCCACATAAATCAAATCAATCAATCAAATAAATGCATTCTTTCACCTGCTTGACATTACAAAAATCCTGTCTCAAAAAGATGCAGAAAAATTTGTCCATATATTTATTACTTATAGGCTGGATTTTTGCAGGCTGGATTTTTTCTCTAAAGACTGATTCAGAATGCTGCCATGCATTTACTGGCAAGAATTCATATAAGATCATATTTCTCCCACACTTCTCTACACTGATTATCTGCAAAATCCAGAATGGAATTTAAAATCTTTCTTATATACAAAGCACTTAATGGTCAATCACAATCATACCTTACAGATCCATTTTACCATATTATCCGACTAGAACATTACATTCCCAAGATGCCAAAAGTCTCCAAAACTAAATTAACAAGCCCCTCTCCTGTGGAGACATTTTCTGGACTTGGTCTGAGAGGCAGACCCCCTCTCTACGTTTAAGAGTAGGCTTAAAACTTTCTTTTTGATAAAACTTATGGTTAGGGCTAGCCTAAGCTGACACATTTCACCCCATGTGTCTATAGCATACTTCTGCACTGCACCAAAATCCTTACCCACCACTGCAAGCTACTACAACAGTAGCCTCTTTATCATCTACTGCTGACCTCTGAATGATGATGGATGTTTTCACTCCTGCATATCTAAATTAGACCACTCTGTTCATGCAGTATGCATGAACAGAGTGGTCTAAGGAGTTACCACAAACTTAGACTGTTTGATTTCCGTACAGTCACTGTTAAAGCTTGTCATCGCTGCAACCAGTTAGCGCTCCAATTGGTGACGAGGTCTTAGAATGTATGGAAAGGGTCTTAAAAAGCATTAAATTCAACTTCAGGATTCCTGCGTATACCCCGACTAAGATAAGACAATCCACCTTCAAACCTGTTCACTCTAGCCATCTATGGAAGATCAGTGCTACTCTGCATATCCAAGCATTACAACTTCCCTGAGTCGGCTGTCTGTGAGCTAAATTCTGGAAGGCACAAAGACATGAATCCTTTTACTGTTGGGTTGCTGCCGTATTTTTAGAATGTGATTCAGTCCTAACTTTAATCTAACGCCTTAAATCATCCCCCAGCACCCAAACTCTAAATGTGCGTGGACGTAGAGCCGTCGCAGCATACAAAGCCCTCCACTTTGTCCTCGATTCCCTGGTGAGCACACACGCCAACACTGACACACTTGCGAATGCTCCGACGGGCACACACGCACATCTTCGCACAGTACACGGGGATCCCACAGATCCCACATAGTGATCACACTCTGAATCCAAAAGGAAAGTGACACAATAGGGACACAAAAGCATCTCATCTTCATCTAAGGCGAACTGCTTCTTATCGGTTAAGGTGAGGCTCAACACTTGTTCAGCTCAGGGAAATGTGGGACGCTTTTTCACAAGTGGACCAGTCAGCCACTTTATATGAAGATTAGGCTCACTGCTGACTTCACAAGACTGAAAGAGACAGGAGGAAAACAAACCGGGGAACTAAGATAACAACCCTGTTATGTTGCATCTTGGACTTCTACTGTTTATTTCTTGAGTTTCACTGCTGTTGAACTGAAATATATCCCTAGTTTGGAAGAAAAAAACGCCTAAAATGACACACCCAAATAAAAATGACCATGAACCAGTTTAACTATACGCATAAATGATATCCAGCCTTCTATGTATAAGAACACACTAGATAACACAGACACAGAGCAGTGGGCCTTTGAAGGGGCTAAATATTGACCATACCATGCAATCTGGATGTATATGAACTGTGCAATATCTTTATGGCTGAGTCCCATCTGAATCTACCAACAGATCCAAATAAGGCTGTGAACTTGTATATGCACCTAAGAAAGGCTATCAGTGTATAAGTCACAAGTATTGAGTTGTGTCCTATAGGAACCAGAGAGTTGAGCTGTTGGTATAGTGTATATAGCATTTCCTTGCTATCATTAACCATTCTATGTTTATGCTCTATCATTTTAAATTATTTTAACTTTTTTCTAGAAACATGTATGTTTGGCTTGATGTATGGATCAAAATACAACACTACTGATCCTCAGCTGGTGTTGCTTTAGAGATAAAGCAAAAAAAAAAGCAGGGTAAAATACTAACAAACAGTCTATTTATTGCTTAACTGATGGGAAATAACACAATTTTCCTGACTATGAATTTGTAACTGTTACAATTAAAATGTTTCTAGTCTCTAAATATGAATATTCTGGTTTCTC
Source organism: Scatophagus argus (assembly GCF_020382885.2). Taxonomy (NCBI): domain Eukaryota; kingdom Metazoa; phylum Chordata; class Actinopteri; family Scatophagidae; genus Scatophagus; species Scatophagus argus. Next base: position 7,867,701 of record NC_058516.1, read on the forward strand.
AATGTTTTATGATAGGAAAACATCTCTGGCTTTTGAACTACTGGTCAGGAAAACACTATTTCTGTTAAGAATAAACATGCTGTTTTGATTACTGAATTCATCTGAAACTGGCCTAGAAATAAACTTAAGTCACATAACATACTATTGGGTGTTTAATAACATTTCTGCAGATGCCAGCCCTGTTGAGATTTTATGAACCTGCCTGTAAGATAACTCAAAAACTACTTGGTTATCATCATTCCTCACTTTTGTCAGCGTATGGTGGTATGTTTTTGGAAGTGGGACACAAAAATTGTCTCTGTGATAATCAACAGGACTTTTATTACTTCGAGAACAAGTAATACAAACATCAGGTGACATCTAGTTAGTACAAACATCAAGTGACATCTAGTTGACATAAATGCACAGTCAAGATATTTGCATGAACAACCCGTGTTGTGAAATGTCAGAGAGGGGTAGAAAACAGAACAAACACTTGATATTTTTGTTAACAGTGGAAATATTTTCATTACTAATTATCTTGTATTGATTCCCAGTGTGAAATTAACCATGAATAATAATAATCAGTTTGTTTTCTTAATTATGACCAATTGAGAACTTGAATATATGAAAAAAATAAAATGCACATTGCTAAAAGTCACTTCATGCCAAAAATGAACACACATTCTATTTCTAAAAAAGAGAGTGATATATTCGGCCATTTGCTCATCAGTCATAATGGAAATCACTGCCTTGTCAACCTGCAAACAGAAAACAGAAAATATTAGAAGAAATACTTAAAATGTTTACTTTGAACATGCATTATAAATGAAAAGAAGGAGAGCAAGAGAGCTGGTTTACTTCACACAAAATCCGAAAACGTGGATTTGTTTAGGACTGGTCAACGTTAGGGTGTTAATAAACTAGTGCAAACAGACATCGAAAAGTTTTCTGCTCACTGCTCACATTAAAGTGTGATCACTAGCAAGATTTGCTTTACTAAACTCTGTTCTGTGCATAACTTTTACGTTTAGCCATCACTGGGACTAGCAAGATCAAAGTCTACCTCTTAAAGCCATTTGAGGCACAAACTGTGTCACACCACGCTTATTATTTTCTCTTAATATTTGCAGTCAGTGATAAATCCTCGGTACGGAATATTTGTACACCTTTCAAAAGTACGGTTTCGAGATAGAAGTATTCAACTAGACCAGCCTCTCCAGTGTTTCTTGCCATGGCGTCCACAGTTACCATAGTGACCAATATTGTGGCGTAAAAAGGCTCGCAGCTCGATTTACGGCAAAGTGTGCAACATATCAACGTCTGTAACATAGCGAGCGCTAACATTACAGCTAGCGTACTATTAATGCTAACTCCACTTTTCCCCAAGTTAGTTTCTAAGCTCTGTTACGCTGACTTATTACGTTACTGAATGAATTCTATGCCCACCTTGTCTCTTTTCATGTTCATGATGTCCGTTGAGGGACCTCTCTTGACCGCTGGAACTGTTCCAAATCCTCCTCCATGACTCTCTCTATTTGCTGATTCCCAAATGACCAAGCGACCACACGATGAACAGTTTTCTTCCGTTTTTTCCTTCCTTATATATATCTTTTTCTTTCTATGTCCCTTTAGGAGCTGCGTAATATTGAGACAAAACATGGTTTGAAAGCTGAACGCTTACCTGTTTCAACTTTCGCCGGGATACAAACACCCTAAGTTTCAGCAGTCACTTCTTGCTGCTCGGCCACAGCATGTTGGAAGTCCTGGTCCAGAACACGGAGTGTTTAGGTGTTTTCTTGTTCAAACTGTGTCTGAGATACAGTTAATTGAACGCCATTACTGGTGGTAATAGTTTCCGGTAATAGCACGCGGGCTCCTGTCACCTGAACGGATGTGACGTAGGGCCAAGGCAAGACAAGACAACTTTATTTGTAAAGCCCATTTTTACAAGCAGTTTGTCTCAAAGGGCTGTATATAACATCATAGCAACATCCTCTGCCCTTCGACCCTCACATCGACTAAGGAAAAACTCCTTTAACAGGAAAAATGGGAGAAACCGAGGAGGGATCCCTCACTCAGGACGGGTAGACGTGCAATGGATGTTGTACAGGCACGAAAGCAGTTAACAACATGAGAACAACATTACTAAAAAGACAAATAAAACAAAATCTCAACTCATAAAAATTTTAAATTGGCATTGACTCCTAGAAAATGTTGCCATCGAGCTGCGAGTTGTTCAGTTTTGTCACACAAAAGTGGAGTTATTGTCAACCAATGTACATTTAACAGAAAAGCTTGACCAATCATATGCAAAGTTGAGGTCATGCACCAAAATGGGACTTTAGAGAAGCCAGTAAATAATCCTACTTTTACATGTAGCCATTTCAGATCTTGAAACTAATCATTTTTGTAAATGTACTTGTAAGTGTTCTTGACTACAAAGAAGTGTGCTGTTTCCATCTTTGTCAATGTGCCTCGAGGGGAGGCTTGAGATTTTGAAAAAAAATCTAATTTTGAACACATACATGTCACAGTTTCCCAGTCTCTACTCTAAACTTGCCAAAGAAGTGAGCTTCACTATAAAATGCAAATACGTTTCTGACCCTTAAATTAATGGCCAATTAATACAGAAATCTCAAAAATACTTAAAACAACAGCATGTAGTCCGGTTCCACAGCTAGCAGCATAGAAGCAGCAGAAATAGAGAAAGGAGGCAAATGGAAAAAACATTGTTTGATGTTGTGTGTGTGTGTGTGTGTGTGTGTGAGAAGAGGATGACTTTGATTTTGACAAAATCCAGGTGTATCTCAGAAATGCGACAGACCGTTTTAAGTGTAGTAGCTGACTGTGAGTGTACTTGTTGTGTGTGTGTGTGTGTGTTTCACAGAGATTCATTGTAGCAGTTCTCAGCTGAACCCACTCTTTTTTACGATGTCTCAAATGTCCCAGATCTGTCTTTGACTCAGCGTCATTGTCGAGTGCGTTTCTTTGTGTGTGTATTTCTAATTATATGTGTGTGTGTGCCATACACTGCCTCACATTATCCTGCAAAGGCATTAACTTTTCATGGATGACACTGAGGTTTGTCAACTGGAGCTCATCAAAATTTCATCCTTAATTATGGCAGCAGAGCTGGAGGGAGTTTCCCCCATCCCAGAGGTGAGTTACCACACTGAACTCAGCGAGTGACCAGTCGAGGTGAAACAAAATAAAAAAAATCAATTCCTACCAAGTTATTGACTAGGAAGTCTGAGTGCTCGGTCATTTTAAATACCCCAAGAACACAAATAAACACAGTTAATGATCTGGAGATAAGTGTTCCCACCAGTATCTTTCCACAAAGTCTTTTGAAACTTCATCTCGAGCGTAACGCCACTAAAACTCACAAACTGAGACCGTCACAAATGAAAGTCCGTCAGGCTTGGCGGTGGCAACTTCAATATCCACAGCGTCGTCTCAGACTGGGTCTTAATAAACTTTCAAATGACTTCGAACCCATGAGTCCTCTGGCTCGGAGACAGTTCTACTAAACATCCTGTTTAAAAAACACACTTCTAATTAGAAAACAGAGGTTTGATAATGTCACTTTGTCAGTCTGTGCTATTCAATTTAATACACTTTACTTTTTCCAACATGTCCTCACATCTAAACGACTGAGTAGATCAACTGCCATTGACTCCCAAAATGGCACCAGTGACAGGCCTGCTGGACCTTTGCCATGAAGTGATTTGGTTAGGTTTAGGTAACAAAATGACTTCAGTAGGCTTATGAAAAGATCATGCTATGGGTGAAAATATGCATCTAAAGGCTATATCTAGTTTTTTTTTTTTAATTATTTACACAAGTCTTCGACAATAAGTCCCACTTTTTAAATCAAATTTTAGACTAACACTTAAGGCCATTTGTAAAAAGCTTTCTGCATATGTGCACAGTCTTCTTCAGCAAGCGTTGTGGTGCATGTATACCAGAATGTGCAAGGATATAAGTGATAAGGAGGGAGGAAAATGACACAGTGGGCTGCAGGAAACAGCAACTACAGCATCTTAAAAGTTATGGAGCACACAGTGTTTATTCCAAAATGTAGAGTAGAGCAATCCCCGAATGATTTCTACATATCAGATCAACTATTCCTCTGATTTTGCAAGCACATTGCTGATTGTGAGTGCAAAATCCCAGTCCAGAGAAAAGACTCATGGGGGGAAAAAGTTAAGAAGGAAGAAATAAATTGGAATAAAAGACACAAAACAGGTCCTATATCTCTGACAAAAGAGATACCACATGACACCATTTAAGCTATCTGTACAACAAGGCTGGTCAACGTTCAGAGCTTCTAGAGTGCAGCTGTCTGCTTTTACACATTCTGTCAAATATAGAGCCATAACATCTGGCTCTCACCACCATCATATAAAATGCATGGGATAATCACCAGTCTCACACTCCTGCATGTTCAGATTCTGATCAAGACAGGTTTGATTTTCTCCAATTGACAGTACCAAGAAATGGGAGTTTGGTAATGGCTACACACTCAACACAGGGAACCTTTCCAGTCACCAGCTCACCAATGGATCAACCCAGTAACCATTTGATTAGCAGCAAGCCTCCTTTCCTCTCTGAAGAGCACCATTCCTCCCCAAGAAGCCTGGAGCTTTGATTGCATCGTAAGTGCAATCAGAGAAACTGCCACCCTCTACCTCTCACACACAGGCCATCTTATATGCACAGTATGTCAGCCCTGCAATCTCCCATAGAGGTAAGGTGGGACAGATACCCACCCAAATGTAGCTCAGCCTGAGGCCAACACTTTTGGCAATCTTCGGGGAGTTCAGTTCAACTTTGCGCTGAATCATAGACATTTTGGCAATACAATAAGGAGGCCCATGTGAGGAACTCTTCATTAGTTTGAAGCCAAACTGATTTGCTGAGAATGGAAAACAGATTTGTTCTCATTCAACGTTCTTGCCCCAGTATTTATCTGTGATCTGACTTTTGTTAAAAGAATAAAGACACAATCCCTAAAAATGTCTCTGTCCTGTGAAAAACATGTCAAACGTTTGGAGAAACGTTGCAAGTTGTGACATGTGACATCACATTTCCATTAAAAAAGCAGGAAATGAAGTCACACACTAGTAGTTCTGCTAGCAAAACTCTGTCATAGTCTCCTGCTGTTAAACCGCAACAACAATGAAGTTCTGATCTCTGAACCAAACCTTCTAACTCAAAGTTGGTCTTCAGTTGGTCATTTCTGATTCCCAGTTGAACTTTGAGAAAAATCTCCAGTCTCTTTTTCTTTCCTGCAAAGAAAATTGGCAAACTGTGCTCCCTGTTGTGAACAATTCACCCACTGTTTTGTCTCTTTGTGTCTTGACTATTGTTATCTTCTCTCTACAACTGACTCAAAACTTCTAATGCAAGATCACTAACAAAGGCTCCACAGCGTTCTCATATTATCCCAGTGCTGGATTCCTCAATTTAATAAATAATAAATCAATTCATTCTCAAAGGAATTCAATTGATGATTCTTTCCCCTAATTTGTCCTTATTCATGTAAATTGTTGCTTGTGTTTATTTTAATTGCCTATGTGTAACTGAGGCACTTTGAAAAGTTGGTGTTGAAAAGCTCTTAAATCCTCAGTTTTTCAAATGTGAGGATTTGCTTTTTTCCTTTGTCCTTTATGATAGTAAAGTAGATATCAGTGGGTTTGGGACTGTTAACATCTGAAAATGTCTTGCTAGAATTTTTCATCACATTGCTTTATAGAGAAAACAATCAATTAATGGAGAAAACTATGAGCAGATGAATCAATAATGAAAACAACCTGAAGCTGCAGCTGTAGTTTATGCAAGATCATCCTGCAGATACTGAAACCTTGCATTTTTTCAGTAAACACACAACATTGTTAACAAGCTGAGACCTGGGGTCATGATTACAGTCTCATGCTGTGCAGCCGAACATTGTTCAAAGTGTCCAAAGATAACAAACATGTCTGCCAGTATTTTTACAGAAATGTGGGTAAAAATTGGTGGAAAACACATGCAGGATGTTGTTATTGGATGGAACAGTGCAGGAAAAAAAAAGAAAAAATGAGTTTTGAGTGTGAGCCCTTCCTTCCTGTGAACATCACAAAGCTTTAGTGGAGATCTGGAACAAGCTGATATACATCCTACACTAGTTTCAGAACCTCGGACAGCACCGCTCTCAGCCACTAAAAATCAGCACCTTGGGCAGAGCCACGAACGCTGAACTGCACTCAGCTTTCAGGCCATCACACAAGCTTTGAAGATCCCCTCCATACAGGTTTTACTGTGTATATAAAATCTCTCCTCTGAAGAATAATATAAGTCTGACATGCTTTTTCCAACAATAATTTCACTTGTTCAATCCTTAAAATGGCACCTCGTCCTTTCACCTTTCAAGAAAGTGACTTCAGGACATAAGATGTCTCCTACTTCACTGTAAAGTCTCTGAATTCTCAGTGTATGTGCTCAGGAGGCTTCAGGTTCCCCATCGCACTCGTGTGAGTTGAATATTGAACCAGGATTGGCTCCCAAACTATTAGGTGATGTCACAGATCACACTCGCAAGCTCCACCTCTTTAAAATGGGATTTTCACTGGGCACACACACACATATCCACCTTCAGCAGATGAATGTGAACACAGCCTACCAGTATCAGAGTCTGCACATGCATCATTCTTAAGCTAAGACAAAAACAAAAACACAGAGAGGAGATGAGGGTGGGAGAGGGACCTCAAACTGATCAGCGTGATCCAATCTTACCTCCAATGTCCGGCCGCAGCGTCTTGTCATATTCCTTAAGCAAATTGTTCAGTATAAGTGTGGCATCCTCCTGGTGCGACCTGGGAACCAGCATTTGATTGACGGTGGTATCGTGGTGATCTTCATAGTCGCCATATTCCAGTAGATCAGAACTGAGGAGTGGAGGTGGAATAACAAAAAGAAGGAAAGAGAAAAAGAAAACAAGAGGATGGAGGATGGGGTGGTCGTTAATCATGTTGATTAATAGCTTCAATTATCATCAAAACTTTGCAGCGAAACGTCTGCTAACATATTCATGTTGTTTAAATGCAGCCTGTGAACGATTGCCAGACCTAGACTCTGGATTTGGGCACAGCAGTACATGGTTGCTGTTATTTATGTCTCTGTATGTGTGAGCGTGCGTGTGTCTGTGTGCACGCGCGCGGGGAAAGCCCTGAGAGGGAGAAAAAAAACACTACATGCATTATCAGCCACATTCATTCACACAAAATGCGCACTCGCCATTGTATCCCACAATAGTCGCGTGTGAACTTTTGAAGCTTCAAATGAAACACCTCTCAGCTGTTGATCATGCGAACAAAATGAGACAAATCCGACTCACCGAGCACCTTGAATGAGCAGAAGTGTGAAGAGGATGACCACAAACTTGATTGTCATTTTCCCATGCGCGGATCACCTCTGATTACAGAAACTGCTGGAGGACGGAGAGTCCGGCGGTTGTGCTGCTGCCAGTACAATCTAGGTGTGTGACCATCAATCCGTGCTCTGAACTTCCTCATCCGCCCACACACTTTCTTCTGCGTGTCATCTGCGACCACACAGCGGTCTCCCCCCCCAACTTTCCCACCTCTCCGAGCTCCTCGCAGGGGTTCCTCCGGGACGCACCTCGACGATCAATCAGTGTGATCAGTCCAGCGGAGGGGGAGTCGAATCGACCTGATCCGGCAGCGCCCTCCTCCCTTCTCTAACGCATGTGTGGGCAACAGAGTGGATGGGTGACGCTGTCTGCTGCTGCTGCTGCTGCTGATGGTGGTGGTGGTGGTGGTGGTGAACCTTAGGAGATGAGCATCTTGTGTGACTCATACACAGGCACCAGGCAACTCACAGTACCTGGAGCACAACTGCAATTAAATTATCCAGATGAAAAACAGAGAGCTTTATTATTTTGGTGTGAAGGCTTATTTAATTATCTTTTGTGCATGTTTAAACATTTGTATCAATGAGGATGCGTCTCTGGAATTTAATTTGATAATTAGATAAGGGTTAAACAGTGCAGAAACAGGAGGTAGAGTTTTAGGTAGAGTGGTTTATTTACCCCCACCCACCACCCCTTTACCCTTGTTTCCAATCTGCTGCACCACGCAGATTATAAAACAGCATCAAATATGAACATAAAGTCACCAAAAAACGGCAGGATATCAGGTTACTAAGTGTCTACTTGTTTTTTTTTCTATTGCTGTTTGCTGTTATTTCCCCGATCACGATCGCCACTGGAAGTCACACTGAGGCTTTACACGCCCGTTTACACCACAGAGTCACAGCAAGCTCTTTTTAACACTCAGAATAAGTCATTTCTCAATAGGGGCACAAAACTCAGCAGGGCAACCCGGCGTTCAGCCTACAAACTTGGGAGGCTTTTTCATCCACAACGCGCTGCCTTTGTGAGAGGAGAGGCTTCACTGCCCCCTGGTGGCCGGTCATGCAAAAGTAAAACAGGCGGGGATGTCAGGTTCACATTGTAATGCTGCAGCTGGCTAATTAATGTCTGGACCAGCACTGACCCGCATTAATGACCAACATTTTCTGCTTATTAATGCTGATGCTTACTAAAAGCTCCCATGAAGTTGTGATTTGTTATAGTTATAAGAACATGCTCAGATTCTTCACTGAAGTAGGAGTCGCAATATAACACTGTACAAATACTCCAGTACAAGTAAAAGTCCTGCATTCACTGAGAGTAAAGAAGAATTATCAGTACTTAAGGTCTCATGTTAAAGTACTCATTCTGCAGGAAAATTGGCCCTGTGTACTGTACAACCCCACTTTGAAAGGTGACTAGATAAAGGTATTGGAATAGAAAGAGGGCTCCATAAAACACCACAAAATGATATATTGGGGCAGTTTTTGAGTGAACATACTTTGTTGCATTCCACCGCTGCCAATACTACCTCTCTAAACACCTGATGATTTGGCTTTGAAAGTGAGCAATTCCCTCTGTGAATGTCTTGTGTTCTTGTTATCTTTCCTCAATAAAATCTAAGAAATGAAATGCTGTCATCAATAAAAACCTGGCAGCTAATTGTTCACAAGGCACAGTGTTGAAAATAATAACAGCTTCTCTAAAGCCACTCTAAATGACAGATAGGGATTGGCAGAACTTCAGTTGAATTCTCAAATCAGTCTTCTCTGGGGAAAGTACAGACGGCGGAGCTTTCACAAAAGCAGAGAGAGAAAAAGATTTTTTACAGACATGCGATCACTAAAAATTGGAGCAGACAGACGCCATCTCCATCAAATTGTTGTCACAAATATCCCTCAGATCAATATAATCAAGAACTGTAGTTAGATTGTCCTCTTGTAGCAGTTATGATTATGATTTAATGATGCCATATATTAGCTATAACAGTTTCTATGCAGAGGGAACCTATAATACATAGCAACTTTGCTTCCCATTTAATAATAAATTATGAATGCAATCTGTGTTTGTCCTTTTTATTATTAGATCATTTTAAGTATAATACATAAAACAAATACAGTACAGAAAACAAGGAATGAATAAGACAAAAACGTAAGTCCAGCTATAGCTACAATGGCTTTGCTGCATTTTTGCAAAATTTAAGCAAAGGTCTCAGTTTGATGTTGCCCCCTACATAATAATCAGAGACAGAGTTTTTTACTGAGGCTCGAAAACAAGAGAAACTCCATGCATGTGATGTAATGGCTGTCTATAGCCCTCCTGCGTGGGTACCGTTGCTATCGTAGCCCTGCATGAGTCCCTTTAAGCTGAGTGCTGTATATGCATTACATTCCCCTGTTGAGAGACCCGAGTTCAAAACTCCAGTCAGCTTCACTGCCCGTGAGCTAGATTTGAATAAAGTACATATAATCAATCCTAAATCTACGCCTAACAGGCACCAGCCACAGCTGTCCAGTCACCACAGAGGTGAAAACAAGCGTTTGTCATCGGCTGGGCCAGTAAGGGCTTAAATTGGAGTGAAGCGCTTTGCTGTAAAGGCCCCCCTGAATGGGTGAAAGCAACTTAGGCTGAACTAAATCCCTTTTCTAACAGATGTATGGCAGATGAGTCAGTCACAGTGGCTGAAGGAAGGAAGGAGTGGCAATAGAGAGAGAGAAGGGATGGACAGATGGATGGATGGATGGATGGAAATGGGCACTCATGTCTTTCACGCCCAGAAAAACACGGTGAACATCTTCGGACCCGTGATGTACCGATTGTTGGTTGTTGTGAATTCAGTGATTTTGCAAATAATTGTTTGTGGTCTACAGCATTACGTTCAACAATTGGGCAGTTTTTGAGCCTTGTAGCTCCATTTTATATTTTTATAAAGCATTCAAGTTCAAAACTCTAAAAGGGAAAATTTCAACTTTGTGAAAGCTTGTAACAAATTTCATACTAATCCACCCAATAGTGTTGAGATATTCCAGCATGGAACAAAGTGGTAGAACAACCAACCAGCATACTCCATTCCATCCATAAAGAAAATAATGGTGGCAGATACAAAATGCAGAGTATCAGTATTACAGATTCATTCCTTTGGTAACTTAACTCAACGTAAGGCTTGGCCCGCTCAAATAAAGCAGCCACTGGAACACTTCAGCTCTGACAGAACAGACAAAATTATCCCAAACTTTCTGAAGAACTCAGCTACAACAAGCATAATCAGTACCAAAAGGAAAATGTGTCCTCACATGTGTTATTTGAGAATGTGTAAAAGCAGTGCAAAAGGAGTCAGAAACCAAGGGAGATAGGAGGAACAGAAACAGAGGTTGTAGGTTGTTACCAGGCAAATGGATGTCTGGTCTTTTCATCTGGACTTGTTGCGATGGTGACTCCCGATAGATCCATGGATGGCCTTTTTCACTGGACTTCCTTTCACACTGCCGAAATGGGGCTTTGCTGATAAGACACCCACCGAGCATTTGACACATAGCGACACCACAGATTTACATAAAATGCACATTTTAACATCAACTCAAACCAGCACAAAAACATGATGGGATATTATGGCACTAAAAATTTAAAATGAAAGCGCAAAGTTGATGCCGTGAAGATATTCACTGTAGGTCCCAATTTCACAAAAGGGGTAGCAGCTGATGTTATCTTTATTCATATAATTTTTCTCCAATATCTTTTTAGTGCCAAAAAAGAGTTAGCAGGGCCAATGCTCCCAGCAGCAAGGGAACAGAGTGAACCACACTGTTTAAAATCTAGGAGATTAAAGGGACAGTGACTCTGAGGCAAAACTCCTCTGCTGGAAACATGGGTCCTTTTGTTCCTGAGTATGTCTCACCATATTCCAACCAGTCACATGTGTTGTGCTATGGTGGGCTAAAGCCAAAATGCCATAATATGTGCTCTTTGCTTCCAGCTGAGTGAAGTCAACATAGGAAGAAAGAATAATTAAAAAAAAAAAGATCACTTCAAAGATCAAAAGCTTGAGCAACACCTCAACAAGCAGTAACAAAGAAAAGAATTTCACACGTATGCACAGACATTATGAAAACTTCAGCTGACAAACACAAACTAAACTAAATTGAAAGTCAACATCGACTTTGGCATTTTTTCTTGAGGGTTAAAAACTCAAATATGAGACAAACATTGTCATTTTTGTGGCAAAGCCAGTAGTTTAGATTAAATGTTTATTTACATGATTTCCTTCTGAGACTTGGCCTAATTTCCCCAAATCTTTGCAACTTATAAAAGGCTACATCACACCATTGTTCAAAATGGCAAAAATCTTGCAGCAAAATCAATTCTGTCAGTTGAAAGTGCAATTCCACTTGAGCTAAATTAAATCTGTGTAAATCTTTTGTGTCAAATTCAACTTTCTGACAATTTCACTGTAAAGGACACAGAAAACAGAAGCTTAGATGTTGTAACTGACTGACTTCTTGGGATGTTTTGTTTGTTTTTGCTAAGTGAACAATTTACCCGAAACAGCCTTAAGAGAAAGAATAAAAACGAGGACGATAACGAGGCTTCACTGACTGCTGTTTTCTTTCTTTTACCCGACATAAAGAGGTCAGGATCAGCAGACCTTAAAACAGTTTCATGAAATATATTTTAGACTGATGCTTGGCTAATGCAAGCTAGATAGTTTAACTGAAATAACGACTGACTTATTTTCAGCGCTGCCCTCAAGCTAACTCTGAGAGGCCGTGTTTCTGTAGAAATGTTGTGGAGCAAAAGAAGGCCAAGAGCTTTTTAGTGAGTGTAGTAATGGGCTGAAAATATATAGTAGTGAGGAACTGGTCAGTCAAGTGTTAATACTTGCCTAAATACGGGTTTGGGCTGTGGTCATCTCACTGAATGTTTTGTATGTGACACACTGGTTTCGAGCACTCGTCTCTCGACTGTGAATATTAGTTTCCTAGCTGAGTGACCCACGCTCAAAATTCAGCTCAAGCACATACACCCAATCCTAAATTTGTCCCAAACGCACCAACCACAGCGGCCAAGTCAGCCAGTGTAAGTGGGCCAAAGACGTTTTTTCAGATATTCTTGTTGGCAAAACCGCTCTAAATGTCACTTTTTTTAATTTTTAACGAGTGAAGAAGCATCTTTTCTTTTTAAAAATTCAGAGACCTTTGCAATCATAATCTGCCTCAGTATGTTTTTTCTTCACCTTCAGGTAGCATTCATTCTTTTTTTTTTTTTTTTTTGTCATTTCCTATTGAGACTGTGACTGCTAATGCTTTTGGGAAACCAGGCTGCAGCAGAAGGCTTTGAATCTTCAAGTAGAAACATGTACAAAGAGACACACAAGCACCTACTGCAGTAGGAGAAAAAAAAGCAAATGTTTTTTTTTTGTTTTTTTTTTAAAAAAAAGAAACATGAAGCTAAATTATTAATGCACTTGCAGCATTAGTGTTGACGTTTCTTCCACGCAGTGTGGAATTAGGTACATTATATTTTTTAATTCAAATGCATGTTATATTGCAGGGTTTTCTTTCCCCACAGCATAAGCTCAGTGCATTTCAAGCCTTCATGATAAGAATATGAAGCGATTAAATTCGGGCAAAACTGCTCAAAATGCCTAAATCAGTTTAATTTAAAATCTTTCCCCAAGTAGTTGTGATGAAGTGTGCTCCCATACTTAAAGCGGTGATTGACATATACATGGTTGGTAATCAAGATGAAGAGGGGTCCATGTTTCCCTTTTGCGGAGAGCGTCATGCAAACTGCAGCAGGATAGATAAGAAAGAAGCAAAGCACCCGCTCTCTTGTCGACACAGTCTCAGAAGCAGGTTTCTCTGTAATCAAGCAGTTTTTTTAGGCCATGTAAAACAGGAAAGGGATTCTGTTGCAGCCTTTGCATCCACTCAAAGTGCTTGATTTAGATAGCTGAGGATAGTTTTTGTTCTTCAAGCGCAGATATTTGTTTTTCATTTTATATTATTATTTCTTTTTTTTTGTCAACCCCTTTCCTTTTAGTCTTCCCACTCTCAACTTAGGCTCAAACTCCCCCTCTTAAACAAACTCTTTGTTTCAGGAAAAAAAAAAAGAAAAAAGAAAGAAAGATTACGTTGACGTGACCACTCCTTTCACCACCGGTTCTCTGTTAAGATACGTGGCCCAGTAGACAAGGTTGAAGGTTCCAAAGAGGACAGGAAACACTATTCGAGACATCTTGTCTATCTTGCTGACGCTGTTGTAGGTCTTCTTCGGGTCCACCATCTTAGACTCAGATGCCCGCAGCTGCACTGATGTCGTGTTGGAGATGGTGGAGATGGACACGTCCTTGGTGGGGTTGGGGGTGTAGTTGACGGCCGCTGAGCAAACGTTGTTAGGCTTTTTCGACAGCACCATGGGGTCTCTTTTCTATAGCAGGACAGATTAGATTGAGCAATGAATCAGTTTTAAGCCCTTTACAGATGTCATTTCCACTGCTATTACCAGTGTTTTACGCCTGAGATAATCACTGTGTTTCATCCTGTCTGGAATGATTAGGAATTTAACAGAAGTCAGACATTTCTGGCAAAACATTCTCGTAAAGAGTCGAGGTGCTGTGTAATTGAATTTCATTCAGGTGTCAGGCTGATTTTTAACTATGCAGTGTGCAGGTATATGTTTTAGCACAGCTGCTACCAGATGTATGACAGGTCTGGTGGGGTTCAGGGCAAAGGCACACCCACACCCCCTCTACAGACTACAGACAAACTTGGCAAACTGGCTATGTGGCTGGCTTTGTCTCATTTCTCACACCATGGATTTTAGTCTCATCTGCCAAATACAAATCTTTTAAAAGCAAGAAATTCACACCTGTTTTGTGTTCTTTCTGGGTCTGACTCTCTGATAACACAGCTCATGAATGCAACGCTTGTCATCGACAGTTGCAATCACCACAGACAAAATGATCCCTCCAGCCAACTGCACTCACATGCAATCAAAATGTAACTATCAAAATGCGGAGGTGATGAAATTATTCACTCAGTATGATGACCTATTTTAAGCAAGTTACATCTCTGAAAGTTGAATTGAGTATGTGGTAGGAAACCAGGTTGTCTGGAAGGTGGAAAATCTGCAAAGTCACTGACAGTGATGGAAATGTTTTCTAGGATGGCTTACATGAATATGGAATTTAGTATCAACAGGCTGTACCTTGGGGTGCTGTGCTTCCATTGCCTTCTTGCCATCCCAGGCCCAGCTCCTCTTGGTGAAGTAGTTCACCGTGGCGAACTCGATGAGGGCAGAAAAGACGAACGCGTAGCAGACAGCAATGAACCAATCCATAGCTGTAGCGTAGGCCACTTTAGGGAGCGAGTTCCTGGCGCTGATGCTGAGGGTGGTCATGGTCAGCACAGTGGTCACCCCTGGGTGCAAACAAAAGGGTGCGAGTTTAAATTGAGTTTTTGCAAGCAGGATGGAGACGAGTCAACAAAGGTGCTGCGCTTTAATAACTCTGAACTGCTAGCTACTGCAGTGCTGCTGCTCAGCTGGCAACTGTTATTATCCTCCCTTGTGTGAATGTGCGTGATAGGAATATTAGCCAAATAAATAAAAGGTTAAGGAAAAAGGGTAAATGAGTAAATAAGTGAACTTCACTCACCAAAAACTGTCCTTGCAGGAACTGATTCTCTGTTTAGCCAAAACGACACCTGGGACAGGATTACAGTCATGAAACAGGGCATATACGTCTGGATGACAAAATATCCAATCTTCCTCTTCAGGTAGAAATGGGCCATCATCACTGTATACTGTCCTGAGGGGAAAGAAAGAAATAAAAAGGATATAAAGTTAGATAGGGACAATAAACAAGGCCAGTGGTTAGAGGTCTCTTAATGACAGACATATCTGCTTTAAGGCAAACCATGCCAGTGGTTTGACAAATTATTAACGAGTCATTCCTTGGAGCACCACAGGTGTTGGGTTACACACAGGACAACATAATCTTACTGGCTAAATTATTGTTTTTGACAAAAACATTTCCCTGATGGTGCTCAGTTATTAGATAAAACAGGCACAAAGCGCTATTCGAAAAGTGGTCATGAACTCCTCTCATGCTGAATGTACCGCTCCTCCTTCCAGTAATGAAATAATTAGGGCTGCTGGAGACTGCAGAATACAAAGGAACAGTTAAAACATGAAGTTGGGACAAAGAGATTTCATATTCAGCTGAACACAGCGGCTAAACGAACCTGACTTCAAATCCATTATTAAACTGAAAAATGAGCCCAAGCAGCTTTAATTATTGTGAGGACATGACAATAGATTATTATGTGGTTACTGTCTGAGATTTGACAATGGGGCCATGACAGTTCAAGGTAAACACAGAGACACAGAAAGCGTATCAAGAGATAGAGATGGAGAGGGAGAGGGCACACAATATTCAGTGAAACAACTGAAGATTGCATTTGAGGTTTTTTAAAAAAAATCCTCTCCGCAGCAGCACTGACTGTAGGCACTGGTAAACTATGAAAAACCCAATGGTTATATTCCATATAGTCGTGCACATGTACACAAGCAGCTCTTTCGCTCTCTCTCACCCACCCACACACACACACGCACACACAGTAATGCACAAGGCTTTCTCCGGGCAAAATCGGATTTTTGAACCTCCCTAATCCCTGGTTACAATCATCAGTGAGAGAAAGAGAGGGAGTGTGTGTGTGTGTGTGTGTGTGTGTGCGTGCCTGTGTGTTGAAGCTTCCTGTCCTGAGATCCTCGCACAGCCCTAAGCCCCGCCCACTCCACCCTGCCAATCCAGGCATCGACACGCACACATACACACTCTGAAACACACATGGAGCATGATTTCTAATTGCTGACAGCAACCACGCACACACACACACACACACACACACACACACACTTCAGGGCACACTCTAAGCCACAGAGAGGGACGCTCACTGCTGCTAATCACTGGTGGGATGGAGGGGGGCAAGCCGTATAGACATTTTCGATCTTTTCTGCTGTATTTTCCTTTTTGCTGTTTGGCAGCTCTTTGTGGAATAATGATCAAACAGTCTTGATGGGACTGGCTGGCGAGCGAAAGGAGGAAGAAGCAATTCAGAAAATGCACAGCAGGCATCCCAGGATCAACTGACAACAGCCTGATAGTGAGGTAAATTTGTTGATGCTGCTGGCAGGCGCTCCGTGCTGAGGGCAACCGACCAGCCACATACCACAATTACCAACATCGGCACCACAGCCATGCCTCCATCAGGAAATCCCCTGCACTGTTAGTTTTGACTGTGACCCCATCATCTGGGCCCTCTGACGCCCTCATGACTCCAGGCCGTCTGGCTCACAACTGCCCCATCAACTTCAGGTGCTGCCGACCTGGGACACCCCAGGATCACCCCTGCCCTTGATGCATGGATCCCGACAGGACTGGGGGCAGAGGAACAAGGAGGAACATGTTCCTCTGGTGGATCATATTGCTTATTTCCCAAGGATTTGTATTTCGCAAAGTGCAAGGGGAACTTCCTTTCATGGTGGGGAACAATGCTGCCATGCTGGTGAACTGGTGAGTAGGAAAGTAACAGTTTATGTCTGCAATTGTCTTCAACGAAGGGTAAGCAGAGAGATAAAATATTTCAGAACATCCTATTCATTAGAAGCCCTACACACTGGATATAGAACTGTTGCTATAGTGTGCACTTTTTAGAGTCAAGGAGTTATTTTTGGATATTTCTGTCCAAGACAGGAGAGGACATGCCCTTCAAGAAGTATTTAAAGAAAAAAAGTTGTGGACTAATCTCCTCCTTCGTGCCCTCAAATAGGAATGTTGTGTCTGAATGTCTAAGATTAGATGCGCTAATTAAAGCCTCACAGCATTAAATCCATCCAGTATTTTCAGCTCTGGACCTCAATGCATGAGTTTTCAATCTCTGTGTTCAGAGTCAACCAATAATGAATGCTGAAGATAATATCAACAGTTAACCTCTCCAGGAATTTTTAAGTCTTGAAAATGTGAAATGTGAAAAAGCACAATTAAGAGTTAAGATAAATTATGAAAAAGTGCTAAAAAGCTACCCAATGGCAAATTATGTTAACACAATGTTGCGAAAGCCTTACAGCTAAAGGCTTAATCCAGTAACATGCAGGAAATCATTAGATGGAGAGACCAAGTTCAAAGAACAACAAATCTGACCCGTGGACTCACCATACAAATACATCCAACTTTTTCAAAAATGAAAACCCTCAGTTGTGTTCTCACTGAGGCCATGCAGCCAGAGCCGGAAGATGAACTTCTCAGAATAACAAGACAACGAAGGCCAGACAATCATTAATTAGGAGCTGTTTTGAATTTCAAGTTTGTAAGTGCTTCATTACTTTGTTTAGACCAAATAAAACGGCAGGCGACTGTCACATTTCGTCTAATCAAACGGGCGACAATTTGCCTCCGCATCACTTCTTATCAGAGAAAAGGGAAATCAACGGGCCTCCACAGAAGAGGCACCTATTTCAGGGACAGCTATGATCGTTTTTGATGGTGTTCTTGTCGACTAAGGCAGTCCAGCCAGGTTTGGTTTCTGGGGAACAGATCTTCTAGATTTTCTTGGCAGATCTTACTTATTACACTTGAGCTCTCTAATGGCTCTTTAGACTTGTACACACTATAATTTTAAATACAATAATGTTATGAAACTGTGCCTTACAAAGAACTGTGAAGTTGTTGCTCAAGTAAGCCTCCAGTCAGCTGCATCTGAGGTGGATATCTAAACGTATCATATTTGGTCTGCGAAAGTTATTAGCAAGAGAGTCAAACACATACTGAAAGTAAATTAACCCACTGGACTGGACGTGACCCCTGAGCTCAAACTCATCAGCCATCTTCACCACTGATTTGGACAGTTTCCAGACCAGAGCTGTGAGCTGCATGAATGATGATTTACTGCCTTTAGGCCTTCTGCTACTTGGAATTCACAGATAATGTTTAGCATTTCTTGTAATAAACAGAATACCAGGGGGCGGTTTGTAAATTTAGGGCAAAGTAAAGTCAGGTAAACTGTCAGACAGTAGATGAAAATTTACCTTGACTAGTTATTAAATGTTGAAACTACTGGAGAAATTAAAATCAATGGTGGATTTCTATACAGAAACGTGATATGGCATTTGAAAGAGGATAAAATGGTGAACAGTGTCACTGGAGGACAGATCTGGTCAAATGAGGCTGAAAAAGTGAGTGCTTTGACAGTTTAATTTGACAATAAACTGAAGATTAATAGCTTCTCACAGAGAGACAGGTTTTGTGACTGGAGTGCAATTATTACAGCAATCACAGTACAATGTCTTTTTTTATTTTAAATTTTCTTAGTGCTTTCAGACCTGCTCAGCTGCCTGATATGTTTAAAACATTTGAAAAAAATCTGCAGTAATGTCTCTTTCCAGAAATCAAATCCAGTTACTCAAGTGAATCGTCCCTTTAAGGATACACGCTGTGTGCCTTGGCGAGTGTCAACGAATTTAAACATAACTTCAAATAATCAGCATTTATGATTCATATAAATGGCTTTCATTAAACGCTTTGCCTCATACTTTTGCCCTGCATTTTTTGACCACGGACATATTGCTTGTGATGGTCTCTGGTGTCCCTGGCATTGCATTTCATTCACAGTTAAAAACGATCAGCATCAGAAAAGATGCAGTTCGAAAAACAGTTCGGCCCTCCAACCAGGGGGAATCCACACTTTTAATAATGATTCTACTAGAAACTGGAGGGAAGTGTATTACAGTTTAGTTTTACATAAGAGTATTAAGCAGATGCCTTTCAATGCTCCCACCCCCACGTGTCGGAGTAAGGCTGTCCAATCACAACATACAAGCAGACACACTGATTTCTTTTTCTATCTTTGCGAGGACATCGCTCAAAATCACTCCTCACTGTAGTTTTTTTTTTTTTTAGCCATTATTGTGAGGACATTGGCTGCTTTCAAAGATAAACATACAAGAGCACAAACACACAGATACACTCAGGGACAGCCAACCAATCCCTCACTGATCTGTGATGTCATCTTCTTATGCAAAGGCTGATGGGTGGTTGGATTGGGGGGAGGGGATTAACCCTTGGTCTCAGGTCTCTCTCTCTCTAGCTCCATCGTGTGTGTGCGTGCATGTGTGTGCGCGCGCCCATGGGCTCATGTAGGGATAAGTGTTGTTCGACAGGGCTGTGCGGGCCTGTAGACAGCTGGTTGTGTGAGGGATAGGCTACTCTCCTCTGCTAGCCTCCACTCATTGACTCTGATCTCCTGATAATGTTTGCCACATTTACTCTGTGCCTCGCACGCCCATTTCCCCTCGCAGCATTTATCTTTTCTAATCCAGAATTAGTTACATCATGTTATTTGGTATTACACTTAGTGTGCATCAAATACTGGAGGAATTTACTCAAGAAAAAGGAGCACAAGAAAGGTGCGGAGTCATATTTAGTGGATTGATAAAATAAATTTGTTGCTCTATGGAGGTGGTAGAAGATCCTTTCAGCAGTTAAGTTAGTTAAGAAAAACAAACAACTGGTTTTAAAGAGTGAGGATGATACACCGAAAGATAACCAAACAGTGAAAATCAGTGTATAAAATATTTTAAAATGCCATGTAATCCCAAGGTTTTAGTTTTTTTTAAAAAAAGTTTTTTACATTATGTAATGTATCTGATGTGATGTTATTCAAGTGGTTAAAGGGTAAGGCATTACTCTATTATCTGTCTTCATGTCAACAAATCCCGTAAAAGGGCAAAACCAACAGTAACATTAGTCTCTCACTAACTTTCATACCCCGAGCACATTAGCTGGTAGAAATAATTTTAAAGCATAAAAGACTCTTGCAATGAGCCACAGACATATTTGTTTCATTATTATCCTTTTTATTTCTTTCATTTCCCCAAGCAGGAAATACAAATAGTTGGCCTTCTCCTTTAACTGTACTGACTCCAGTCAAATCCTCACTCCAGGAAAATAGATTAAACGACATTAAAAAAAGGATGTTATGGTGTGTGTTCTGTTAACCCATTTATCGCACCGCAAATACAATGTTACCCGGCCTCCTTTGTCAAATGACACTATATGTACTGGATGTTCAGATGAATCCATACTGAACTGCCTTCATACAGTGTGTTTTCAGCCTCTCAGGTGGGCATTACCCTTATTTTATTCTGTTCTGCTGCGTCTACTTCAGTTCATGTTACGCAGCTGTCTGTTGGGGCTCTAATTCTTTCTTCACATTGCCTTTTCTTTATTTTTCTTGCATCACTTGTGCATAAGCATTCTTCAAAAGATTTCCATCCTTTGAGATTCAGTTGTATGACTCCTGCTGCATTTATTCCAGCTACACCTGATTTCAAACTTACAGTACTACTTACACCCTCATACATACTACCATTATCACAGAAGCCTGTCTGTTTCATGCAAGTTATGTCCTTTAACTACAGACACACACCTCTGCTTGTGTGTATGTTCTCTGTGCCGGCAGTTTGCCCAATAAGATGGTACTGGTTGAGTCTGGAGCCATCCTCTGCCACCGCCACAGACTTGGCAAACCCCTGAGTCCAAGTGTAGACCACTTCTGACACCGGATAGGCATCTGAGAGAGAGAAAGAAAGAGACGGCTCGAAATTAGCTTGGGAATTTAGAATTGTCAGGTTTCGGCTTACGCAGGACTCAGACGCAGAGATTGTGAGAGAATAAAGAGTTTATTTCTCCAGAAGACCCCAATCCAACCTCTCACAGAGCAACAGAAAAAGCAAGAGGCTATGAA
Source organism: Scatophagus argus (assembly GCF_020382885.2). Classification (NCBI taxonomy): domain Eukaryota; kingdom Metazoa; phylum Chordata; class Actinopteri; family Scatophagidae; genus Scatophagus; species Scatophagus argus. The sequence goes on from NC_058516.1 coordinate 7,888,899, forward strand.
ACTTACCTAGGACTCAAGGCTCTAACTTGGCTAGAATACTACAAACTAGTAAAACAGAAGATCACTCCTACAGGAGGAAAATCAAACAAACTAGGAAGGGAAAACAAAAACTTCAAAGAACAAAAAATCACTCTAAGCAGAGGATAACAATCTAGAGAAAAACTACTAAGAACTAAAAATCACTCTTAATAGAGGAAATCTATCTGAGATAACAAACAGAAATAAAACTGAAAATCACTCCGATAGAGGAGGAAAAACCAAAGAACATAAACAAACAATTCTCTATGGCTAAACCTGAACTATGAAATTTACAACAGAAATACACTCTGTTTCAGAGGCTAGATTATAACGAGACACGAGGAACATACATACAAAGGCTGTGGCATGGACGAGAGCTGGTGTGAACATGAAGAACGAAACACACTGGCACAAGACAAGGGAAACGCAGACTATTTGAACACATGAGGATGATGGGGACCAGGTGGAAACAATCAGGTGGTTGGGAAGACAATCAGACTGGAGACATGAGGAAGGGCAAGTGACCTGAAACGAGAGGAGAGTTACTTTTCAAAATAAAACAGGAAGTGACGAGACATAAACCCAAGACAAGACCTCACCGCGGTGTGACAAGAATTTAATGTATTTGCTTTTAATAAACCAACACTAAGGATGCAAGTTAAAGGGTTGTAAAATGTCTTTGTTTTTAATCACTGCGCAGTTCGCATATTTGAGCTGTTTATTTGAGTGAGTGCTTCTGCAGGGTCAGGGTCTGGCACTTTTTGATTAAGACTGCAGGCTTAAGGCCAAAAACAAAATTTTGCTTGCATGTCTATATGTGTGTATGTGTGTGTGTGTGTGTGTGTGTGTGTGTTGGTGGGTGGATATGCGAGTGTATTTTTGTTTAAACCACACTTCTGGGTCAGAGGTGAGCTTCCCTGTCATCAGGAACCAGACAGAGTCAGATTAACCAAAATGTGTTGCATCACACTTGTGATGAAAAACGGAACACAAACGCTGAAGCCTTTCCTGCTGTTTCATCTGTTCACGTTAAAGCCTGCATCATTGTCCATCATTGGACATCGATCCACCCTGCTGAACGCAATTATTGCCACCTGTTCTGAAGTATTTTTTGTGGAAGAATTAGCACACATAATGTGAGGATGCGAGATGGGGGCAGGGCGGGAAAAGCCACTGAAAAGCTAACTGTGATCCTGTCAGCTTACGTAAGATTTGGGAAAATATTGATGAAGATCACTTTTTGAAAAACAAGCACACTGAGGGTAGAGTTTGGAAATGAATTTTCTGCTGAGAAGGAAAAATAATGAGAGAGGAGGGCTGCCTCAGCCCACTTACAGTAGATGCTCGATTTCATTTCATATTTATTTTTTGTTTTGATGTTATCCAAAGACTAAAATTTAATAATAGGACGATAAAGTGGGTATAAATGTTCAGCCATGACAAGAGTTACTTTTAGGAATTTAAGGCAAAAAAAACAAAAAAGAAAACTTTTACAACGGGACACACACACAGTGAACTTTGTAGAAAATTATGTACATTAAATATAACATTCACATTCAAAAGTTTACAACTTATTTTGCTGATTGTCATAAAATCTAACTGAGTCCTTGGTTTGCTCTTGTGTAACAAGGTTGCCACAGTTTATTTTGGTACAGTAGATAACACCTGAACATAAGTATTCTGGGTGCTTATTTGGCAGCTGGAAACTGGAGCACTGTTAGACCAAAGGCTAGGACCTTAATTGTAGGGTTCTTAGATTGGAATAAGGGATTATGGGTGAATTTCATTACACAGGGGAAGAGCGAAAGACTTTGGCAGGCAAGAAGGTGTACCTGCGCCAGTTTTGAACAGTTCGCGCTTAATGCCTTGCTGCTCCCGTCTCATGTGTGAGGTAAGGGGAGCTACAACTCAGCCAAAGACGTTACTTACTCATTCAGAGTCCTGAACTGATGTTAAAGGGGAAGAGTCATTGATGTTTTGGTGTAAAGTCAAACTTCATTCTGCTGCTCAGATTTAATGGTTTTAATGTTTCACTGCTACATATGCTTGGTGGGATCATTGTGGGTTGAGGATGAGACAGGCTGGCAGATGATTCATTATTGTTTTCCCACAGCTCAGATGGCCATGTTTGCCTTACACCATCATCTGCATCTTTATGCACTTATTCAGGAAACAAGCTGCTTCTAAACACCCACATTGCTAGGACCACCAGCTTTGTAAAGTTCCAAATGACTTGTCTTTCTTTGTCACAGAGCTGTCGATGACGATAGTTGTGCTGTAACGCTCACAACTGTGCGTCTGCAGCTCTGCTCAACTGAGCTACTGATGTTTCTAACCCACCAAGATGGTGTGACAAAATAAGAAAGTGCAGAAGCTTTAGCTGGCATTTGGTTTGTTTTTCAAAAAGAGATTGCACCTTGAATTAAATGCTACATATCACCGGGCTCACGGTTAACTGAATGCCAGAGAGTATTACTCTGACTCCTCTTTGGGAGCTGCATGGTTGAAGGCCAGCAGCTAAATTAGGACACAGGTAGTAGAGGCCAGAATAAGGGATTAGTTGACCTTAAATTGGACTAATGTTACTGTCTGTTATGACCTTCATACATGTGGCACAGGACTGGGATTAGGACTCTGACCTACAAAGCCAGAATTCAATAGCTACAGATATAAAAACCAACAGGACAGCAAAAGAGAGGTATCAGGTGAAAACTATGAAGCAAAAGTGAAAGCTGTAATCAAAAAATATCAATTTTCTTTAATCATAAGCTATGGGCAGTAAAATAATAAAGCATTATGGCAATGATTTCTCGGTAAATAGTCAGGCAGAAAATGGAGGCATAATATTAAAGTGCTTGCCATCCTGAATGAGAACCTTTTAACCATTTAACCCCCCCACCCCCCTCAAAGTCCCTGCTTCTGTAGTCACTGGTCTCTGCCTTTGCAGGGGAGTGCTGAAATACCAAATCATGACGTTCTGGAAATAGGAGGAGGGGATGGAGAGATTTTGTGGCTTTTATTTATTTATTTTTTTATACACAGATTAATTTTGCCCATTTTTCATTACACAGGATGGTGTTCCTTTCATTCCCCTCTGAGGACAATAGTAAACAGTCAAAATACTGTTTAGTGTCACAGATTACTGGACTAAAACAATGTTTGTGTCATGCACTGTGGCCATTTTGTTTATTTAATCTGTTTCACTTCTTTTTGCTCTGCAGGTTTATCTTTATTATTCTATTGCAGTGATAATGGAACCCATTAGATAAAGGCCAGGGAGGTTTAGTGTGCATGGCGTTATGCCATCTGAGGACAAAGGCTAAGTCTGGAGGTAGTCAGGCCACATAGAGGGGTCACATTAGTCTCAGTGTTACGACAAGAAACAGTGAAAGGAAAACACCCCCCTTACGAGGATACTTCACCCTGTAAATATGCAGTGTGGCCCTCAACACATTATTCCTGTTATACACTTACACCTCTCACCTGCAGGGCATTGCACTGGCCTGATTAGGCTCATGCTTGCCATGGGAAGACCCAGCAGCTCCTTACGCCATAATTGGATTGTAGTGAAAAGTGCCTCCCTTACATAGTGAGTGTGGGTGGACCGCTTCTCACAGAAATCTTGGGATAAGAACCTCATCCTTTTAGCCCAAGGAGCTCCTGAGGTGTGGCCTTCGGCCAGCTCTGTCTTTAAATAACACCTGGGGCCACTCAAGTTTCCGTACACGTCCTATCCTGTTAAGAGGCATTGGGGAAAGCCCTTCCGATCACTGGCCTAATTAATTGTTGGAGAACATGCCATAATCTTCTCTTATCTGCTCTTTGTAACCTCTTCAAAAGATTTTAATAGTAGTTGCGTGTGAGGACCATAAATAATCACCCACAGCGGAGGTCCATGAGCAACACCTCACTATAAGCCACGGTTTAGACAAAACGACTGTGAAAGATACTGTAAAACACACCAGTGGTAGTCCGTAATCCTTTCTAGAAGGTCTCCCCTCAGGACACTGACGTTCTCAGTCAGTGTGCACACTCATTTTAACAGCACAGTCTTTCTCTTACAATACACATTAGACACACGTAAGCAGTAAAATGCACCATTGCTCATGTGAGCGTATTCAAGGGGTTCTCTGCTACATCCTTACTTGTTTATGTATGACCTTAACTTTATGAAGTATCGTTTCTATGATATGGTGTCACTTGTGGCCACAGAGGCTGCTGCTCAGTAAAATGACAATCGTGAATTTAAGGCGAGCATAGCCAAGTCAGCAATCTCCAGAAGATAATGACTTTTCAGCTGACTGACTCTCTGCAGCAGCATTCCATCAATTACCCACCATTGTCTAAAAATAATTCATTATTGTTCTCTAAATCTAGATAAACCCTTTTGCATTGGACGGAATATCACGTAATAGCTGGGATTAGTGTATGGTGAAAAACAAAACAAACATAGAATTAGATTTTTACTCACAGCTGCCAAACTTGAGAGGGCAGGCGTGTGCATCCATGGGGAAATCCTCCAGCTGCATGGGGCATTCTGCTGATATGGTCAGTCTGAGGCAAAACACATACAATACCTCCATTAGCCATGCAGCATAGTCTTACTTTAGGAGTAGCTGCTTCATAATTGGCACAGTGAAGCAGCAGGGAAAGGCACAATTTATATTACTTAGTGTCTTATTTTCCTCTGCACTCACTATTTAACCTTTAAACATTAACTGGATCTCTTATACGGAGGACTGTGCAATTACAAGAACAGCTACAATTACTGTCACTTAAATTACAGCATACCAAAAAGAAGGAGAAGGACGGAAGGACGGTCACAGCATTATCATCTTTGTACTAACAACCTATAACAGCTGATAAAAGCGATGGGGAAGGAATGTTACATAATTAAAAAAAACATTCTGAAAACATGCATTTGAGTGAAGATTTTTTTTTATGCATCAGCATGTAAACATTTTTGCTTTTTTTTTGCAGTAACATGATGGTACAGTTTCATGCATGACATAAGTGCAGTATTTCAGCTCTCTCAGCAACTCTGGTATTGTATTGGCAATACCACCACCTGGTGGTCACACACTCACACTGTGTTATCTGGGAAGCTATTTTCATAAACGATCCTCATGACAGCTTCTCAAGTCAAACCTTTTTCATTTTGTTCTGCCAATCACCTGTCCTTCCTGATCACTCAAACACGTAATCTTAGCTCTACTACCTAACGAACGTCATTTGGATCGCTGAGCATCGCTCGACTTCCATCTCCTGCTTCATTTAGGTTCATTCAGTCAGTCTATTTTAGTCATTCACACACACACAACAATAGCTTTGTCAAATCTAATTTTCTGCCCGTCATTCAAGACACAGTGTTTGTCTACTGTGATGTCCCCACCCATTGTCCCAAAAGAGCCACAAGATCAAGTAATCAAGCATAAAAGTCAAGCATACACACATCATAATTGTTCTTTTTTTTGCTGTTGTTTGCTTGTTTTAGCTATCTGCCCTAGATTGAATCAGATCCCTCTGGGTGTTCACACTCAGCTGCGTGATGACAAACAGTAAAACAGTGATATAATGAAGTGTATTCACTGAACTTAATGGGCTGGATGAAGGAGGATTAAGTGGTGTGGAAACCAGTGCACAAAAGTGTACGTTTAGTTAGGTATCTTTGGCATTGACTTTTGTCTTCAGCTTTAACTACTCATTCCCTGAACTACATTATGATCTTAATAACAACTGTGGCACCAAGATATCGCAAGATCCTCTTGGGTCATGTGCTTTTTTATGCTTCAGAAAGTCTTGCATGTATGCATGAACTCCAAGAGGTTCCTCAATTATATGATTAAAGTGAACAAAACATAACAAAGTGAGTTAAGGGGCCACCTCAGCTCCCCACAGAGTTGACTGTTTTGGGGCTCAGCTTGCTTTCCGCGTCAGTGCAGGATTATCCAATTGCATTATTGTGTCTAGAGCAGCTGAAGGATTGTTTACGAAGGAGAGGAAAGACTGTCCTTGGGATAAGTAAACGAGAACATGGCTGTTGGCTATTATGCCGTGTTGTAATTATTCATGTGGACTTGCTGCATTAGCAGGGATGCTTGGAACTATAGTTGCTTTTAATTTGAGGTGTATTGTGATTTGTGCTACAAAATCTTCTCCTTGAAAGTCAGAGACTGTGTATCCCATTGCAGTTCTTTAATTTAATTTATTTAATTTTTTAATTTAAGTTTCATGACCTTGCAGAAAAGTCGCAAACTTGGGACAACAGGGGGAAAAACAGAAAGGGCTGAGTTTTGAGTCCGGGAGCTTTGTGCCGTATTAACCACTGAGCCACCACCATGCAGCACCATCTGTCTTTTCACACTAGCAAGCACATTTTTAACAGTCTCTCAACTTGTATCACATACAGTCAGTCTCATGAGAGTTGGGGCTTTGTGCAAAAAAAAAACAAACAAAAACAAGAAATGTTCAAAGTGTTGAAACACGAGGAAAAAAGGTTAAATAAGGAACCTACAGCATGTTGAAATGATTCAATGAGAAGCCACGAGAAGCATGAATGAGAGCACTCAACTGTGCCTAATGACAATGACGTGTAGTGCACTCACTCTGTGGTAGTATGGATGTCTCATCCAGCTCATAAAGCTGTATGATTGCAACCTATCTGGCTTTACTGGGCCACCATTAAACCAATGTGCATTAAGCTTGCACAGGGTTGTGAAAAGGGACATTTTATGAATTATCCATGGAGACAAACGCATAAACATTTGCTCTATGAAACCTAGCGCTCCTCTCCTCAGAGTAATGCTTTCAAAATGATGCGGCGCCGCAGTCACGTTTTGTTACTGAGCTTTCAGTGACTCCCATGCATGGTGAATGAGTGTGAGAGAAGATGTAATGTTTTGTAATGTGCAGTCACGTGACCAGATGCCTCTGCTTACTAGTGTGTATAACGTGTTTTCAAAGTAGTATCTGTGTTGGATGTGTGTGTGTGTGTGTGTGTGCATTGTCTGGGTGAATCCTACGGGGACGTGCACATGTGGTGCTCTAATTTCATGCACTGGATGCTACATGCTACAGTAGTCGTGAATGTTTCTCAGACTGGAGAAGTTCTGGATCATGATGATCACTGATTGTTGGACATATGTAGTTCTTGTTATACATGGAAACAAAAGGCTTTTTCATCCCATTGATACTTCCTAATTTTCTGAGAATCAGAAATGCTTATAAATATAATTTTGAATTGAATAGATGTTTCACGAGTCTGCTACAGAAAATCAGCAGCTGTAAAATATGATTAAATAGAATGGAAATTCATATGCTCCATCTGTGCTCTATTCTCTAACTGTGGTTATTGTTGACAGTACATTAAAGTCTTAAATGAGCACATCTGGATTAATGTTACTGGAGTTTTCCTGTTTGCAAGATTTCAAACTAAGTAAGAAATAAGTGTGGTTCAAACTGACCCCAATCATATAAAGTCTGTGAATAAGGTTGCATAGCAGTGCTCTTTTCCCTATTTTGTTAGCCTTATCAGTCGTGTTTGTGCTAAAAGGAAGTGTTGCCAGTCCAGTCCTCTTTGACATGTCAGGTTTTATAAAGCAAAGAAGAATAAAAGATAAATATTTGAAGAACAAAATGTTTGATTTTGTAATTTTCTTCATATCTTTTACAAATACAACAGTGGAATCTGTGGGACCACAAACAGAGAGGAAGTAAAACAAGCATCAATAAAACACAAGGATCAAAAGCCTCACTGTGTATAGACTGATAAAAGGCAGAATGCAATACAGTTTTTGCTTTGTGCTAAAACTAACAAACCAAATAACATAGATGTGTGCAGACGTGTGTAAAGTGAAACAAAAAACACTGCTGTTGACTCAACTGTGACCTGAAAAAAAACAGATGGCCCAATGTGTGTGTGTGTGTGTGTGTGTGTGTGTGTGTGTGTTTACAAAGGAAATAAAATGAGTGCTGCCTGCAGTTAAGTTCTGCTGGTAATGAAAAGCACAGTACTGTAACAATTACACTATTAAAAGCAACCTAGTGCTACTTTATTTCAACTGTGGCAGGGATCCTGATGCCATTTTTACAATGATGGAGAAACGGCATCTCTGTCTGTCTGTCTCTGACACGTGTGCAATATTTACATTTGGATACAAATACACATATGCATAGATTTCCATAATGTTACACATATGGAAGTGACCACGCACACACGCATTCAATCCCTTGCTCGTTAAGCCTCGAGGTCAAAGTTGAGCATCAGCAGGACTTATTAGTGCAGAAAAAGTGCTTGACAGGTCGCAGCGTGTGTCACAAGTGTGTGCGGCCCGCATGACAAAGATGTGACTATAAATACGCACTTATTTGGATTTGTATATACGTCAGGGTGGTTGCATATGGATTATCTGTCCTCCATGCTGCATTATTCTCCCTGTGGGTGGCACTGATATCAGATAGAGTGCTCTCATCTGTGATACAGTCACTCTTAAGTCCTGCAGCTACAGTGACTCCTGAGGATAAGCACAGTATTACTGTAATTCTCTGGTCAAAAGGTCACAGTGAGGCCTGGTGGTCACACTGACGTTTCACGAAACAAAGACAACAATTTATCCACCAGAGGACTGTTTTTTTTTCTCCCCTCCATTTTCAAAGCTGAGTAGTTTTTATGTTGCCATGTAAATCCTGGTGGTTCCGTTTATAGTGGTCACCATCTGGTTGTTGGCCTGTTTTTGTCTTTTTTCCCCTAATTTACTGGCGCATTACTGCCAAAAACTAAAGTTCACAATGAGGCTGCTTTCATAATAGATGACCTCCCTCTGTGGTTTTTCTCAAAAGCCTACATTTAAGGAGACACTGCACACTGCTATTTATATTATGTGAACTTAATAACATCACAATATTAGTTCAAAATTTACTAAAAAGTAACAAAATCAATACAAGAATTTAAAGAAATACTTGCAGTTCGCTCTTACTGTAATATGGACCTGTCCAGGCCTAATGTAATGCCTGTGTTTGGCCACTAGGTGACACTATTGTCCTACAATCTGAGTCATATACTGAAGCTCAGAGCTGTCCTGAGTATTGCTGTTTACTGGCCTTGCTCGCTGTTTTCTTCCACTTAATGTTGTGCTGCACATCAGTGTCAGCCTGCCTCATTTTGCTTTAGAATTTTGAGATCCTGGTATTGAGGCACAGCACCTTCAGCCTTGTGTGCTGTGCACACGAGTGTCCTTCTCTGTGATAAGCAGCATGTTTGAAATGAATGACAAGGTGTAGCCAACCTTGGGCAACCTTGGGGTTTATAATTAGGGTTGTTATAAAGCAAACCTCACCACAGTTTATTATTCAGTGTTTTTTAGATCTGTGTTGTAGCCTACCTCATAGTGTACAGCAAAGTGCCATCATCCTTCAGCCTCAGCAACTTGTTGGGCGTTGTCATGTTGTGAGCAATAGACTTCTTGCCGTTAAGGAAGAAGGTATCAGGGGTCCAGATGTTGCTGGCGAGCAGGTTGTTCAAAGCCAGCATCTTCATGGGCCCTTTGAAGCACAGACGCTCATCCTTCCAGCTCTGACGGAAGAACACGTCTATGGTGTATTCCTGAGACAAAGGCAAGAGGAAGATTTCATAAAGTTCTGCTGGAAAAGGCAACAAATGGGAGGTACAGTTAGCAGTTAGATAACAGTGAGGAGGCAACTGTTTTGACCATGAAACCTTGTAATGTGACGTCAGTAAACTGCACTCTGCTCTCATGTTTAGCAATCTGTCTGCTCTATGGTCATTACATCCCAGAAGATGCCAAAGGAAGCCAAAGGCAAAAGATCTTCCTCTGGATGGAGCACGATCACTGTGTTTTAAGAAATGGTTGTCTGTTTCCCTCCTCAGAGCATCATTCCTGTGGTGTATTTACCCAAAACAATTTCTTGACTGTTGTAGCATCATTTTCTTGTTTAGACTCATAAGACTGGCATACTTCAACAGAGAATTCATCCCAAATGGAGCTTTAAATGCTGCCTTTCCACATTTTTCTTGCCACATTGCAAAGGAAATACGTGAACTGAGATGGAAAAGCTCATTTAACTCGCCTCTTAAAAGTCAGCCGTCAATCAACACAAAAACAGCATTTTCTCCATCACTCCTTTACGCCTCCATAAATCCACTAAAATCTCACGGACGTGCTGATCAAACATAGCAGTGTAAAAATCCATCATAAATTTGTTCGAGTGTGAAATATCGACATACTCAGAGTCAAGAAAAAAAAAACAACAACAACAAATGAAGAAACAAATACAATACTCCATCCCACAGAATAATGACGCTGTTAGCAGACCAACATACAAGCTTTTATGGACTGCAAAACCGTTCAGGTCTCTTGCCGCATTTCATTAATCAGTGTTGCGCCCCTGTCAGTACCTTTTTCAAGTCAATTACAGGAAAGTGGCAGGTTTGATCGCTGCTGTGCCAACGTGTGCCAGTGCTATGGCATCGCCTAATACAAGATGTAATGAAAGAGGAGGCTTAATGCGTTTTGCTATCCAGGTGGAACCGTATAGTTCATAAGAGAAGGGTTTAACAAAGGGATGAGTCATTTGGAACAAGTTGGAATGGCCCGGCCACTTTGCATTAAACCTTAAAAGTTTCAGTCGTCCAAATTCATTTTGTCTCATTTCCGAAAAAAAAAAAAAAAAAAGAGCCAATCTTTGAAGACACAACCAGGACATGAGTGTGACTCAATGGAACAAACAGGAGCAGCAGAGCTAGTTTCATGAAATGAATGAATGAATGTTTTGATGTAAAAATACAGACACTAGTCTGGATGGGATTTAGAGCTGTGTGTGTGTGTGTGTGTGTGTGTGTGTGTGTGTGTGTGTGTGTGTGTGTGTGTGTGTGTGTGTGTGTGTGTTGGTCCAGCTCTGTGTATCTCTAGTGTTCGCTGAAGCACAACTCACCATCTCCGTGTCGGACACAGGGCCAAAGCTGGTGACAAAAATATTCGTCTGGATCTCTGTGACATTCTCTGTTGAGAGAGAAGAGTGTCTGAAGGAAGGAAATGGTCATGAAACTGTGATGAAAACTAATCTAATTCAACCGAATTTCAACTGAACCAGTGCAGGACTGCTGCTGTTTTTGCTCTGGAATACTCGTCATCCATCAGTCACTGACTTTCTACCAGCCACATAAAACATCAACTCACAGATTTTCCAGATTATTCAATTGATTGTTTAGTCTATAAAATGTCAGAAAGTCCAATGATACCCAATCCACCTTATGATGAGATATAAAAGGAAAAACACAGCAAAACATAACATCAGAGAAACTGAAACCAAAGAATATTTTAAACATTTCTGACTGAAACACTGAATAAGTCATAAAATAGCTGCCGACTTTTCGACTAGTAGATACAGCTTCAGTTTCAGAGGCTTTTACATGTTGAGAAGTATAACGCTCTGAACAATCTTTGGGCATGGAAGTGGTAAACTTACAGATTTTAAGAAAATATTGAACAATGAAATGAGTGCCCAGCATTATAATTGACATTTTAAAACCCGTGTCAGCCGACTTGCTTCCCCAGTATTCATATGAATCTGCACATTTTGATGATTTCTCTCCAAACACATTTCTTGTGAAGACGATGGTGAAAAGGTAGCACATTATTTCTGTGATTTGTACCAGCAAAGCCAACAAAATCTCTTCTATGCATATAAATTTGGTCCTGGTGAGCTGGGATTGGCTGTGCTGTGGAGAGCAGCTTGTTGAATGCTGAATGAAGGCCTGAATCTTTTTCTGGTACGTATTTATAGGCCCTCTTGTCAAGGGTAGCAACCGTTACCAGGATGTGAGAGCATGCTTTTGCCATGACACATCAGCCATTCGGCATGAAACAGCCTTGTCCTATTTTGGAAAAAAATACTGTACGTACACGGGGAAACAAAAGTAAAATGTGGACCAGTGTCATGGGGATAAAATAAAAAGCAGGTTGGAAATCAGTGGAATAAATGCAGTAAGTACCGAGCCATTAGAAAAGGAGAGGGGGAAGTAGTCAGGGATGGCACAAATGAAAGGCTTTCATTTCAGTGGCGCCTTAGAAAAGAAAATATCCACCTTTGAATGGCAAATTGTCAGCTCTCAAGGTTATCTCCTGTTGCCAGGGTGTAGAGCGTGAATGCAACAACACAGCACAGTGAATTCAGGCTGTGCTGAAGATGGCTTGATCGAGTTACTCCCCCTACCATGGCTGTGTACAACGAACGCATTCATGATCTCAGCCACGGATCAGAGGGAAATGTGCGATAACACGTGTGTGGTTTCACCTTAGCTGACATGGGAGCCAAATAAATATCTGCTCACACAGTTCCTAGTCATGTACCTGCCAGTCTAGCAGGGTTTTCCCAGGAATCAGAGCATAAAATCACAGCGGGAAACAATGCCTCCCGTAGTGGAGCCCAGCTTTGTGGGTCAAGTTAGCCTGCTGGGAATCTGGACTGTGGCATTATGATATTAGAATATAAAATTACTGTCTTCTTTTCACATAAGGAGAAGAACAAACATTAGTCCCCTCCCCAGCAAACCTCCAAGCCCTGGCCGGAGCCTGTTGTCGTAACCGTCAAGGAGCCCATCCAGGATCCTGGTGAAAACTGTGCTGTTGTCGTTGGTGGCTGTCTCCTTCTGAGCCTCCGAGGAGGATGCGCAGAGACTAGGAGACGAGAAGAAGAAAACAAGGAAACAAGAGTAAGGAGACTCTGAGGAGGAACAACACCCAACCTCAGGACGTCAAACCAGACGTTGTTATTGTGATTAATTAGCTCGCTGTATTAAGGACAGCCTTGTTGTGATTAATTATTGAACATGAGTACTGCTTACAACTACCAGTAGAGATAATTAAGGCTCTGACATGTCGTCCAAATATAAACAAATGAGTTCCCCCCTCTGAATATGGCATGAAGCACAGCATTATATCTTGAAGATGAGCACCTTCTCTGTGGCCAGAAAATGAGGAAAATTACCACTCCTTTTTTTTTTTCTTTTACAAAGAACACTGTGTTCATGTGCAGAAATTACCCGGGAAAGACACTGAGGACAAGGTTACAAGCTGGGTTTGAACGTGTGATCAGAAAGCCATTGATCTACTCATGTGAGGGTGCAATATTCCAGCGGTTTACTGAGATCTGTTTTTTTGCTTTTCTTGAATGCAGGACAGTCACTGAAGCAGAGCTGTAGCAGAGTGCAGCTCCGATATGTGATCAATCAGAGAGGAGGGCAGAGCTGGCAGGCATCTTTGGGAAAAATAATATCCATGAATATCTAAGAGTTTCATTTACAAAATTGGCAGATGGAAGCAATCAGAGTTTGTGACAATACTCCTGCATGCACTGAAAATTCAACTTTGGGTCATTTCGCGACCAAAGCTTGACCTTAAATAGCTTTAAATTTTGATGCCTCACATCTCACAGAAACTAGATGTTTTCAGCAGCTGTGTCACATGTTTACAGCTTACCTCATCTGGCATCCACACAGGAGGAGGAGGGAAAGGATGAGCCTTGCCATGACTGAATTTCTGCTCACTTTGTTCTTTGGAACTGTAAACAAAAATCCACATACAGAAAGAGATGGGAGGTTGGAGGGGGGGTTGTGTTAACCAAACAGCATCACAAAATCCTATCGCCACCACCGAAATAAAGAGGTCTCACTGTCCTCTAAATATAATAAGCTTAGAATGTGTAGCAATCCTCATAAGGCAGTCCAACTCACACAAAGAAACTCTTCACCCCCCTGCATACAGAGGCAGAGCATTAAAGGAATCACTAAATCAAGCGGCGGGACAATCTTTGTTCGGTGAGGCTGCAACCTGCAACTCTTTAACATGCAAAACATCTGCTTCTCACACACTCTAAAGGCTGGGATATCACAGAGAAAAGACATATGTACAGGGAAACTGTTTCCTGCAGTAAGATCCCCCTCTGTGTCACTAAAAGCTTCCACTGCGTTTGAATCCAGCCTATTACAATTCATACCCCCCCAATCCCCCAATCCCCCCGCCCCCCCAACACACACACACACACACACCTCTCCTCCATCACCAGAAACTGAATCTCAATCCTGTTTCTGCTTGCCATGCTGTGGCTAATTCTAAAAAGCCAGAGGAGAAACAAAGGGGTCTACCTGAATGCAGATCCATCACCACTTTGGTTTTTGTGTTCCCCCCTTCCCCAAACAGCGACTCGAGGCTGGAGGGGGTCTCCTTTGGTCGTGCTGAAACTGGACGATCGCGGGGTTCAGTCTCCTAATCCCTGTGCTTGTCGGCTGTCTCCCCTCCTTCTCCTCAGCTTCTCCACCATGGGCTGTTTCTTGTCTCCCCCTCTCTCCCAGTCAGCGGTTCCCTGTCAGGAGGTGTTGTAGTAGCGTGTCTGGTCTTCTCCTCCTTACAGGCTACACCGCCTTCCTTCTTTAGTGCCTGCTGCACCGCGTCTCCTGCATCGCTTCCAGATGTGTTGCACCAACAGCAGCAGCATCACACAGACAGCTGCCTGCTCGGTCTTGTCCGCCAGCCTCGGAGGAGACTGGGTTCACTCCACATGCCCCCTTTTTTGCTATACCGCCTACTGTCGGTGCGAGAGAATGAAGTGCTGCAACGGAGGGTAATAATTTTCTAATAGGTGCTCCCCATTGGTGGTTCAGGAAGGGGAGGAGGCGCACTGGCGGCGCAACCGGAGGAGGGGTTGGCGGAAGGGTATGGGGGGGTGGAGGGACAAGTCAAATCAGGTGCAAATAAGGTTTTTAAACCGTACTAAATACAACAGCTTGTCCACCTGTTCTGTCATTCCTGTCAGCCCCACTTCAGGGATACCACCTGTCATGTTCCAAACGTGTTCATTTCAAATTCTTTTAAACTGGAAGGAAGTTGTCATCATCGAGTTTAACGTTCAGCTCACTACTTCAGCCTCACATGGGATATGCTATTCAGCTTGGTGACTAATCTTCCGTGCAGGTTTATGTCTGTTTACTCAGAACAGCTGAGTTTACCCTACTAGTTTTACCGAGTTGGCTGAGGTTATCCCTGCGAAGTGAAGTAAGACTACACTCTGCGGGTACAAGTACCCGTGGCTGGGAATCACGACAGAAAACACTGATTTGTAAGGATTGATAGTTTGCCATATGTGATATAAAAATAATGCAACGCCAGCCCACGTTTATGGAGCCCGGTGGGATTTCATGGAAGGAAAAACTCATTTGTTTCATCTGACCATTGTGTGTGTGTGTGTGTGTGTGTGTGTGTGTGTGTGTGTGTGTGTGTGAATACCAGCAAGAGAC
Source organism: Scatophagus argus (assembly GCF_020382885.2). Taxonomy (NCBI): domain Eukaryota; kingdom Metazoa; phylum Chordata; class Actinopteri; family Scatophagidae; genus Scatophagus; species Scatophagus argus. The sequence continues at coordinate 7,904,227 of NC_058516.1, forward strand.
TCCACTGTTATGCGTTTGCATGCTGTAGTTACTGTCAAAACACTTTAAGTCTCCAACCAAAGTCGGTATCATCCTGACGGTTGCCATAAGAGGGTAGCCGAGTTCCACGTTTCGTAGACGGTAATTAGTGTGACATATTTAACCTCCCTTCACTTTCTTTAATCCGTCTGTGGACGGGAGCAGCAGCAGGGAAATCTAAGAAACACCCGTCTGTCCCCTAAGGAGGCTGATTTCAGCACCACGTCGGGTGCGGACAGCTCCGGCAGAGTGACGACCGGCTGAACAAGTGTGTGTGTGTGTGTGTGTGTGTGTGTGTGTGTGCACATGTGAACGTGGAGGTGAGGGGCTCTCCTAAAGGAATTCAGCTGCCTCTCAATATTTGCCCCGCAGGCATCTCACTGTTTTAGATTCCTGCTTTACTGCAGGCTGCAAGCCTGGGCAGAAAGTGGAGCTATACTGTAGGCACACAGATCAGTGAACTCCCACAACAAGCCAGGGAGGATCTAACCAACAAAAACACGCATTTCTGCCTTGGATGGATGTTTGTTTATGTTAACGGCCTGTGGCAAGAGTGGAAGTGAATGATCACCCGCCTTTTGATGTTTTCATTGGCTGAAAGCTATTTTATCATTAATGATGTCACCACCTTTCTGTCTTTCAGGAATGCTGTTGACGGAAACAAGAAGTTGTTCGCCATCTATGACACCAGGTGGGAAATGTCACAATAACACGCACATTGTTAATGACGTCCTCCGACTGCGCGCGCCCGCACGCACGCATGCACGCAGTCCTAATTACATTCTTGGCGCCTTCAGTATTTACTAACCTAAATATTTAACAGGACCCTTCATTTTAGGTAAGGAAATGAGGCCATTATAGGCGATTAACAGGCTAATCAATCACCAGCATCGATTGATACGTTGATAAATGCAGCCTGTCCCTCCTCGATACTGTTCAGGTCCCGCCATTTTTATAGAGAACACGCGGGGAGGGGATTGGCGCAGATGGTGTGAGGAGCACTGTAAAAAAAAAAGTCAGTTTTAACAAGGCAGTTTGGTGTAATATTACGTCTTAAAATGTTGTAACTGAGGAAAATTCTATCCTCATTCGGTTTTGCATGTTTCAGGAACTTTCTAGCCAAAAGAAAGTGAAGTATCCGAATGAAAGCAAAAACAATTAAAATGCAATCTTGAAATAAGATACGATGCGTCATAAACAGAAGTGAAATCTCTTGAACGTTATTTATTTATTCTTTTACCCTAAAGTCTGTGTTACAAATGTAAGGTGTTTGTTTGAAATACAAAGGGTTCTGTCTATTGAGACGTTGCAGTAGGATCTGTTTTGACACAGGGTCAAACTATAGGGACTGAAACCAGGGCGTCTCGGCCTCTTTTGCTTTGATTTTGATCCTTCTCGTTAAAAAAAAAATCATTTGTGAGCCTCACAACTCAATAGAAATTCATTGCTAAACGGTTGGAGTGGCCCTTTAAACACCACCTTCAAATTTACAGCACTTTAAACAAACAGAGGCTTTAAAATGTAACATAAAATGAAGTTCAAGAATGAAGTTCATTTGCATTACATGGAGTGCGAGCTGAGCTTTCTACCCCCCACGCCCCTCCACACACGCACACACTCCTACAATAAAAACAGACAAAAATAAGAAAAGCTCTGAATAAAGCCTGCGCTGCAGCTACTGGTGGGTATTTTTTTTACAGTGTGTAAGTGATGGGCTTCGTCTCTCATTTGAACAAGCTGAGTGCCTTCACCGCCACCAGCAGCAGCAGCAGCATCCCTGTGCACCCTCCTCATCAATATGCGCTTCAGCTCCTGAATGTAAGAGCCTCTTCTTCTTGCCCAGTGAGAGACGACAAAGCAAAGCGGAGCCAGTGTTCATGCCGGGGAGGCGATGTCATCCCATATTTCATATCTGACTCCGTCCAAAGGAAGCTGCTGACTTTTTCCCCCTCTCATTCTCTCAGTCGACTTTCTCCTTTTGAGCAGTCAATGGATTTACTCTGATTTGAGGAGCGTCCGGAACCGTCTCGACTGTTGATTGGGGAGGGGGGGCTTTCTGCTCTTGTTTGCGCTTGTAAACAACGAAAAAGAATCTAGATAATAAGAAGGGGGGTGATGTTTGCTTTGCACGGGGTTCGGCAGTTTCGCGTGTTGTCCGCACTGGTTGTCGGTTCGATTGTGTGTTGCGCCAAGAGGTGAGCGCTTTTGTCATTTAGTGAAGTCAAGGTTATTGCCCCGGCTGATTGATTCTGGAGCCAAGGTGACGCTTCTCTCTTGTGTGTTTTGTTTTCCTGTCATTTCAGCGTCAATGAACCGGGCAACATGTCTTTCGTGAAGGAGACGGTGGATAAACTACTGAAGGGGTATGATATCCGACTGAGGCCAGACTTTGGAGGTATGTGCCGTATTTACCTCCATCATCATTCCCACCCCCTCCCTTCACGCTTTATTTTTGGCGCCATTCACAGTGTTGTGGTCAGGTGTAGAGGTGTAGGCCTGTATTCATATTCTGCTGTTCAACCTCTTCCAGGGGCCCCTGTTGCAGTCGGGATGAGCATAGACGTGGCGAGCATAGACATGGTGTCAGAAGTCAACATGGTGAGTGAATTTGCATAACATAACAGGGCTGATTCTCTGTGTTATCTCCACCACATAAGCCACGCAGTCCTGCCCCTGCACACTGGCACTCTGACAGCATGATATCCTTACACTTGCTGTAGTAGGAAGTTGCTGATGTAAATGCAGTTTATTTTCCTTTCAGGCAATTATGTGATGGTGAGATGGATGGGGCTGGGTTTCCTGTAAGCAATAACACATCTTTATCTAACACACTGTACTGGCAGTGTTACCTCACACACACACAGAACTCAGCTCATGGGTGTAAAAAAATAAATATAATACAGCCTCCAGCTTCCATTTCCAACAATGCCAATCCTCAGACAGCAGCGTTGGCTCACTTGGAGGATAGATTAAAGCTGCAACAGTGGTTCTCCAATCAATACAGTCCACACACAGTGCATATGCAATATATGGAGTAAGGAAGACACACACTGATAATGCTGGACTCTCCACTCCCCATTTAAATCCTTTGCAATGGACAGCCAGAGAGAACCTGCAGCTCTCACTTTGCTCTGCTTGTTAACCTCTCGCACCACAGTTAACAGTGTTTCAGGAGTGTCCTCCCAGGAGGCCCTCTGAGCAGACAGCTATAAGAGAACTCTGATTGGATTCGCTAATTTGCGAGCTGGATGCTGCCTGCCCCGTGTTGACACGTGTACCCGCATGCAGGAAAGTAACTTCAGGCTATTGTATCTTAAAATATCAGACGACGATGACCCAAATTGCATCAGAAAACGAGCAGTGCTGCCTTGCCCCGTTGGCCACATTTTCAATTCTTTCTGCAGAGCAATCAGGTTTTAAGACTCCGGCACCAGGCTGAATGGTCTGTTCAGGTGGAAATGGTTCATAATTGGTTTTGGATTCAGGCTTGTGAAACCCACAACCCACAATCGCTGATTCCAGATCAACACCTCTGCACCGACACGTTTCATGGGCCATTGCCTGTGTTCGTGTTAGCATTATGACTTTTACGAGGGATGATGGCTAGTGAGCCCATGAGCCCTTTTTTTCTAGCAACAATACAGTCCCTAAAGCACTGCTATCATGAGGAGTCACATTCAAGTCAGGCAGGATTGCAGCAGTTTACACCTCAACCTCTATATATGAACATCATCAGCTCAAGCATCTCTGCAGCATACAGAGCGTCATTTCACACGTATGTCTGTTTCTTATCGACCAGCTCTACTTAAGAGGAAAAAGGCCTGATTTTTACTGCACCCTATTAGGAAATGATCATTATTTATTTGGTGGTTGTGTGTGGGTGTTGATCAATACTAATGCCTCAATGGCCTCTTCGCCAGTTGACTCCTTGCTTTGACTTTCCAGCTCCATGCTCAGGGTCGAGACAAAAGCTACCTGTCCTCTGCCATTTTACAACAGCCTCAAAGCAATCCAGTCTTCCAGAGTTGACATTACTAATTTGTTTTGTAAGATGTGTTTCGTGGGAAGTGTTGCTGGTCAGATTATATTTAAGGGCAAAGTTTTTTTCCAGTGAAGGAAGTGCTAACTTCTTTGGTTAAGGTTAAGGAAAGGTTGCAGTTTCAGCTAAATGTTAGCAAATATATGTACATATTGGAAATAATGCAGTGTGTTTATAACAAAAAGAAAAAAAACTTTGTGATGCCAGCAGTTCATTTGTTAACATTAACTCATGAGCCAGCCAGGCTATCCTCCACAGAGCACACAAAGGCAGCTGATCAACCTGGGAATCAGACAGCTGAGATCACACTTAAACTGATAATTAATTAGGTTCATTTCTCATCCCCACCAGCACACTGGGGGACTGCACATGTGCGTCTGCACTTGTTAGATGGACAATTCCAGGCTGTTATTCAGTGTTGAAGCCAAAACAAGACTGGTCCAGCTGTTTGTTATTTTTGCACCAGCGTTTGACATTTTGGTGGATGCTTTTCATCCAATGTTGGGACCATCTGAGGTTTTAGCACAGGGGGATTTATCCAGCAGGAAATGGATAATGAGTGCTTTTGTTCTGACAGTGACTGTGCCACGCTTTATCCATTGAGCAACATTCAACAGCACAGCCCTGATAAACGCTGTGCTCTCTATTTGTTGTGAAAAAAAGAAGTCAAGGTGTTAGGCCCCTGCATTTATTTAAATAAATCTTCAGCTACTAAATCTACTTCATCAGCCTGGTGGAATGACCCACAAGCATAACAGTGAGACTAGTTTTAAAAGTTGAGGTTTTGTTGAGACAAATACTGCTTGCTGTGCTGAAATAAGGCTTGGATCCTACTCAGTGTGTTCTACAAGGAGCGCAGATTTGCAGAACAGTATTGCCAAATATTAAGCTTGATGAGACGTTCTTTTCTATGCAAGGAGGAAAAAGCAGAACAGTACAACACTGTATGATAAAAGAAAAGCATAAGCATAAAAGTACCTCAGGTTTTTGCTGTTTGTGAGCTAAGGTTCTTGCTCTGAAGCTTTAGTGTGGGTTTGTCCAAAAAGGCAAAACCAAGACATATGAAGGACATGTTAAGAAAAGGGGCATTTTAAAGGGTTGTAAGGTGTAATTTTAAGGGCAAAGAGCATTAGAGGTTAACAAAGTTACAGATGAACTTTGCGAAGGTCTGAGGTTAAGCATTTCGTGTGGGAGACGGTTAAGGGTCAGGTGAAGGGGTGGCAAACGAGTGTAAGTCAATGGAATGTCCTCACAGGCAATGCAATAATATGCAAATCTGTATTAGAGAACAGACTGACTGATCCTTGTAAAGGGTTGGAAACAAACATATGAACATTCTCAGTTCTATGCAGGTTGAAAGTGTGTCACATTAATGACTGTTCTTAAATTATTAGTGCTGAGGAATCAAAGAAAAATCATCCAAAAATAGGGAGGATTGTTTAGGGATGCAAACTTGTCACCTCATGCTGACACTGACTCAAGTGGCAGTATTGAGACAATTTGATGCGTAAAATTTACTGGATATATTACAGTTTAAATGAGATGATCAGAAACATACTTTTAAAAAAGTCAAATGCAAGGCTGTTTGCTGCTTCACACCCAACCCTCATACCAAACATATCTCCACTTTTATTTGATGCTCAGTGTTAGTTCATTTGACCAACCCATGCCCATTGCAGCAGCTAGAAATTTTACTGCACCCTCAGATAACCAGCACATGAACAACATTCTTGCAACATGAAGGGGAATGAACAATTAAAAGATCTAACGAAGTGACTGAGCAAAACAGAAAAGAGCAGACAATGCGAGGGATCGAAGATGTGAGAAATCCAGGGAGAAGAAGGAGGCAGAGAGGGGAGGTGGTGGCTGATCAAAATACCCCCCCACCACCACCACAAGCTCACAAAGCAAGCAAGCGAATATAGCATCTGGCTCATCCAACAGTCCACCTGGCAGGGCAGGTCGACCAAATCAGCTGCTGCCGATGCCATTGCGTAGCCCGAGCTCCTGCACTCGCAGATGCTAACGCGTTTCAGAAAGGCACACTAATTACCTCTGAGGTTTGTTTGTGGTGTGCCGGGGGCCTCGGCTGTTGAGAAACACATACTAGGACAAGATCAGAGCAAGGCTTTGAGATTATGCATGTGCTAAGCAGCACTTACTTAGAAACTAGTTGTACGCTTTGGAATGGCTCACTTTAACAAAAGAAGTGTCACTTGTTAGTGCTGTTTTGCAATCCTATTCAGAGAAGGGAGTTTTTAAAAGTTTTTTTTTCTTTTTTTCTTTTCTTTTTTTTGCTATTGACAGTTAGTTTAATGTTCGGAGGCTGAAATTAAAGTATCATATGAGTTCACTCCAGCCTAGTTTGGCTGCGTTTAAAATGTTTTGAAATGTTGTTGTTAAGAAAGTTTAAATGCAACATAAGGGCACCATGTGTAGGTGTATTTTCATAATCATGACCTGCTCTTGCAGAAATGGACAAACAGGTGCGATGCTCTTCAGTAACAGCTATCCAGGCCATTATCTGTGCCTTGTGAAAGTCATGATAATTTTTTGGAAATTCAATTATGGCACAAAGAAGGTAGAGCTCATCACACAGAGAACCGGTCAGAGTTTGAACTGTGAATGTAGTTGCAGTAACAGGCTGAACAAGCTAGTCATCCATACACCCACAGCTGCGTGTGGGTGTCAGAAAGAAAAAAAATCTGTCATTATGGAGAGGTGAAAAGAGCTCTCTTTCTCCAAATGTTCCTGCTGCCTGTTGTTTTCAGGTTTTTTTTTTTTTTTTAGAAGCAAGCCCATAAACTTGCTCCTGCAATCTGAACGCATGCATGCATCTAGATTTCTGCTTAATGACATCAAGGTGACTTTATTAGGTGTTAAGCTCAATTAAGTTTCACATACACAACCTGATCCTTCCCCGTGTGTGTCACAGTCACCAAGGTAACCAGATACTGTACGTTCTCCTGCATAAAATAAATCATGCAATCAGATGTTGCAATTGCACAAACTATGTCACCCTAATTATCTTATATAGGTCTTCCAACTATGCAAAAAGAGCATATCTTTACTCTGTGCACTGAGTGTGGCTTAATATACCCCCATGTCTTTCATCTGGCTTCCTGCCTGATGGAATGTAATTGGCCTCAGGAGAGAGAACGCTGCAGGATGAACTGATGATCACTAAGATTTAGAGGAAGCAGAGCAGGTACTTCCTGGTCTGCAGTGCCAACCCCCTGAAAGGACATATGAACTGAGGGGGGGATTGCCTGATCTACTTGTTCTAACTCTACAGTCTCTTCATGGTAATAGCCTTTGAGTTGCATACATCTTTAAGACACTGCATTTATTGGTCTGGGGAGTCTAAAATTGACAGGCGTCGGCCTCATTTCCTTTACTGGTGCCACGCATGCAGCTGTTATGGTGTAGCAAATAAAAAGGGGCAGGTAAACCATGAACTCGAATTATGATGGGGGTTATTGAAAAGGCCATCAGTCAACAGTCTGATTGCACTTACTGTAACAGATAAATGAGGTTTAAGGAGGAGGGTAAAGACCCCTGCAGAAATAGGATGTAAGAAGTCCTTGGCAGAAAAGAAGTACTGAACCTCCTCTTATGTTGTTTATTGTATTATTAGTGAGATATTTTTTTTTATTACACAGCCATTAGCTGAGCCATGACAGGAAATGTTCAGATGCATCATGTGCTTGTCATGGTAATAATTTTGTGTTTAGAGCGTGGCCAACCCTGAGGTCAGTACCCTGCCAAAGTATCACAAGATAAATCTCATCATCGCATTATAAGATGATTAAGACTACGGAAAAGAAAAGAAACATTGAAGCAAAAACGTTTTTTAGGCTTTTTTCTTTGCTTTCTGTGTCTTCTTCAGCAGCACAGCATTTACTCTTGCGAGCTAGAGTGAATGCTGGCACTGTACGTTTCTGCCAATCAGGGACACTTTCCTGTGAGAAAATATGTTTAACAAGCACAAAGTTACACTGTGTCACTGGTTGAACCAGTACACAACCATCTTATGTTCTTTTTCTCTTGATGCCTGGTTAGAACACACCTAATCTTTGTCCTCTTCCTGATCAAAAGACCTCTGAAACGTGCTTTGCCCTGCAACATTTGTCTTCTACATGACACACATCTGGGACCATGAATCGTACATTCACATTCATTTGCATTAATTTGCATGGACCCAAAATGTAGTAGCTGACGGGAGATTTACACAAAACAATCCTCAAAAATTGCTTTAAATCAAAGCAATATGTACAAGGGAACATGTATAATATACACCAGTAATACTGATTAGATTGTGTATAGTTATACAAACACAGCCACTGTAACACTGCAGCACACATAAAAATGCTCTCCCCCTCTTTGGATTGTTATGAGGCAATACATCATAAAATATTAGATAGTGAGGAAATTATCCTATATATTGATGGCCAACACTGTCATTTGGAGGAAAAAGCCCAATTCAATCACCTCCCTGTGTTTTCTCTCAGTAAGGGACAGTGCTATTTTTACCATTCTATAGCAGCAGAGGGAGGGGGACAGGAACTCGCTGAGGGATTCCCCCGCACTGCGGTGATATATCGCCTCAGGGCCGTCCCGAGGGAGTGCGCCGAAATTACACTGAAGTGAATGAAATTGCTTGACTTGAACGTTGGTGGGTGGGGGGGTTCATATGGAGTACACTGTGATTACATATCATATCATGGTTTTTTTTTCCCTCTCTCCTGCAAAATGTGAAGTTTAGTCGGGGCACACCATTCATTTTTCATGTTGCTGTTGAGCGGAGCAGCTTTGATACGCGTCGGCTGTAGTGATGATGATTCCTTCTCTTTTCGCTTTATGAACACAGTTTCTATTCAGTCCTATTGTGCTGCACTCTGTGGTGATGTGCAAGCTGCAGCATATGCTCGGGATAGAGAACATATGCCATGTGACAAACAATGTTAGCAGGACATTTCCTAGATACTGGTGATATCATGACATAGCAGTCAGTATATGCAAGCACTGTGGAGAGAGAGAGAGAGGAAGAGAAAGAGAGATTAAATTGAATATGGGTCATTTCACAGCCAAAACTCTGCTTATCTAAATTCTCACACACCCTGAATGTAAGTGATTATCCAGTCTAGTTAATTGAATAATTGAGGCTTGCTGGAAATCTTTTCCACTGGTCACTGTCATTATCTCTGCTGAAAACATACACTAATAACCAAACAGCAGTGGTAAAGCTGTGTGTGTTGGGAATTCATGTGATTTGGGAAATGGGAGAGTTGTCAATAATTCATACTCCATGGTCCTAGTTCATAGAAGATCCAAGCCCACCTCCCTGGAAGTTCCAGGACAGATTCCAGGTGATGTAAAGCTGCACACATCCTAATCTGAAATTCAATTTGATTTTCCCTGTGAAAGATTGATGAGGATTCCTTGGCCGCGTGTTTGTACTTGCTACATGGTTAATTTAAATCATTTATGTCTTACGAGGAGTGTGTGCATTGCAGCCACTCGCTGGGCTGCCCATCTGCTGATACTCTTGCAGGAGATGGAGGTGTATACTTCAAGTGTGATACCTCTTGGTGAGAGAAGGATGGGGGTGGGTTTGTGTGTGTGTGTGTGTGTGTGTGTGTGTGTGTGTGTGTGTGTGTGTGGGTGGGTGGGAGGGGTCAAAACAAGGCAGTGTAAAAGACATTAGTCATTTTCAGGGATTGATGAAGGGTAGAGTTCCAGTGGTAATGGAGGAGAGGGGAAATCCAAGTCTACAGTACTCATTCCTACAGCAAATTTAATTTTCACCACACGCTGTGATCAATCCACATTGAGTGCTTTAATGGGACTATGACTGATAACACTTATTGCCCTTTATGTCACCAAATCCTTGAAACTGACAAAGATTTATTTTCTCATCTGTTAAAGGAACACAAGAATGGTTAACTTCATGCTGTCGCTGGTAAATGGGAGCGTCCTGATGTAGGCGAGTTATTCAAAGGAAGAAGATTAACCTCGGTGGGAGGAAGGTGTTTTTATCATTTGTCCAATAAATTCATACATTCTCAAATCACTCGAGATGCCGAGCAACAATGTGTTCATCCGCTAGGGCTGGATATCCTATGGAATCAGAGAGAGAGAGAGAGAAAATAGTCCCTAGAATGTCAGCTAGAATAATAAAGATTTTAAAGAGCAATAACAATAACTGAAACTCAGATATACTTTTAGTCCCAACAACTGATCCAGTGATGCAACTCAAAAACCTCTTTCGTAGCCTCCAAAGTGGACAATTTCAAACCTCCCTGTGAAATATGGTGTAAAGCCGAAGCTTTTGACTGTGATCAGTCTCTATCTGCCTACGTCCTTCAAACCCCACACACCCATTTTGTAGTGCAGGCTGTAAAAACGTTGAAGTTGAAAGCCTAAAAAATCCTAATGTTTTTCAGACTTTGGAAAGCTCCTCCAGAGCCACATACTACACTACTGATTATTCTGATGTGTGTGTATTTAACATCAATAGGTAAACTGGCATGCTATTTTTTTCTAGCGAAGACATTGTCTACCACACATACCTCCAGGGCTGCAACCAGTGATCATTCTCACCATTGATTTACCTATTGATTTTTTTTCTGATCCATTGATTAAACATTTTGGCTATGTAAAGGTCTCGGAGCCTGTGGTGACACTGGAATGGTATGTTTTATCCAACCAACAATGTAAAGCAAAATCCAAAGATATTTAATTCACATTGATCACCTGTGAATACATATACCTTTAGGGATTCTGACAGAGGACATCGTGGTGCTGAAGGATGAGAGTAGAAAGGAACTACTGTTTTAACGCCAGATTTTTTTTGGAATATTTGTTTAGTTTCTTCCACATGATTAGAGCTTCGGGCGCCGTCAGAATGGCTCCTTGGTTTGGGGGCTGCAGATACCAAACAGGCCATGGTTCCACCACCATAATGTACATTTATGGCTCAGTGCCAATGCGCTTTCCTTCTCATGCTGTGTGACCAATCTGGATCCTGTGCTGACTAAGATCTTCTCAGTTCACATCTCTGTGTGCTAACCAAACCTGGACAACATGTTCATGGAGTATGAAGTATTGGTAGGAATCAAAGGAAAGAATAATTAACATGCAGTCAAGTGCCTGAAATCCATTCTATTCTTCAGTTACGTGAATACTTCAAATACCTATTTTATAGTATTTTTCAAGCATGAGTAACAATGTGCAAAAAGACAAATAGCTAATTTAGTTATTTAACACAGAGTAGGTTTTGGGAAGTCATGCTGGTTGCAGTGGCCACTTTTTGATCTTCATTTTTGTTTGTGTTTGGTGTGAACCTGAAAACTGCAGTACCAACAGACGTGAGCGCCTTTGCCAGCGCCAGCTTGGTGAGGGCTGGTTTCATTTCAACACCACAGCGGGCAGAGGGGAGATCATGGCATTGTCCCGAGCGTGAGAGAGAGAGAGGGAGAGAGAGAGAGATAGAGAGACTGAGATAAAAAGAGAAGTAGAGAAGAGAAACTGTTAACTTGGGTAAGTGGATTATGTGATGAGGAAGGAGGGAGGGAGGAATGGACTCTGTCCTCTATCTCTGCTGCTGCTCTGTTCTGGTCAAAGACTACTTGCATCAAGGCAAAACAAAAAGATTTACTTGCTTAACATCTTATTTTTTTTTAAACTTACACAACTGTCCTAAAAATGTTGGATTTCACAGGACTAATCGTATCCTCTTGGTTGGACTTGAAGTGATTCTTGCCAATATTTATTGGGCTTAGATGCCAGATGGCGAGTGTTTGTTTCGCGGATACAAAGGAATGTCAGAATCTTACATGAACAAGGGATTGAAAAAGAAAACCATTAAAGAAGTATCTCAACAAGCCCATTTGTAAAATGGGGTTTGAGCGATCCGTTCAGCAGTTTGAGGTGTCATATATGACAAAACATTATGTTGAGAATAGCCATAAACTAACAGTGATGTAAAGACAGATAACCTTACATTTTAAGTCTTTTTGGAGATCTGATGTTTCTTGCTATTTTATTTTTCATAATTTTCTTGTCTAACGTTTCTGAGAAATCAAGTAATTTAAGAATATCTTTTTTTAAGCTTTTTTTCCGTTTTATTTACATTTTTCTTTTTCATTTTACAGACTAAATAATAACTTCAGAAGCAAGAATTAGAATCTGCAGCCATAGGCTCTGTGAGATTGTACTTATAGATGGAGTCGGGGCATGCTAACCTCAGCATGCTCACAGTAAAAATTCCAACATGCTGATGATTAATAGGTAATATTTACCAGGTTCACCCTCTCGGCATAGCTCTTTAGCACAGTAACTTTTGCTAATTAGGACCAAACAAAATACAGCTGAGCTTGAGGGGCATGTCATTAGTTTTCCAGGACCGACAGAACAACGTCCCTCGAGCCACTCCGCAAGCATGATGAAAAATCATTGATGGATTAATCATTAATTAAAATAACCATTACTCACAATCAAGAACATGAGGTTAAAGTAAATCAATTTTTTTTTAAAAAAATGGAGATAAACACCAAGGTTCACCAGTGGTCCACCACTTCAAACACCTTAAAGAGAATTCGATTTTTGCACTTTTAAGATGTCTGTGTTATTTCTTCTTCACGCAGTTATGCAGTCCCATTTTAGCAACTGGCCAATACAGCTAAAAATGTGCTTACAAACAGTGGTGAAAGAAATCTAAAGATTTTGTAACTGCAGCCTTTGAGATTCAGTTGAGTTTTTGATTGCATTTGGGTAATGGGGAGGTACCTATTAGACTAACAAATTAGGTGTGACCTCAGAGGATAGTAATCAAGTCTTACTTAATTTTGGGTCCCCTATGGAGAGAAAATAACAGTAGCTGGGTGTACAACAAAACCGCATTTAAAAAAAAAACACTGACAGTGTAACTGTGGTGGGGATGGGGGCTTGTGGTGAAAATCTTCCAAAACCAGTGTGGTACCAAATGACATGAGACTAACCAGGTGTACTTAGAAGCTTAAAAAGTACAATAAACGGGAGAGGTTGCACCACAGCCAGTGCATTTACAGGAGGGATGTTGTAACAGAATGGAAAATGAATATATAGCCAGCAATGCTTAATAATGTATGGGGAACCCTGATTCGTTTATGTGTTATTTGAATTGAATGAAAGGCAGCATATTCTTAAAAAGCTTTTGGGCATCATGACAATTCAACTCTGAACCGTTGTGAATCGCTTTGCCTCTTCTGGGATTACACTACTGTTTATACACCAGGTGAAATGTTCTATGAACTTTTCCTCTAAAGCTACAACTGCATGAGTCAAACCACCCACCCGCTTGTTGTACAATGGCACATTGCTGCATGGGCAACTGTATTCCAGAAGGAAGGGCAAAGGCACCTTTGAGAATTTATCTGCAGCGTATGAACTGCTTGGCCCAAACTCCTTCCCAGCTCGTAGGATGTTGTGCCGTGTCATTTGAGTATTAGTAGCACTAAAAGTGGGGAAAGGGCTGAGCAGATATTGCTTATGAGATCTGCAGCTTGTTCAGTGGACCAACTCTGGATGTGTCTTTCTGTATATTTGAAGTTTTCATAATAAAAGATGTCGCACAAATCAGCCGTGATCTGTTGTCTTTTCTTCCCTGCTTGTATCACAGGACTACACGCTGACCATGTATTTCCAGCAGTACTGGAGGGACAAGCGTCTAGCCTACATAGGAATCCCCCTCAACTTGACCCTGGACAACAGGGTTGCTGACCAGCTCTGGGTCCCCGACACTTATTTCCTCAATGACAAGAAGTCTTTCGTCCACGGAGTGACTGTGAAAAACCGAATGATCCGCCTGCATCCAGATGGAACCGTTCTCTATGGCCTCAGGTGGGTTCTGCTTCGCGCTGCAAACAGTCTTTAGTCAATATGTTTATTCAGTGGTGCTTCTGAGTAGATGTCATGTGCTGCATGTTTGCTTTCCTTTTTATTTTCTTGCCACCTGTTGTTACCCAAAAATAATTGTTTCTGTTTTCATCAAACAGGAAATAAAAAGAAGCAGAGAATATGACTTCTAAATTGATTCTAGCTGTAACTATATGCTGTGCAGTATACTATCTAGATATATATTGTTAGAATAGTAATGTACAATTTCTGGGCCAAGCAAATGAACGATGCTCCCCACAACAGGAAACAAAGTGAATCTCAGGGTCAGAATGTTCTCAGATGTTCCCTAGTGTCAAGTTAATTCTATGTTTTTAAAGCCTTGTTAGGGTATCACAGTTTCCCAAATTAAGAACTTGGCAGTTTGCTGCTGCTGGCCACTGATCCGGTCAGAGGATTATGCGTCCTGCTCATGGGCACCCCGGCGTTTGATTTCTAAGGGAGGAAAGGTGCGGTCAGACATCACCCATGAAAACAACAGCTTAGGAGATGCATTAATGCAATGTTAGGCTTGCAGCTGTTGTTTTGATATTTGGTTCAAAAAGCCCTTGTTTTGAATTTCCATTGATCTTTTCGACAGGCAGGTTCAGAAGAGTTAGCGTGACCCATGAATATGGATGCATGCTTTGAATTATAAGAGTGCAAATCGAAGAGAGTGCATGCGTGTGTGTATTGCACACATGCTTGCATGCTTGTGTTTGTATCAGTCAATGTTCATAGTTTGCAGTCATACAGCCATGCTTGATTATGCAAGTGGAGTTCATAGCACTTAGCCTTGTGGGCTACTTATAGACCTCTCAATACTTTCAAGAGATCAAAGAGAGAGGGAGATGTGTGACGTGGTGTTTGTGATATGAGCCCTTACATAAATGTTTTGCCAGGTAAGGCTGAGTAACATGCTGAATACAGCTTACTACGATTAGTACTGTTAAAGAATACATTCTAAATGTATGTGTGCTCTTTATTAGGACTGCAACTGATCATCTTTTTCTCAGTTGATTAATTAGTGGCCATAGTGGTCACAGCAATGCTGTCATAGAAAGTGATCTTATGAAATAAAAAGAGATGTTACAAAATTAAAGTGACATGTAATGAAAGTCCAGGAAAAAGAAACTTTAAAGCTTTTGAGAGAGAATGATGAAACAACACTACAATAAAAGGTTCTAATAATTCATGAAATTATTTCCCAAGATATTGGTTCATTGATGTTTTATGTAGTTTGCTCATGTATTGGATAGATTTAATTATATTTTATTTAATTTTTAAATACTGTACACATTTTGGCTCCACGAGCCACAGTCCAAAAATACACTCAATTTTAATATCATTGAAGATTAAGATCAGATATTTACATTTGAAGAGATGGAAGCAGAGACACTAAGGATGAAAAGTTTGGTCATATATTGGAAATTCAAGCTATATGTAAGCTGCAGTCTGTAATTTTAGCTGTATAATAATATCACCTAATGGGTTTCCACAGCTTCATCCGAGTCTTAAATGAATGAAGACATCCAGTGGCCAAGTGCCAAGCAGCCGGCTTTTAATCAGGGCAGACTTAACCCAAATCATTTCGAATTTGCATTTCAGTTTGCTGCTTATTTTAACTGTCTGATTATCAGCCGTTTGAGCTACATGCATCTGATAAACAAAGGGATACCTCCTCACAACCCAGTTCAGATGAGCAGCCACTTAATACTGCCAAAATGTGTTGCCTTAATTTGGTTTTTATTTGCACATTTTTATTTTTTGTTGAGGGGGACATGAACTGATGTAAATACAGGAATGAGGTTTGCGTGTCTGCGAACTGTAGTATAATTATGTTACAGTTACACAGTCAGCATTTTACATAATCTTATTTTAAGATGACAATGCCAATAGTCTCAAGTAATATGAAGACAAATGGCCATTCAGTTTCCTCCAAAGATGATAAGACAAAGTGAGGTATCGTCTTAATGCTCTAATTGCATTCGCACAGCGCTTTATGGTTTCCTCTAAAATAACTGCTGAGCTTCTTTGATGTTTTTACGATACCAATTCAAAAGGGCTGGAAAATATGATAATCACACCTTCCTTCTTTACTACCATCCCATCCATCTTCCCTTCAATACAAATCACATACAGCAACTAAAATATTCTCTCTTGCATCCTCTGTTCCCCAATCCATGTCTTCTTTTTCAGGATAACTACGACTGCAGCGTGTATGATGGATCTCAGGAGGTATCCTCTGGATGAACAGAACTGCACTCTGGAGATTGAGAGCTGTGAGTAGAAAGACTTAATGCCTTTAGGACGGGCCTATCAGCACACTCAGGCTGAGAAGAAAACCAACACACTACATATGAGACGTGAAATGTTACAGCTTGACCCGAACGATATCAAACCAGAGTTCTGCATGTCTTTGAAATAAATAGGATGGTGTTTACCTCAAAATGCAATTATGACTGATGGTAGAAGTCATCAGCTCAACTTAAAGAGGTATTCCACAGAGACTTTTCAGAGGTAATTTAGAAGAAAGAAAGTCAAGATTGAAACAGCAGAGGAAGTATAATCTTTATTACAAGTCAAACTGCAAGAAAGCAAGATGCTACGTTTTGAATAATGTACTGGCAAACACTTGCCCATTTCCACTTCCAGCAGATACAGAACAACACCACCACCAAGTCCAGTCTATTGGTTTGTCATTACAAGCAAACCTTTCCATTACCCACAGTCACAAGGTTTTAAGTTTAACATGAATGTTACAGAGCACTTCAGTAAGTCTGGGTGATTCTAAGGCTCTACTATCATTCAACATACTGCTATGAATGTCAGCACTGGTTCCTCCAGAGTGCTGTTGGTTTTCACTTTAGGCCTTTAATCTGGGACTGATTTACACCTCATACACCAGAGTACACCGACTATCTGGTAGGATAGACAACTAGGATTATCAGAGACGCATGGATCCTGTCAGCGTTCTCGTGGGTTATGTTTAGTTCCTCAAATGCAGTCTAAAAATGGAGCTGTCAAGGACAGAGAAAATGCCAGCTATTTTTGTAATTTTTCTGAAATTTTTGTGAACTCAAGTGAACCTTTTTAATGACTTGCTTTTCAAAGCAACGTCTGGTTCTTGGAAACAACTTCAAACAAGACTTTTTTTTTTTCTCCCCAAATGACAGCCCAGTTGGATGATCAGCAACACTGCATATCTTGGTCTCCAGTGATAGTTAGACAGATGGTTACACCTTGGTGTATGTGTGTGTTTCTCCTTGTGCAGATGGCTACACCACCGACGACATCGAGTTCTACTGGAAAGGAGGCGAGTCGGCTGTAACGGGGGTGACACGGATTGAGTTGCCTCAGTTCTCCATTGTCGATTACAAGTTGGTGTCCAGAAACGTCGTCTTTTCCACAGGTAAGTGCTGCACTGTGATGTGTAGTGTAATTTGGCCTCCACAAACTGAATTTCCTTTGGGGATTATCCATGACAGACTTACAAGTAGGTGTTTCATTTTAGATGATATTGTTCATTGGCTTGTTTTCAAGCTAAATATTTAAAGAATTTCTGTAGCTAGCAAACAAATCTGTGCCAAAGCTTGATCTGTTGATCTTAAATCCTCAGAGCTAAAGTTGTGTTTGTCAGTGCTTCTAATTGGGTTGAAGTGAGGAAATGTGCTGCCTTTGAAGTATCCCTCAAGTAACAGCGGCTGATGCAAGGATCCTGGAACTGTGCTGTAAACGCTGTGATTTACAGAGCAAATTGTGTCCATGTCAGATGGTCCTTGACCCCTCGAGGTGACGCTGGAGTTAATAGTTTGGTTATCATGCTGACATTTGCAAAATGTAGTTGAAAACCCCAATCAATTCAGTCAGTCAATACAATCAGTGTGACAACTGCAAGCCCATCTGAAAACCCCTGATAAAATTTTTTTTTCTGTGACATCAAATAGTCAAAGAAGATGATACACACCAAACCCTCAATGAATATTTACTGATCAAAATAGAACATGTAGAACATGGATGCTCAGGAAAAATACAAGCTTACATAAGAAAGTCTTTTGATGCTGGCATCATCATTAACTAGTGTTGTGAAACACATCAATCAAGGGTTATTTATAGGTTCACAATGACCATTTTCTTCAGAGCTTTTCATCTCATGGGTTGATTAATTAAGAGGCAGAGTGACAAGGTAAGGAAATTTATCAAGTTACTGTACATAAAAAACATTTCATGTCGTCATTAGTTTGCGCTGCCACCTTGGAGAGGAGAGTAATTTAACAATCCTCATTGCTCCCAGGGGTATCTGGATATATGCCTTGAACTTTGTACACAGAGGTTCTAAATTAATCTGATTTTTATGTGTTCGTTCACTTCTAGATACAGAGCTTTACTGATGCTCCCTAACCAACAGCCGTATAATCTGGTCAGTTGAGACACATTCCGAGAGGGCAGCTTCTCCACAGCCGTAGCGAGAGAAGAAAAGCTGTGTGACATTTAGTAATAACATAATTTCTCACTGAAGATATGCTCATGAGGAGCAGCCACACCCAGTCTGAAAAGGACATGAACAGTAAATCATTCTTTTGTTTGATTTTGGGGGTATTTTTAACATTTCTATGGAGGCTTGCACAGTATTTTTCCCCTTGTTCAGTCTTCTCAGTGCGTCTCATTCCGAGTGGCTGCTAAAGCTGCTGTATCCTTTACTTTCACCCTCATTGTCACTGTGCACATGCCTTTATCTCACAGTGTTGCATGCGTGTTTATGCCTTCGTGTGAGAATCACATCAGTTGGCCTAAGCGAGCGCACCACAGAACGTTTGTTTGTGAGAAGGGGGCATGTCCCCCATGGGCTGTGATAAAGTTTAGTGTCCAGTGGTCTGCTTCCGTGCTCTTGGCAGGACGTGTGAAGTACATCAAAGGCTCCCTACAAGGCTGGCTAATGACCAGGTTTCCTCCATCACATGTGCCACTAGCCATCATTTAATTCCCCTACCCTTTCTTCTCTCTTCCTATCTCTCTTTTCTGTCCTCTCTTGGCATCTCTCCTTCCCTCCGCTGCCTCTTTTACTACTCCCCCTTTTCCTTCCCAAGCTTCTTTACTGTATCCTTTTCTCTCTCATGCAAGAGGTGTGGTAGGATGCCAATTACCCTGCTCTCTGACAGCAAACCAGCACAGGATACACTGCATCATATATTCATGTGGAATGGGGCCCATAGCATCAATTATTCTTCTCTAAGCACACATACAAACATCGTCTATTTGTGTGTGTACATACAGTATGTATGTACATATGCAAATGCATGCGTGACCAGACAACATTGCTGTGTTGGTGACATTTGAGTGTGTGGTTTGCACATTAAGTGTTGGAGAAGCAGATGCATCTATATTTTTCACAGAGCTATCACATACATGTATTGTAAGACAGATGTGCGTTGCTCTGAAGAAGGTCTTCATTCAGAAGAAAGTGGGTTTTTTAAAAAGCTTAAAATGATTATAAAGATGACACTATTTTATTTTTATTTGTGAGGCACTGACCATTATTTACTCTACCTTTGTCCCTTTGGTTTGTGGATTTTAGACACTGCTAGACTAAAGCACACTTGTCATTTCTGTAGGGCAGCCATTTATTTTGTCAGTCTGATTTTATCAGCTGGAGCTGGCTAGGAAAAAAAGCTGATGTTTTTTTCAGTGGGGTAATTGAAAACACTCTTGTTAACTTTTTAGTGTTTCCAGTTGACTCATTTTAAAACAAGAATCCTGTAAAAGGTCTGAAATATGCTCTTGATAGATACATACATTTTGATAATGTTAAGACTGTGGCTAAAGCTGCACTTCTCAGGCAGAAAGTCAGCATTCACCAGCAGCTAATGACATATTGTTTGTATACAGAACTAGTTAGCTATGAGAGGAAAAAGGAAGAGAGGCAGGGATTTGGCTGAATGTAAAGCTGCACTATACTAGACAAAAGTATAGGGACATCTGATCATGCACCAAAAGGGACATTAATGACATTGCATTGCATTGCATTGCATGCTGAAGCATTAAGATTTCTCTTAACTGGAAGTAAGTGGCCCAGGCTGCAGCCCATCACACAAATGCCACCACAGCCCCATCCAAATACTTGTGTCTACATAGTGCATCAGAGGTGCCAATATTATCTGACACTCCTTCACTTTGACACAGTGGTACCCAGGAGTTCTAACGTTCACTTTCATGTGCTAATGGTGCTTTTCAACCTGTCACCCCACAAACTTTATGGTCGTTGGCCTTGGAAAGAATGCTTGGTTAGTTTACCAAAATAAAATATTCATAAGAAGAAAAAGCTAATTGTCTTGCTAAACCAGATTACTTCAGAAATAAGACATAACTTGGTCAGCGTCTCTGTAAAATACACCTTTGAAGGCATATGAAAACTGCCAGTGGTTACAGCACAGTGGTTACAAAACCCGACTGCGACCTCTCTGCCATGAAGGCGACAAAAGAGACAAAAAAGAGAGACAGCAGACCTCCTCCTCCTCCTCCTCTTCCTCCCACATCATCCCAGCCACCCTCCCAGACTCTATTGGTGTGCTGTCATCATCCACTCAACTTTCAAAAATCATCCCCGCATCCTGTCTCCTCTTCTTTTTCCCTTCTCCTCGTCGGCCTCACACATGGTGTTCCTCCCACTTGCGCATGCTGTTTGGTGTAGCAGTTACAGCCAGTACAGTTCTACACCCACATGCAAGTGAACCTCAGCCTCCTCTTTTCTTAAGCCACTTCTGTGCCTGCCACTGCAAAGATACTCCAGTTTAGGCTGGAGGAACTGCCATTACAGATGCATTAAAAAGAAGTGAATGGGATTTTTTAAGACCTGGGACAGTCTGTTCTCTTTTACACTCTGTAATAAAATGGATCTTTAGCATATGTTGATTTACTTGTGGCTGCAAGACTGTGTGTAAGTGAAAACTTTGACCTGCTGGTGATGCTAGATCAAGGCGGTAGAGACCCATATATTTGCTTATTAATCTGTACTGGTCCTCTGATTGCTGACTGCCCTCAAATTTCAATTACTTCAGCCAGTAGCAGTTGTAGTGCATAATAACATTTGATGAACAGCTCAACCATTTACAATAACACATTGGGATTTTATTGCAATCTTATTTATAGTAGGCACAGAATCTCAATGAGACTGTGTGTATTATTCTGACTCTCTGTCCAACTCGGCACACAAGTGTGCAGTTGATTGGATCCACGCTCGCCACAAGTGGCTTTGGCTGAAACCCGCGGATTGGCTTTCAGTACAGCATAATGGCCCCCACTTCTCCAATACGAACCGAAATTGGAAAAATAGCTAAGAATAGTGGGAGTAACGAGCCATAGATTCAACCCATAAAGACACAAATGCTGGGAGATGGATGAGGTATCGCGTATTGGCCATATATCAGTCTAGTGCACACGCGCCCATATGCTGTTTATATTCCGGGTCATGGAAAAGTAATGGCAGAAATGCTCGCTAATGACATACCTTGGTGAGGAATATTATTTCAAATTCCTGACTTATGAAGCATCAGAGCCAGGGCCACATGCATTTATAAAACTGTTATGTAGTAATGCCGAATCCCTCAGAATCCTCATATGAATTATGTAGGTGGACGAGATGCGAAGAATTGATAAATCAAAAACGTGCTGAAATTTTTATCACCATCCTGAATATTGTGTCACATCATCACAAAATAGGGTTACAGTTTTGTGTGTGTGTGTGTGTGTGTGTGTGTGAGAGAGAGAGAGAGAGAGAGAGAGAGAGAGCTTGTGTGTGTTTGCACTCATCAAGAGGATACTTGTTACCATGGCAATAAATCCAACCCATGCTACCGGGGTTGTCATAGAAACTGAAACAAAAACACAAGGTATCCCTGTGTGCTCCAATAAATAATAAAAGTTAGATGTTGCATTCAGTGTCAACATTTTAATGTTTTAAGTCACTTCTTTAAGTCAGTGGAACCAGGTTTACTTTTGTAAATTAATTTTATGTGACCTTTAGTATTTCCTTAAAAATTTCATTTCTCAACCAAAAGATTTAAATGCACTTGCTCCTGTCTTTGTCTCCTCGTTCCTTAGGTGCCTACCCTCGACTATCTCTAAGCTTCAAGCTGAAGAGGAACATCGGCTACTTCATCCTGCAGACATACATGCCATCGATCCTGATTACCATCCTCTCCTGGGTCTCCTTTTGGATAAACTATGATGCGTCAGCAGCCAGAGTGGCATTAGGTAAGAAGCAGTGGCAGTTCAGGAGCAGGTATTTGGCTTTCTCGTATGAGTCCAGTAACCAAAGTGGGGCTGCAGCCTTCCTGTTGGGTGATGTGGAGGCTGTCATGGCACTAGTGGGAGCTTTGGGGAATGGCTTGCAAATGGCTGGTGCCAAGTGAAACATTATTTTGTCTGCCATAAAGGGAAAAGAGAAATAAGATCTGCCTTTCATTAACATAATAATAGCTAATTGATTTTAATTGCAATCATGTGAGCTTCAATTTTCCAACTGTTTTTGTGCTTTGTGCCTCTCTTGAGGGGAAAAAAACAACTACACAACCTTGACTTGGACCAAACTGGGTCATCCCTTGTGTTTGTATTTGCTGTGGTCACTGAGAGGCCTCCAGGAGCAACAAAAACATCCCATCTCTAATGAGCATAATTTCACTTCTGACTGACTACTTGTGTGGGTGCGAGGGCCCACTCACTGTGGGGCTTCTGCGAGCAGTAAACTCGGCAGAGAGGGAAGCAGTAGGTCACTTGTTTTTCAATAATGATTCCTCACAGGTTTCAGCAGTTTTGTCTTTTGAATGCAGAAATCTCATATTGAACCGAATGTTTGGGAGGAACACACGTACCGTTACACTCCTATAATCTACCTGTTTCAATTGATTGCTACTATGGCCCATAGATCATCTTTAAAGGGATAGATAATGGAACAGTAATGACCTTAACACATCATAATGCTTTTTGGAAAACATGCTTTGATCCATTACCTGTTATGCACGGGCACACACATAGCTGGTTAGAGAGTGGAATGGATATCTGAAGAGCACCAGCGTGTGTGTGTGTGTGTGTGCATGTGTGCGTACTTGCTTTTGTCTGTTTCACATCCATCTCTATTTGCCTGCTCGAACTGGCTGGCTTTCTTTCATTAAGGCACACATGCAATATCTGGTCATTAATGCATGCCTCTGAGTATACACTTGTATTTGTTTTTATGTTTGTGTGTGTGTGTCCATGAGTGGGGGGATGTGTACATGTGAAGTCCTTGCTAGCTCCAATATCCGGTGTGCACCTCCTCAGTTGAGAGGCAACCGGAGGTCCATTCACTTCTCCTCATGGATTATTTCGAGCTTTCAGCAGGTATCTCAATGGTGAAAGAGTGTGTGTGTGTGTGTGTGTCTCCTCGTTTGTGTGTGCAAACCTGCCAGTAAGAGCAGTGTAATGATCAGGGAGAAATCAATTCAAGGAGGCAGCAGGCAAACAATTGAATTGTTTGAAGGAGAATCTCATTTTCCTGAGCTATTTCCAAGGACTGTGAAGTTACAAACGACCTGCTCACACCATAATCTGGTTGCAGCCCTTTTCCCACAGTCATGCCATTCATTCATAATCATATTACATGAACAGTCGAGGTGTGGGCATTAGCTGTAATTGGTGTGGGAGCACTTCTAGTGTAATTGTAGACAAGTTTGAATCTACTGCATTTTTTCCCAGACTTTGGAAACCTTTTTTCTCTCAACCGCAGACTCCCAAAATGACAAGTCTTGAAACATTGTGCATGCTAACGAGATAGCTGGCAATTTGTGCTGTCTGTGAGTGATGAATGAGAGTGCTCAATTAGCACTGCTTTGATTTACAGCCCATGCTTCTATTCTCGCAGTTAACATTCATCGCAGTTTCACACACTTTATTGCATCCTACATGATACCTTTTCCTTTTTATAATGTTGAGCCATGTTGCTAATGGCCTATTGGCTTGTGATTAGAGGAGGTTTGATTGCTGTGTGCCTTTGTTCCAGCTGTTAAGGTGGAAAAGAGACTTAGGGACATATCACCAGAGGAAGGGGGTGGGGGTGCAGTGTGAGCAAAGAGGGAAACCACCACGAAATGATGGTGCGATCTGCAGAAGTGGGGGGAGGGAGAGATAGAGGATAAATGTAGGGGAAAAGGGGGAGAGATTGAGGCAGAGTGAGAGATAGGGCAAGAAGCAGGGAACAATGGAACAAGACAGAGAGAAGGGGTGAGAGAGACAGAAAAAGAAACCCTATAAAACTATATTTCTCCCCGGAGAGTGTAACGGCGTGATTGAAACGGAGGGAGGCCCACAGGCGCATGGTCCTGTGATTAAATTGTCCAAACAGGGAGCGAGGGAGGGTGCAAAAGAGAAGAAGGAGAGGAGGAGGAATGGAAGGGAGGGAGTGAAGGACAGCGAGTAATGGCACAGCTGAGAGAACACCTATAAAGAAGGTTGTTGTTAAGGGGAAAAAAAACAAAACAGATTGAACTGTCCAATAGTGGCAGAGACATAGAGCTTGTGCATGTGCACTCTCGTTCTCGTTCACACACCCGCTTCTCACACGACAACACACATGCATGCACACACACGTGCACGAGTGGTGTTGGCTTTGTAATGTGCCAATAAATCACACTAAGGGCTAGATTGACCTTAGCTATCCCATTCCCTCCTCCACCACCCTGGCTGTTCCTCGTCTTTTCACTGTACTTTATGAGACACACACACACACGCACACACACACGCATGCTCCAAAAACCTTGTTCCTATGTGTTATATGAGTGGTCTGGCCACTGATAGGCCCCATTTATTTCCAGCATGGGTAGATAAAGTAGTAGAATTAAATCTGCCATATATCTATAAAGAGATAAGATGTAGTGTTATTGCATCACAGGAGGTCAGGGTTTGCACGAATATGAGTAAGAAATGTGTTTATTCGCTGCAATTTGGCACGTGTATGGTGGTGCTGAAAGATGCATTCCATGTGCATGGTAGCAGAGCTGCAGAACACAAACTAATATGGAAACACTGCACAGAACAGTGGAAAGGAGTTGCAGAGCAATGCTAGTGTTGTTTTTTGCAGCAGTTAATGAATGTGACGTGGTGCGTCTCTCTTACAGTGGTGCTGAAATACACGAGGTGCCTTTACTGGGATGGCAAATAACCACGCCACTCGGTACCTCTTGTGGTTAAGGTTACTAAGAGCTGGGGGCTAGATACATGCAGCACTATTCTAATGAGTTATTTCTGCTTGATGACCAAAGGGGCAGTTGGGAGGTTTCAAGGGAGACCTTTGAATTTCAATGAAGCACAGGGTTATGTACTCACCTACTAGTAGCAGGGTGTGTGTTCATGCAAGTAAAATATGATAGCACATGAAAGTGATCAGTGTTTTCTTTGTTAGAGCACTCAAGCAAAGTACATGAACAAGGGATTTTTTCCCCCACTGCATCAACCCTGCTCTTAACTAACAGATAAAATAGCCTCAGAAACAAGCTTTCTTTAAAAAAATAAACTTGTTTCTATAGTAACATCGAGGACATCTGTTGGATTTTTTTCCAACATGACCTCAAGATGCCTGACAAGATAGCAGCATCTGCTCAGGATGGTGAGGTGCTCTGTTAAGACAGGCTTCTGCCAGACAGGCTTGGACTAATTAAGTGTCAAATTTACTATCCCAGTTAGATTGAATGAGTAATGAGTAAATGTTGCAGGGGAAAAAATGTCTTAGTTTTATATTTTATTCTTTTAAATGATGCCGTGTGATCTAAAGAGGTAGAATTCACTGTGTGTTTATCTAAAAGTCTCAATTAAAAGAACGAGAGAAGAATTAGACAGAGCAAGAGTTTGCCTTTTAGTTCTGAGCTTATATTTAAAATGAAATAAATATAGCTTATTACCACTGAAACTATCTGTCATACTCATAGTAAGATTTCTCACAGCTGTAGTGTTGTGGTGAAGAAGAGTGATGTTATTCTCCATTCAGTCCATCAGAACTGAACAGGAGTCATTTGGAAAAACCTTTTTGACAGTTAAACTTTATAATTCTCATTGTTTTTTCCTCAGTCTTCTGACCAACAGCTTCATGTATGGTTAGATTTGGCGAGATATATTTATTTTAAACAAAATCATTTTATTTTAGTGCAATTACTCTTAATAATATTAATGTCAATGCAAATATAAACACAAAATATAAATATGATACGAAAAAAATGTCTAATGCTGATCCGAATACAATCCTAATAGCTGTGTTTTGCAGAGTCAGGTAATAATTCTGTGTGGGTTCATCATCGGGTTACAGGCAATCCCTGTCCCTGTTAAACAAATGACTTAATGTATTGCCAATTGATTCATTTCCTGTTGATGATTAACTTATTGACAATGCCTTTCCAGCCTTTCCACTACTAAATCAACATTGCTAACACAAATATGGATGTTTTATATTATTTATCACTAATACTCATGATCCATATAATGGGGTACATTTTTTTCATTGCTATCCTCATTAAACCATCATGAAAGAGCACCTAGTGGTTTCCAGCTCCTGCTGTTGTATGTTATTTAGTAAGAATGACACTTGAATAAAAACACTGCATTTGACTTTTTCCTTATCAAAAGGAATCACCACGGTGCTGACAATGACCACTATCAACACCCACTTGCGAGAGACGCTGCCCAAGATCCCCTATGTCAAGGCCATCGACATGTACCTGATGGGATGCTTCGTCATGGTCTTTCTGGCCCTGCTGGAGTACGCCTTCGTCAACTACATCTTTTTTGGGAGGGGCCCTCAGATGCAGAAGAAGCTGGCGGAGAAGGCGGAGAAGGCCAACAACGAGAGGGCAACCAAGTACGACGCTGCAAGGGTGAGTTGGGATTTGCTGACTGGCTCAGTGGATGAATGGTTGAATCAAACAGTAAAACCAATGAATGAATGAATAGGTTCAAGGTGAGAATGTTGAGGTTGTTACTGATTTTTGTGGCCTGTGAGATTGATGTTGAATCAAGTACGACTCTGGTGTGAATATTTTGTTATTTCCTCAGCAAATTCCTGCAGCACTGTAGAAAGAGCAGCACAAATTTTCCAATTGATCTAAGTTTTTCGTCCTCCCAAAATGAATTATGAAACAGCCTTGATGCTGCAGTTATTATACAATGAACTTTGTCAGCTCACTTTTTGCAGGCATCTGAATCCCCTGTGGAGGCTTCAGTCGCCACAATATGTTGCTTTTCAAAAGAAAACTTTCAGATATTTGTTCCCCACATGTGGCTGAATGTTTTCATCTCCTCAGGAGGCAGGTAGTAGGACCGCATCCCTAAAACGGTCCAATCAGGTTAAGGGTCTTCGCCACTCACGCTCGGTGAGTTGTCCGTCCAGTGAGACTCTTCAATATCCTTGGGTCAACTCTGCCACTGCCATCAGCTGACATGGATGTTTTTATTTTTATTATTAATTTTTTGCCTTAATGCAAAAATATTTCCCATCCATGGAATGAATCAAGCAACAGCAGACATCTTCATGACATTGACATGTCCTCAGGAGTCTTCATTTTGACTTTGACTTTTTCATCATGGTTTCCTTCTACATTGAAATGATGCTCATGCTCGATCTCGCTTTGGAAAATTGCTGTTTGCAGATATGGACAAGTTTCTTCTTCCAGCGGTCATCCTGAATGCATGCTGTCTGTCTGTGTGTCGTTTCTCATTGAAATCATCATTAAAAGCCACATTTCTCACGCAGCTTTCACGAAGTGACATTGCGCATGTTAGGATGTGGTGAAGCAGTCTGACATTTAGCAAGTAGTTACTGCTGAGGTCCCCCATCATGCATCTTTGTTGCATTAGTGACAGCAACAGAGGTTCATTCTGAAATGCAATAAAATCTGAAAATAGTTAATGGAACTGAATAGCAGGATGTGTGTTGTTGAATATTATGAACACTGGCATTGTGGGGCACCTAAACACAGACTGCACGAATGATCCAGCTCTGAAATTTGCGCAAAACAATGCAAGTTAACTTCTTTTTTTTGGTGAAAAGAACCTGTTTGACCTGTGCAAACACTAAAAGTTTGACAAAGGGAAATGTGGGACTTCCACAGTTGCTACATACATACTGCATGAATGATTGCCATTGCTCATTATTGTTGATTGCTGTTTTTGGTGCACATATCATAGGCATGGAGTATGATGTATCTCCTGTGTGTTTAGCTGAAGTGTTAAAAGTAACGATGTGGTCTTATAGTCTTTCAGTCTGTGAAAAAAGCCTTCATGGGATTCAGAGGAAGTTCCCCAACTTGAAACAAGGCACCCAAGTCCAAACAGTACATGCTATTTCAGTTACTCAGAATAAAAATTCTAAAATAAAAAATTCTTTGATCATTCCCTAAAAGGCAAACTCTCCTGTTATTCAGTCATGCAGAGCAGCCAACATTGGATTGTCTCCAGTGCTGCAGCTTAGTCATTTTAAGTTGTAACAAATCATGAATGATCATCTGGAATGGCTGCCATTGACACAATTCCCTCATGGAGGTGAGTGGCAGGCACATGAGACAGAAGCTGTGTCTGACACTACCTCAGTTATTTATCCTTACACAAGAAACACTCAAAAATCCTTCTCTTTGATGTGCAAAGTATGTGTGAGCATTATAAGTTACTAGTCTGTATAGTTTTACATGGAGACAGAAATTTTTGCTGTTTTGTAGGAATGTTTGAGGGAATGGGTATCAATTCCACCTTTAAAATTTCCAAAACTTAAAAAGGGGTAGTTTTAGGATGTGCAATTTGGAGTGCTCACTAGTTGCCATGGCAATATAGTAAGAATATAGAAAGGCCCCCCACCCCATCTAAAATGTATACAGTCACTTCAAGCAGAGCAGCCTGTGCCTGGTAGGCCCATTCTCTAATCCTTGTGTGATTACAGCCACATTTCATGGTTTTGAATCCAGTGTACAGTACATTGAGGAGAGTGCCTCACAGCTTCAGGTAGTGCCCCTTCTAGCTGTTCCATTTACTTGTGCCCAGTGTGGTTAATTAGTTTTCTCATTTCTCTATCCATTCAGGCAGAACCACATGGCCACGGGAACATCCTGCTAACCACCCTGGAGATCCATAACGAAGTGGCAGGAGGTGAGATCACCACCAGCGTGGCAGACATTAGGAACTCTCAGTCCATGGTGCAGTTGGACAGCACGGCCTCGACGAACATCCAGTATCGTAAGCAGAGTGGTGGGATTGGCCCGCGCTCTGCCAGCCGCCACTCCCTAGACCGGTCTGCCCAGATGAAACGCAGCCGCCTGCGGAGGCGGTCCTCGCAGCTCAAAATCAAAATCCCCGATCTGACGGATGTGAACGCCATCGACCGCTGGTCACGGATCATCTTCCCTTCCGTTTTCTCACTGTTCAACCTCGTCTACTGGCTCTACTACGTCTGATTAGACTGTTTTGTTGAGATGTCTGTTGTTGTTTGATTTTCTTTTTCATTTTGTTCCTTTTTCTTCCTTTTTTTCTGTTGCTTTTATACATGATGGTATCTGTCAAGTTAAAGACTGCAACATTTCCAGATAAAAAAAAAGAGCCCACTGAGAAAGGACTACAGAGTTTTGAACCAAGTTCTTGTCAAATTGTTTTTATATTTGCAGTCTTTGAATCCTTAGTACCAAGGTCTTTTTATTTTCTAAAGTACGTACTGTGATTGGGACTTGTGTCAGTCATTTTCCAAACTTTACCCTTTCAGTAACATGTAAATAGAGAGATACAAGCCAGCAAATTGAACAAATAATAAGTATTTGCAAAAAAAGAAACAAAATAGCAGTAAATATAAGGGTTTTTCTAATCAAACAAGACAGGTAAGAAAACTTTGTACTACACAGGTGGTCAGATAAGTGCAGGCAATCCCTTAAAGCCCATTGAACAAACTAATGTATGTTTGACTGGTACCCTATGCACTGTTAATGCATGTAATGATCAGCCATAGTGTGAAAATAATGACTTCTTTTTTTTGCCTTGGGTTATGTTACTTTATAGAAGACAAAAAAGACTATATGTATTTATTTATAGTATTGGTAATATACAGTATACATGCTGTTAACTATATCATGCATTGATCTGGTAAACCTTTACCCAAACACAATAATTCCATGTTGAGGATTTTGTCCTCTGTTCAGGATGATTGTGACTCAGGTTCTGAATTTTTTGCTATTTGGCATGATTTTTCTTATCAAAAGAGAAATGTCACTGAAATATCCTTTTTTTGGGAATTTGATAAGCAGAAAAAAGCACAAATACAAGTGAAACTGCCATTGTATTACTTCTATCAACAGTGCTTCAAGTGATAGCATGGCAGAGCATGCTTTTTCTTGTGAAAAGAGAAATGTCACTGAAATATCCTTTTTTTGGTAATTTGATAAGCACAAAAAAAACGCACAAATACAAGTGAAACTGCCATTGTATTACTTCTATCAACAGTGCTTCAAGTGATAGCATGACAGAATTGCACTCCAATCTCTCAAACTTCCTCAAAAACAATTGTCTGACTTTAACTTTAACAACTGCCAAGGGCCTTTTCGGCGACACAGTTACTCTACCCATTAAATATTCTGATATTTTTGTACTCTGTGTCTTCAGGTATCCATTTGATTTCCTAACCTGTGTTGTTGGATTTTTCTTTTCTTTTTGCTCAATGCTAACTCAGCTTTGATCAAGTGGAGGAATGAAACCCATGTTTTTGTACATAAGTACATAAGTATGTATATACATAAATGTATATATATATATGCTGTGTCTACAACCCAAAATGAAAATGAAATAATGAGCATTTTGTGATTGTCATACTGGCTATTAACTGTCAGACCAGTGCAAAAAAAAAAAAAAAAAGAAAAGAAAAAAAAAAGGATTAAACAAATTAATCAACGGGCCAGTTTCAGGCATCATTTTAGTTTTTGAGGGGCACTTTGTATACATTTCTCCTCCAACATCTGACTATGTTGAAGTTCCAACCAGACACTGTATGTATGTTCACACTGCGTTTTAGAATTACCGTATGCCCCTGCCATACAGCAGAAAGTGATGTAAATGGTTTCAGTCATTCTGCAGACGGACCTCGATAACCGGTCTGTCGACTAATAAGCACATACTAGCACTGAATGTATTGGATCCATTCTTCAGGGAGAGGATAATGAGCCATGGTCATCATTTCTCCATCAGAATGTAACGCCCATTCCTATGTTGCAAGTGACAAAGAGAGGGGACAAAATGGTCCTATATGAGCGTGCATGCGTGTGAGAGAAATGGGAAGTGGTTATAAGGAGAGCTTGAGAGATGAAGGGTGTGGGTAGACCATTAAAAAAAAAAGAAAGAAAAGAAACTCTCCTGCCCAACTCTTGATAAACTGTGTGCCATTCCACTGAAGGTCGCAGAGCAATCAACCAGTTACAACTCATGGACGATGTTGTAAATTCTGATACATACACATAAATACACTGTTTGTGCATGTACATGAATTCATGTAGAAAAACAACGCAACTCGATGGCATTGAGTTCTGTTATGATTGAGAATCTCGATCTGTACAAGAGCTGCTGACAGTAAGAGTTGGGATCTAGCTCTGAAGTTGTAAAGTTTTGTGTGTACAGACTGGTTGATATAGGACTTAGATTTGAATGTATTGTACTTGGATTGTTACTGCACAAATTCTGGAGACAGGATTGACTTCAACCCTGATTAATTAGGGCTCTAGTTGATTTCACATACAAGTGACCCCAAGTCTCTTGCTGGTTTCTTGACCTGTTTTCTACTGTGTAGATGGGGCACAGTGCACATATTGCCTGGGTACAAAAGAAGGAAGTTTCAGTAATTAATTTATCTCTCTCTATAACAAGCCAAACTATCTTGCTAAATGTTGTGTTCAGAAAGAATCTGACTGCTGTACAGCTCACATTTTCCCCAAACGGCCAACTGTACTTTAGTCCAAGTTAGCTAGCAATTGGTGCATGTGTGTAGGAGTGTGTCTGTGTTCAGTTCAACCTCTGACTGAACTTGCCAGAAACTCTGTTACTTCTATACTGCACCTCCTTTTTCCTCTCAGCTCTGCACGTTTAAAAAGCTGATTCATAAAGCCATGGGATGTGCGCAGTTTTTTAAATAATGTTCAACTTGCGTGTCTTTTCTGTGGACTTTGTGTGCAGTTGCAGGCGTTCTGTCTGAACCGACTTGG
Organism: Scatophagus argus; assembly: GCF_020382885.2. Classification (NCBI taxonomy): domain Eukaryota; kingdom Metazoa; phylum Chordata; class Actinopteri; family Scatophagidae; genus Scatophagus; species Scatophagus argus. Next base: position 7,936,435 of record NC_058516.1, read on the forward strand.
GTTTCGGACACAAAGCAATGTTTCGTGATCTCCTGCATTGTATCCAACGTATGCTGTGTGCAGTTCAGATGAGGAAATCTGTACCTAAAAGATTTGAGAAAAAAAAAATCTTCCTGGTTTACTGGTTTGCTCTGATTTAAACTTTCAAGTCATGTCATTGTATGAGTCATTTTTTTTTAAAAATACCAAACTCATTAGTGCAGTTGAAAAGTGAAAGAGACAACTCATGAAGTCTAGATACTTGTTTATCATGCATGCAACTACAATTCCTAACTTGGGAAGATTTTTTTAAAAGATATTTTGCAAACCCATTTACGAGGACTGCCAAGTGCTCGTTTTAGAGATGACATTATGCCATGTGAGCCTACATAAAGAAGAAAAAAGAAAAAAATATATATATAATAAAGAAATAAAAAGTCATCAAAGACTTCAGGTGTTGTATGGCCTTGGTCCCATAATGGAATGTGAAATGTTCTGTGCTGCCACAAAATGTATTTAGGCTTAGATTTTTATTGTATATCTCTGTATGTTTTTCTTCCTTTTTCAATAGGTTATCATGTTAAACCATCAAATAAATTAAACACATTGTACCTGTGTACTTGGTATTGTGAGCATGCATGACACTCCACAAAAGAATCTACACCATACATGCTAATATAGGAACTTCAAAACATCCAAAAAATCATAACAGACTTTTTAATAAAGCCTGGGAAAACTGACATGATAAAAATGTTGCCTGTACACATGCCAAGACTTCAGAGTATCACCTGTACAGGTGCCCTAGAGCAGTTCATTAAATCCCTAGCAGTTCCTGGTGCAGCTACTCAGTTATATTCATGTGTATGAAGTGAAGTTTGTGAATGTGTGTGTTGATGAACAAGAGTGCAGTAATTCCCTGGATAAATAAAGGTTGGGAAAAGAAAAAACACTGTGGAGGTTATTATTGGGCATCGTAACTGTCAATTTCACATCCTACTCAGCTAACAGGAAGTTCCTAATTCCCTCAGCAATTTTCCTGTACAAGTGACAAAAAAGACAAATGAAATGTAGCAAATTTGCAAAATTCTACATCACTATGCACGTGAGGTTTTTTAACCACTGAAATCCAGAACAGTGCCATCTTTTGAGAGATCTTTCTAAGTGTCCGTTTAATTTTAATTTAGTGTTATTCACTTTTATGCAAGCTGGGATTTACTTAAGATAAAATAGGTGAGAAGTGTAGGAAACTACAGTTTGTAGGGGACTCAAAAAACTTAACACCTCATTCAAGTTTCCTGCAACCTTCCTCCAGATGAGATTAGCCTTCCAATCAGTCAAGTAATCATGCTATGGGCAGGTGTCCTCCAACCCACTGTGATATGTGATTTCACAGGCTGATTTTTCTCCTTGTTCAAAGTCGGCAAAATCAATTTGGGGGGAGGGGATTCATGTCAAATAATAGATCGGTGAGAGGTACGCTACACCAGAGCCCCAGAACAACTATATAGTGTAATGTGTATTTACAAAGAGTTTCCTGCTTTAAAGCTAATGATTATAATTAGGCCAATAGAAGGAGGTCGGAGCCAAAGGGAGCCACACAGAACTATTTTTGATTCAACACACAACAGCACATTTGCACTGAATGTGGAACAAAAAAAGTTTTCTCCTGTAAATCTGGGTGCTAGATCTTCAGCTTATTTTAAAGTTTAGGACACACAATTATTCCACGGCGCTCAGATTATGACATACACCGTCAGTTTACTTTTGGCAAAGGAGACGTTGGAAATATAGTATGCTAATAGTGTAGCCAGCCCTGCTGATGCTGAGGCAAACCTGGATTCACTATGGCTATAAATAATAGATTGAGTTTCATTTACTTTAAGGGCCAGCTGGGTTGGTAATCCAAGGAATGCACTTTATCAGGGATGAGTCTGTCTCAAATAATGTGGTCTCATGGGACTACACATAAAAAGATACAACTGGGAAGCTCTGTGGAGGGTTTTTACTGTGGATAACAACAATGAACAGTAAACCTGTCTGAAACTGTTAAAAACAATTCATCACCTACTGAACAGGGAGCTCAGAGCAGTATGTTTATTAGTCACAAATACTACTCAACCTGTAAAAACATCTGTAAAATGTATATCAGAAAATGACTCAAGCGTGAATTCATGGACAGAAAGCCCACATTACAGGTTTTGGAGGTTTTAAAATTGAAAAGTAAGGACATCTCGGACTGCTGCAGCAATTTTCACCATTCATTTTTTAAAAATCTCTTTCTTGCAACTTGAAAAGAAGCACTAAAAATTGAAAGAGGGGCCCCTTTAAAAGTGCACACATTCAAAAAGTCATAGAAGGGAAGCCTATGAAGGCATACCATCTGACTTCCTCAATTTAATCTGGATGAGCCACCCATACACAAAAAGGTGACAAAAACAAAAAGCATTTGCAGTGTTGTTTCACACCCATTCCATTATAGCTTAATGCTTCAAATTTCACATCCATTTTGACTAGTGTACAGTATTTTTGAATTCTTTTGGAAGAAGAAACTCAACATCAATGACAACAACAAAAACAGTTTGGGCCTTGCAATGCTTAGATTAGTGCTGTCTGCAGGAGGAGAGGACGAGTGTGATCACCTCCCTCCATCTCAGGTAGAGAAAATATAGGTTGTCTGAATAACACACACTACTTATGCATAATCACTTAAGAAAATGCTGAGCTTGGCTTTCCAATTCCCTCCTGTTCCTACACAGCATGAGAGTCCCTTGGGGTACATGTGATTACAGGTTTTTAATCTTTTTTTTCTTTGGAGCCTTTATCATGCATATAGGAGTTTTAACCCCAAGGTATATTTCACAGTTTATCGTTAATAATCATTAAAGAATATCATTGTTCAGCAGTTTGAGGCAGCTGTTGTTGATAAAAAGGTATTTTGTCTTTTAAGACCTGCTCAAGCCCAGACAGTGAAGCAGCTCAATGTTTTTGGCAGGCCGAGTATGTCATAATGAGACCTGGTCAGTCATGAGGGCTAATGGGAAACACAAGGCCAAATAATTTCAATAATCAGGCTTGATGGAGGGTCAGATCATTATGGTGGCTCAGGTGTTCTAAGCAGAAAAAGGGGAAGAAAATTCTATGTTGCAATGGGGTGTCAGAGGAGGTTTAATATAGCATACCCCAGTCAATATGTTTGTTTATCCAGCCGTACCTACTTACCCAACTTCTTATTCACAGTACGTACAGTTCTTGCCTCTGTATCATCACACAACCAAAGAACAGATTTGTGAGAGACTTCTTGTGCTGTCAAACTGTTTCTGGCACATCAAGTCCCCAGATCATCTCTGAACTTGGTTTTGAGAGGGGGGGGTGCATTCCTACTTCTCTAATTTTGTCAGTTTCTTTTGCTGTGTTGGAAACAACTGTCCCCCAGTCCTTATTTTAGAACATCCAAAAAGATAAATAAATGATTTCAGTTCGTACCAGAGCTTACAGTCCCACCTGGTGTTTCTCAGAAGTGAGCTGGTCGTTGAGAGGATGACAGGGATATTGATAGATGACCTCAGGCAAACAAGATGCCAAGCCGCTAATAAAAAGCACTCAAGAGGGCCATAAACCAAAAGTCAACCAAAGGTTATCGGAACAAAAGAAACAGTACACACATATATATGTATATATTTTTTTTACAAACAGCATCCTCTCCATCTGCCTTGTTATCACTCATCAGCTCAATCTGGATGCTGAAGCCTAAAATAGAAACAAGCTATTCACATAGGAAAAAATATGGCAAGTGGTAACCAGACGGATAAAGACTTTGCCTCAGGGCTTGACAGCGTTGACTGCCAGAGCAAAGGATCTGCATCTGTATAACCACTCAAAGTTATGATAGAGCTTAGATGTTCAGGGGATGTGTTGATGAATAATGTCAAAACTACACACAAATTATAGCTCTTCATTTACAGACGGTAAGCCTTGGGAAGACTTCATGAGGAGTTTTGGGTGTGGGGGACAGGCATGACCTGAAGCACAGTGGGGATCCCTGGTGACTGACTTATCGCTCTCATAAACGAGCAATGAGCAGAATATGAATATTTAAGAATCATATACATTTTTAATTTCTTGTCAAGAATTAGACAAAGATGAGAGACAATTTTTATTACACCAGTGTGGAAATGGGGTCACAATAGTAGAAAATAACAATACAACAAGAAAGATGCACAAAAAGAAGATGCGGGACAGAAATATGCTTCCAACGAGCGACATAACTTATGCTTAAACAAGACAAGGGCCTACAACGTGCCAGTTGCAGGTGGCACGGGCACTGAAGTTGTTGTAATGGGAATATGAAGCAGCTTATCAATACAAGTGTCCCGTTTTTCTTGCTACGTATTTGTTTAGCCAGGCTGAAGGTGCAGAGTGGACAAATCAAGGTGGATTCTCAACCCTAATGACTGACCCAAATAACCGCCTTTGAAAACCCACGAGGCGGCGAAGATTCAGCCCGCGTTTCTTGTTGAGAAACTCACTGAATGAATTCTTTCTGATGTCTTCTTTCTTTCTTTTCTCCCCTCCCTGCCTGCCAACTGACATACTTTCTTTTAATTCATCAGTAGCATGGCGAGCAATGGAGGGAGCGTGGGACAGAGTAGGAGGGAGAAGGGAAGGATGGAGAGAGAAAGAAAGTCTGTTTCACCATCAAAAGACTGTCTTGGAAACTAAGGGGAATACATTGACTCTTCGATGTGCTTTTTGATGATGCCTTTCTGTTTTATGAACTCAGTGATACACAACAGCAGCAGCTGTGTATTTAGCCTTCTTCTCCCTTTCCCGCATCTCAGCACTCTCATCGTTCATTAACCTCTCTCTTGCATGCACTCTCGTCTCTCATTAATACCTGTCTTTTATTTTGTAAGACACACTTCCTGGCAACAGCTAGCAGCCAAGGATGTGCTGTACAAGACAATATTTTGATGGTTCATACCTCCCGAACCTTGTGTGATAAACTTGCCTGTATGAGGCAACTGTGTATCCCAGATCATTAAACATTTAAAGAGTGATTCCCCAGGTGTCTGATACTACAGAGAACAACATGTTCTATTATGTATGTCCCAGAAACAACTCATATGTTAAGTCACATCTGCTTACTGCAATAATTATTAGTAAAAAAATTCAGGCTCTTTGGAGATAGATTAAAGGGAATACTGACCACTGGTTTGCTTTGTCTAACTGGAGAGGAAAGTTGTGCACAGCGGTTCACAATCAAACATGATTGCATCTGGTGTACAGCTGCCTTGGGCTCTTTGGAGAATATGTTAAGCATTTGTCTACTTAGGTTAGTAGACAAACCAAAAGAAAGTTTTCACCAGACTCCTCTCTCTGCTTTATGGAACATTTTAGCATCTTTGTTTGGTTTTTACAGCCTGCAGCTTTCATGTTTTAGCTCCCTCTCACCGCCATTATTTTGTTCTCCATTTTACATTATTTTCAGTGAAAAAGCTCTGAAAACCAAGTGCACACTGACTGTCCACCACCAAATTGCTATCACAGTTAGCTGGTGAGCACAGTGGAGCATTCAAGAGAGAGTAGTAGTTGGAGGAGGGCTTTTAGTTCAGTTTTAAAGCTTAAAAAAATAATTGGAAGCTTGATATTATGTGAGGCTTTCACATTGTTCTGATGTTTAGTATGTGCTTCATCACAGTGTTGATGAAGTCACATTGTTCAGTGTGCCTACAGGTGGAGCAGAATTTGTGAAGGATTTAGGAAACAGGCACAGGAATGAAGATTTAGATGCAGAGTTGTAAAGTTGGGGTTGGTGCAAAAACAATGTAAAAAAGGCTGACAAAACCAAAATAAGCTCAGCATGGCTTTTTTTTTTCTTTAAAAACAAAGCAAGTAGCCAAACAGGCATGCAGACAGACAGCAAGCTGAGTCTGGCTAAAGGGTGAAGTCTGGCTGGGAAGTTAGGTATATAGTTGGGCTGATGAGTAACGAGACGCAGAAGTGTGAGCATGTGACTGCTCATGGTTTGGGAGGGAAACTCGCTAAGGACAAATAGTGTGCAGGTGAGGGATTGCGGGATTTTGAATGAACTGCACTGAACTGCAGGTTTTGGCAGTACAAAACAAATGTATTCTGCATGATGGCCTGTAGTTTGGATACTTGATGATCCACTCACTTTGAGTATAAAAACACTTCATCTCTTATGATTCACGCAGCTTTATTTTTTTCCCCAAATATTCAAGTCTATCTGAAGTTCTCTGACACTCAGTGTAATTAGTGCACTTTACCACAGTTCCCCGAGTTTCATCAACTCGCACTTAGTCATTATACAAACTTCTTGCACTGCCAAAACTGACCATCTTCAAACAAAAAAAAAAAAAGTCATTCAGTCTTATATTCATCTCAGCCAGATGTGGTGGAATAATTTAAATCTTCCCAATGCACTTTCTCTTGATTCATCAGTGGCTCATGGCAGATCTTTGCTCCAAAATAACATTCCGTGTTTCATGAATTATTTTTTGAAGCCCCAACATCATCAGGGTTCACTTGTTACACAAGTTGAAATTGCTCGTTATGTGGCCAGTATTTGGAGAGCTCATTCCCATTTCCTTTGTTCAGATATCATCGACATGTTTGTCCTGTTTGTTCCCACCCCTCCTCACAGGACAGGAGCACTTCTATTCCCCGGGCTCATTATGATCAGAACAAAGTGAGCAGCAGCTGCCAAGAGGAGGGTGTGTGTAGACAAAAAAGGTATCCTTGCTTTAAGTGTCGCCACATATATCTGCAAAAAGTCTGTTCTATCATCAGGGGCTTGTTCAGGCAGTGAATTCTAATCAAATGTATTCAAGTCCATTTCACAGATCAAGCGCCAACATGCTCTTTTAATGAGAACAAACAATAATCATATTAAAAAAAAACACACAATAAAGCTAAGAAATCACAACATGATAAGATAGAAACACCTCATGAAATAGCTTTGTGTTTTCTGCCCTCTGCTGGACAGTTTAGGTACATGCAGTTTACACGCACGCTGCTCCCCCACCCCAATCCAAACACATTCACACACCCACACACTCATCTGCAGACACTGCGAGGCGTGTACGTGTGATTAATGCTCTCCATTTTCACATTTCTTGCTAATTAGCAGCTGCTTGTAGCTCATACTGACGGTTATTTAAAAAGGCATTTTATATAGCCTGCGTCGATAGAGCCATAGACACCATAATTACACGTTTGATTACTCCATGTTTGGAGTTTGTACAGCACCGGGGCCAATTTCATGGACAGAGTTTCTGCTTATTTACACTTTTGAATTGCTGCTCTCCCCTCATACACACTCACTGCTGGAGAGGTGGGCACAGTTCAGTCCTTATACAGAATTCTGTAAAATCCTAATAGATTTTTGTAACATTTGCTTGTGCATGTGATGAAATACACATTATGATGAAACAACTGCATGCATTCATCAATAATGCATTCAGAGTATCTCACAGTAACAGTGGATACCAGAGTCTTCTTCTCTGCTTATTAAATTATTGAATTTAATACATTTGAAAGTCAGATTAGAGGCCTTTATGACTTGATTCCTTCAAAACCAAGAGAATCTTCTTCACAATGTGTGCATGAACCCTGGGACATTGCAGTATAAACCAATTCTTACTTGAGAGAATTTAGACTGTATTCAGTTGCACACTTCCACAGCAGGTGAGCTGGATGACATTCAGCGGCGGTGAAGAAGGTGCTATGGGTTTGTGTCCGGAGGGTTCACATAACCGTAATCTTTACAATATCCAGGGAGAGTGGAAATTGTAAAGATCACATGATAATACGCTGTCAGTTAGCTCGCATGTTGTAGAATTTTATTGCCTGGGTCTGGACCTTTGAATGTGTCCACTCTACCGAGCTGCCTGATGAAATGGATTGTAAGGAGCTGACAGTTCAGTCTGCTATCAGGCAGAGGATTTTAAGCTTGGTGATTTGTGGCTGAAATGCACATTGGACTTTGGATCAGTTTCTGAACTCAGTTGTCATGATTGAACCTCCCCACCTTTTTGTGGGGATGTTTAATAGCCATAAAGGTTCAGTTGAGTCCCCCTCTTCTAATCCCTTTTTAACCCCCTTGCCACCCTTAATAATGTTCAATTTATACTCTTTGTTGTGAAAATGTATATATGGCATTTTGGAAATATATTCCTCAATTCTCCTTGCCTTAAAATGTATATTCAGTCAAAATACACTACAGCTCGGCCATTTAATCACTTCTTGTATCCTTGCAAAACTGCCAGATGTCTCCCCCTGTAATGCACAATTCCATCAGCCTCTAACAAAGCACTCAGCTCCAGTCAGATAGCAAAGCTTTCACAGCATAAGAATGAGTGTGCCTTGCTGAAAAGCTGCAGCATCCGACAGAGACACCCACTGTTTTCTTTACGTAACACCTTTTTATAGCACCTATTTACCTTGAAATGATGTTGCCAAGTAGCAACATCCAGATTGTGTGGAGTGGGTGAGTGGGTGGGTGGGTGTCTGCTTGTGTGTGTGTCAGTGATGGATATTCTGAAGTTACGGGCATTAAAAGTGTGATTCTTCTAACTGCAGCTTTCCTCTCTCGCATGCCTGCTGCTTTAAAGAGGTGCAGCCGCAAACTACATCACTACCACACCTTAATCCTTAATGCTGCTAAAACGCCCGCTGACTTGCAAAGGGCAAAACACTTCACGCCACAGTCATATTTTTCACATTTCTGCTGCTCCCTCTCTCTCTTGGTATGAGGTATTTAACTGATACATGTACTACAGTAATCCCCTTCTCAGCCAATGGGATTAACATTTAATTCAAGAAGAGCCTCTTATCAATAGCTCGCCGTGCCTTCGTTGTTCACCCTGTTTAGGGTGGCTTTGCTCCGCTTTTGGCAAATTGAGGGAATGGAAAGTGTATTAATGCGATAGACTGGGAGAGATAGGAGTGTGAGAACATCGTCTGATCGCAAGTCTTTCCAAAAAACCCTTTTCATTAATGTCCTGTATATACTAATATTTTAAAGAGAAATATTTTCTACAGGTTGTACAGGTTTCTAAGAACATGTTTTCCATAATGACTATCTCTTTAAAGGCAAGCTGTAATGATTTCTGAAGCTCTTTGTGCTTTATCCTTGAAACTCCAGTACTTGCATTCATAATGGTACCAAGAGCCTATTATGTGTTGATCCACTGCAGTGCTGATCCAAGATTAGCCCACAGGCAAGAACACATGATGGAGTAAACTTCAGAGTGCAGTAATGACACAGACCTGCCTCACTCTGCACATACATGATAAACAAACGCATGGTGAATCAAGCAGTTTGGGACGAAGGGGAGAGTAAACATGAGATGCAAAAGACAATTCATCAACTTGGTGCTGAATGATGAGCTAATTCCTCTGCTGCAACTCGGTGACTTTGAACTTAATGGTTCTTCAGGTCAGTCTGTCGTTTCAGGACACGATTGCTTTGCCCAACAAGTTGAGGAATTGGAATGAAATCATCAAATCTTTGGCACCGAGGAGCAAGCACACACAAGCAAGCTAAACCACCTCTGCTGTGAAATGGCTCAGTGTTGTTTCTTTTTTGACAGCGAGCTGTTCCTGTTGGCAACATACTGCAGGAGCGCAATACAACTGAAAGCAAAAAACGAAAAAAAAAAAAAAAAAGCATGAAATCTATCTGAGATTGTTCTCTGCAGGAGAGGCCTGTTTTTAAGAGCTTGTGGTTTTCAGGGCCTGCTTGATTCTATGCAGAAGAACAGATCTCTTGGTAAAGGAAAAAAGAGATCGCTGAGGGGCTTCACTCTATTGTTTCTGGTGAGAGAGGATCTGGAGGTGAAAGCAAAAGCTTTCATGGCAAAATGTTGAATTTGTGCACTGGCTGAGGTGAAAAGCAGTTACAGTGCCTCTAAATCCACAGTGTCTACAAGTTCACAAAGTTTGCAGCAGAAGCCTCTGTGTAATATTTCGCAATAGGTCCTGTTCCTGTTGCATAGTGGGTGCATCTTGCCAATTTGAATATTTTATGTCAGAAACAGAACCAGTAAAGAGTGGATAAAAATAAAGAAAGGGTAAACTCCAAGTCTGCTGACTATATTTTTCCAGAGCTTTGAACCATATCACACAGTATTCACCGGAAATGGAAAAAGTTTGCTTGGTTCTTGACTTATAAATGAAGCTAAACACTCTTGTGATGTTGTTGAAAGCTCCAGTAAGTTAGTGAAGTTAGTGATAGTTAGTTATCCTGTCTGTATTTTCTTATATAAGAGACCAGGATGCAGTCTTTTCCTTTAGTCAAAATAAGATGTTGGTCACTGTGGCATCAAAACCTTTGAGTGACGATGCAAGGGTGCTTTTTATTGCTAAAAAATTCTACTTTTATTCATCCATCTATCCATTTTCATGCTGCTTATCCGTCTGGGTTGTGGGGGGCTGGAGCATCCCAGCTAACTATGGGCGAGAGGTGGGGTACGACCTGGACTGGTCACCAGCCAATCGCAGGGACTCTACTTTTATGTATTTGTTTGTTTATTTATTCATGAAGAAGGTAACGCCAACATACAGAGTGTAAAAGAGCCTACTGAGTGCTGAGATGTTATGACTGTGATTCTGAAGACAAGCCAACAGGCCTCCTGCCAAACTCTTCTCCTTGGCCGATTTCTGCTGCTGCCTTTCATAATGAACATTTATTTAAAGAAAAAGAACTGTGCACAGTTTAGGTAATTAAGGAATAATATGTTTTTGTGAACCCATGTGTTTTCGAAAACTGGGTCATGCAAAATTATTCTCATGATTTGAACCAAAATGTGGTGGCACTGGACAATAAATGGGCTTTGGCTCCATCTAGCGGCTCATTTGCTCGTTGTTTTTTTTCTTTGTGCGTTTGCATGTGCGTCATCACGTTTCCTCAGTCCCTTGAAATCCGCCATCAACCACCCCCAGAATCAAGTTAGCGAGAGTCAGAGTAAAATCAACATTCAAAATAAAATAGTTACAGAGTCTGTGAAACAATGACTAAAGGACAAGGAAAACAAAAGACATAGCAGACTTCTTCACAATCATGACAAGGAGCAAGTTATCATCCAAGTCATTTCACACAAATTGGTACACCAAATCATAGCATTTTTTTTGATGGCAAGTAACATAGTCACAGGAAAAAAATACATTTACTAGAGTATTTTACTTAAGTACAGTTAAGAGGTGCTTTATTTTACTCAAATATTTTCATTTTAAGCTGCGTTCTGCCTTAGTGCATTTTATTGAAATATTATAAGGCATGTATGGGTAAGCTTGGTTTAAAGTATATATTATTATGTATTGTATTATTATATTGGCAGCTGTGATACCTCGTTATTTCAAATTCAGGATTTTAAATATGAAATGATTAGATTATTATTATTATTGAATTAACCAAGAGAAAAAAATTAGTTAAAACTGACTTTACACCAAACAAGTGCAACCATAAATGCCATTTACTGTGAAATGAATCAGTAATAATATAATATAAATAATGTATGTGTGTATGTATGTATATATTTTATTTTATTGTATTCAAATATACCGGACTGCTATGACAACGTAATTTCCCCTCGGGGATAAAGTCATCTATTTATCTATTTGTCTAATAACAGTATTAAAACAGCTTTAATGAGTACTTTTGACACTGGTTACATTTTGATTATACACATACAGCTACTGCATTCTTAAAGTTATTTATTAGCTGTTTATTACAGTGGTATTTTGTGACACAAAATAAAAGTCAGACGTTTAGCAGCTTGATATATCTTATTTTGAAATATTTGATCGGAAATGTCAGATTCTAGGAAAAACTTGATTTTGCTGGTTAACGTTCCACCAACAACGGTGTCTTTCGAAGCGAGTGCGCCGTACATTGCAGCCATTTCTCACTTCGGGCTCTCTCCTCTTGTTCTCCGTTGTTTGAGAGAATTATCTCCTGTCTATACCACAAACGCAGGAGTGACAGAAAGTTAGATTTTCCTCTTGTTTTCTCGGCTGGCTTCCTTGCCAGCTGAATCTCGTCGGAATGGACCCAGCAAGCCGATACCAAGTGGTGAGTGGCTCCAGATGAGATCAAAACACGGTCTGCTAGCTTGGCCTGCCTGTGACAGGAAACAAGGCCTCGCTAAAATGAAGGCATTGCTCTATGTTATTGTTGCATTACAGTGAGTTACTTCACATACACACGAAAGTAAAACCTATTATCTGACCTCCGAGTGGTTACTACGACTGCTCTTTTGATAATTATTTACTTCCTCGAATGGTTTTGTTATGGCACATAATCTCTCATCAAGCACTTCCGCATCGGCAAAGCTAACATTAGCTTGCCAGCCAAGACTAATTTTGTAGGCCGTAAAAATTTACATCCAATGAAACTGTGTTACATGCTTGATACGCCTTAACTTAGGTATATTCACTTGCTATTACACCTGTATTAAGTTACGCAGTTGTTGACAAGCTTACACAAGTGTTGACAAGCTTAGCTGGAAGTTAGTGTCCCCCTGCTGATAGTGACATCATTGTGACATAAAAGAACTTTTTAAGTGACTTAGTTCGCCAAATAATATAATAAATTCCGAAACAAACATCATTTTGTATTAAAACCAACAAACAAAATTTAAACGTAAGCATTTAAGTCCGAAGGGTTGTTAAGAGTCATGTGAAGGCAATGACACAAATAACTAAGTAGCTAATACTAAACTAGGTACTGCAAGGAATGACTTGTTTTATCTTCTAATTATTAGGAAATTAAATGAGTTACACATGGCAGTGAAATGTATTAGCCCAATCCAAAAAGCAGTGTGGTGAGTATTTGGGTTAACCGACATAAAATGCATAAAAGTTGTTCTTGCTCTGTAAGTGCTACCAGGCATGTAAAGTAACAATAGTGGCTGAGAATTTTTTGGAAAACTGTTCTGGCCAATTTGTGATAAAGTATGCTTTGTGCTTTGATTCCTGCAGTTCTGGGTATGTGAGCGATAATCCCACATGATTCAGTGTGAGCCAAAGCAAATCAGGGTTGCGCTCCAACTTTTCAACCCTGACCAAAGTGCAGATTAACAATAATCCTGTTTTTTTTTTTGTTTTTTTTGTACAATTACATTAATACAACATAATTTTTAGACAATGGGTTTTCAAAGATTATGTAGACTCTGTAGACTTCAACACGGTCAGGCCCAACTGATAAAAGCTATCTGATGTTGTGGTTTGTCGATGGCCTCATCTTCATTTCATTATGCTTACACTTTACACTCATTTCCTTCCTCCCTCATATTGTTGCACTTTTTCTCTAAATAATACTCAGATTTTTGCAAATATGGGCCACTGCTGTTCTGAGCAGCCCTGCCTGAGTTTTGGGTGTATTTGGACACACAAGGAGGCTTGTGGCTATGTTGTTAAGATCTTATATAATCGCCTGTGTACGGGGGGGGGGGGGGTGTACGCTTTGTCCTTGATTCAAAGCCAGTCATCGGCCACGCATTGACTCAGTGCCTCGTACATAGACCCTGTGCTGGTGGAGTTTTACAAGGCGGCTTGAAGTCGTTAAGTGAGCTCTCCTTTTATTAGTCACATGAGATTTTTTTAGTCACCAGTCTGATGCTTTTTCGTGTACTGTTGTTGTCTTACAAGTTGCAAACTCGATGAAGGTGTTAGCCTGAAAGTTTATAAGCAGGAGGGTTACAAGTCAGCAAAACAACAACATACTGATCCATCCTAACCTGGACTTTGTGCTTGCCCTTGGAGCAGAAATTTACTTTAAGTGCTGTCACAAATCTTATGCTCATATGTTTTGCAGAAATGCTGTAAAGCTGTGAATTTGATCAGCCACATCAGTACATAGCTTATTTATTTATTTTTAAGCAGTGAAATATTAGTCTGTGATTGTGATCTGTTAATGCTGGGTAATGAAACGTTTTCCATCAGATTAGAGGCCAGTAAAAGAACCATCAAAAGAATAAACCTTTAATGTGTGCTGATGACTTTTGACCTAAAATTATACGACTACAAGTGAAAGTTTCATCTTGTCGAGGTCACTATCAGCTTTACTGTCGTTAAAGGGAACTAGATTACTCAATGAAATGTTGACGTCTCTGTTTGGGTTTAAGCTACTTATTCAAGGGCACCTTCTGCGAAGTCACAGAGGAGTTGAGGAGGAATCTCATTCTCGCTTTGCCCTCCCAGATTTCTCACCAGCCGTTCTGTAACCATCATGTTCCCGTCTCCCCTCTGTAATTTCAGAAGGCGTTTGGCTCTTTGGTCTGATGAAAACTAACTGACTGTCTTAGCTGTAGAGGGGGACACTCATTAACTGATTACATGTGTATCACTTTTCCAAAGACCTTCCTGTGTTGACATGCTGATGCAGGCCTCTGTCCATGTGCCTACAGTGTCAGGCATTCTGCTGAGGGCAAACGGTGTTGCTTGAACCCTACCTACACTACCAGTAATGTCATTCCCGCATGCTCATTCAAGTAGCGGTATAAGTTGTAAACAACCACCCTATGTGGCCATATTGAAGTGCTTTGTTTGCATGAGCAGTAAACACAGCTCTCGTGTGGTGTGTAAAGAGAGCGAACAGAAATCAATCAGGCTGTGTTTGTCATTGAGACATAATTGGGCTGGTCTACATTAGGCAATTAGAATCCATTGCAGGAATAGCCAACCCCAGCACTATTAATAGGAACTACTGTACAGAGAGGGAATGACTGAATAGAACTATATTGAATGGTTGTTGCAGAAAAAAATGCAGAACACACATAGCACAAGCAAAGATAGCTTGTAATTACTACACATATGATTGATGCCTGATTGATGTTGTCATCAGCTGACTCATTACATTTCCTTTTTGCACATCTAATATGGCCATTGAAATTCAAAAACTACTCAGCTGTATATGTCAAACTGTTTGAAGCACTCACAAGTTGGTGCTGGAGGCAGAGAGAGCAAAAGATTTTCTGGGTTTGTCCTTTTATTCTAAAAGGTTAGGATATAATAAATATATTTGTAATAAAAAATGGATTGTTTTTTTGTTACACGATACCTGGGTCAGATCCCAGATAAACTGATGACACAGGGTGAGTATCTCTTTAAAATATTTCTGGCTGCTGGCAGAAGGAAAGAAAGACAGTACTGACTGCGGGTAAGCTCTCTGACAAAAAGATGCCAAGGCTCCAAATGTACAACAAATTAACTGTATCAAGAGCAGAGTTACCCCCATAATGTAACTGGAAAAGTAAAGTTGAATTAAAAAGACAGAAACACAAACAGATTGTGTAAAGCTCATTTTGTTTCATAACACATACCTGATGTTGATGCTGCTATCAGGAAGCAGTGCTGATGACTCTCTGTAACATCCCTTAAATGCAGCTAATGAAGCAATGCTGCTTTACTACATTGTTATTTTATTCAAGAGGTAGCTGCTGTCAGCTCAGAAGAAGTGGGGGTCCATATTTTATGGCCTTTTTCACATAGCTGTGCTTTTGTCAGCTTTAGAAAGCTGTGCACTCTGCTGAGCAGAAAATACAAGATTGATGCCAGTTTTAGAAATTTGGATCAGTGCGAACATCCCCTTGAGGAGCCACCCTTTTTGGCTGACTGATCAGCTGATCTGTTTGTGCCGATTCCTCTAACTCCAGTCGTGGGGCAGTCGTGGATCAGCGGTTAGGGTGTCGGACCCGTAACCGGTGGATCGCTGGTTCGATTCCCCGTCCCGGTGTCCATGGCTGAGGTACCCTTGAGCAAGGTACCTAACCCCCACTGCTCCCCGGGCGCTGCACGCGGTCGCCCACTGCCCCGGGTTTGCTGTGTGTGTGTGCACGTCACTTGGGTGGGTTAAATGCAGAGAACAAATTTCATTGGAGTGAGTTCCCTCCAATGACAAGATATGTCACTTTCCTTTTCCTTTCCTTCCTTTCCTCTCCTTGTCTCACCCTCTCCTCCAGTTGCACAACGAGGATGACTCCTCAGAGGCCTCAACCAGTGAGCAGCAGCCTTGCACTTCTGACACAGCCCAGGCTGGTACATCCAGCCAGGACCACAGTCAGGCCCAGGCCAGCCTGGCTGCTGCTGCTGCTGCTGAGGAGGCATCAGGATCACAGACTCAGGGGGAGGCGGATGCACCTCCACCTCCTTACGCCTCCATTGACCTAGGAGCAACCGCTGCAGCACCCGGTATGTGTTAAAGGAATCTCATTTAATGATCCACGGGATTAGTTTCCATTCTGTCTACATCTGCGTTTATTTTTCCGACATGTGGTTCTTCCTAAAATAGTTAAAGCAGCAGTTTGGTGGTGTTTTCTGGCAGTTTTCCGGAGTGTCTTTCCTCCTGAGTCAGTGTGGATTTCCATGACAGCTTTACCACAAAGGCACTTAGATAGATACTGTACACAACCTTCTGTCTTTCCACTGTAACCGAGTCTTCTAATTCTCCCACCGCAGAGACTAGTTTCCGAGGTGACTTCCCAGTGCCTCCGCCCTACAGCGTCGCCACCTCACTGCCCACATATGATGAAGCAGAGAAGGCCAAGGCGGCCGCCATGGCTGCGTCCGCTGTGGAGGTGATACCACGGGTGAGGACACTCTCTCGGTTACATAATAACATTTGCAAGCTATTCTTGTGGTCTGTTTCCATTTACCCACATGTAATATGGGTGGAGTTCACTTCAAAGTGTGCTGCATCTAAACTACCCCATCTCCTTGACATGCAAGAACAATAAAAATGGTATTTTTAATTAGTCACAGAGGTTTAACAAGGGGTTCATCTCAAGCAGAAGTTGTGGGTTTTATGAGAATCTTTCAGAATTGTAAGAGCTGAATGAAATGAGAGTATGGGGGATGTTTTATACTGGAGTTGGTACATGTTAACATCATACATGAACTGTGTGAGGTCCTTGGCCGCAGCTGTTGTATGCTGTACAATAAGTCACTGCCATGTGAGGAGCTTTTAGTTTTGAGTATGTCAAGACTCAGCACCCATAAATGTAATATCTCACGGTGAATGATGTCAGGCACACTTTGCAACTCATCCCTTGACTTTGTGATGTGGGTGTGTATCTGTTACTGACTAATGTTAGTCAGACTTCTGTGTTATATCTGCATTGTTCGTGTGTGTGTGTCAGGATGATGAATTCCCTCCCAGAGACGATTTCAGTGATGCTGATCAGCTGCGAGTTGGGAACGATGGAATCTTCATGTTGGCCTTTTTCAGTAAGCCTGCCTCGCATGAACATTTTTAATGACTATTTTTTTTATTTTTTGCTACACAGAGGGTGATTAGGTGTCCTAGTTGTTGTTGGTATACAACAAAATCACCTCATGTCTGTCAAATGTTTGTCCCTCCAGTGGCCTTCCTGTTCAACTGGATCGGGTTCTGCCTGTCCTTCTGTCTGACCAATACCATCGCAGGACGCTACGGTGCCATCTGCGGCTTCGGCCTTTCCCTCATCAAGTGGATTCTCATCGTCAGGGTTTGTACACAGCTTCTTTTAGGATCTGAGTTGAATATCTGGTCCAGTTAGTACAGTATGTTGGTTACAGTATTGGCCTGCGTATGAGATGATTTGTTTCTCTCTTGATATCAGCCACAAGCATGTGTCAACAAATGGGGATGGGGTGGGAGGGTATTTCTTATAATCAAGCTCAACTTATATTTTAGAAGTTTCAAAATATTTTAGTAACTACTTCCTATATTTGACCATGAAAAAAAGTACTGAATATTTTTTTCCCTATGTGTCCAGTTCTCTGATTACTTCACTGGCTACTTTAACGGGCAGTACTGGCTCTGGTGGATCTTCCTGTTACTCGGTGAGTATTTTGCAACAATCTTTGCATGATCATCCTGAGTGTCAAGTGGAGATTCCTGATGTGAGGTGAACTGCCCCCCCTGCACCCACAGGTCTCCTGCTGTTCTTCAGGGGCTTCGTTAACTACCTAAAAGTCCGCAACATGTCAGAGAACATGGCCACCTCTCACAGAACACGCCTCTTCTTCCTTTACTAAAAGGTAACATCTCCTCTAAAAGAAAGAAATAAAAATGGAAGGAATCACTTTATTGCTGCTAACCCTCAGGATTTTATTTGCTTTCCCACAGGTTTCTACACCACCATCATTCCATTTCAGTGTGAAGTTCCTTCCCTCCCCCCTCAAATGACCTGACCGAGGAGCCTTGCAGTGAAAAGAGGAGATGGGGAAGGAATAAAGGAAAAGACCAGGGAGAAAATGTTACCAGTCTCATTAAAAGCATAACACGACTCACTCTGGGGCCTCTACTTCTGAACTGAACCAAAAACACAGTCTTTGATGATCAGATTTCTCCCCTGGCTTTTGTTTTTTTGTTTTTCATTTTCCTTTGATTCAAAACTCTTTACTGCTCTGCGATTGTGAGAATAACCAATCCCAGGTATGTGTCATGTTTCTCCAAAGCAGGAGTGCTTTTAAGATTCATAACTTAAGTCACACACACCAAACACTTGGTATGAAATGTGTACCAAAATGAGAGGTGCAATATGATACTGCAGAACCACTAAATGAAAGCACAGTGAAACAATGTCTTAAATGAAGGAAATGCATACAAATGATACAATACAATTTACAATTACAATACAGTTTAGCTCATTTGCTGTATCACTGCTTTTCCCGTGTCAACAAACAGGGACAGCATTGTTATCAGCATATGACCTCCAACTTTGCCTTGTTTGTCTCTGACATTTTGTGATAATTATCAGGAAAGGATATTTTCTCCCCGCTGCTTTGCAAACAGTTTTAGCACCGGTGTTGCCATTCCATCTTTATGTAAGTTCAGGGTATTTTGGAAAAAAGTCTTAACTTTAATCTTTAATCGTGATGTAGCATTTCTATGCCTTCGTTAACATTTTGGGAGGCCGTCAAAAAAAATTTGACAAATTAAAAGGCGAGGTGGAAGATTTTCGTCTTAAGGGGGCGTGTGAGGAAAACCAAAAAAATATGCATGTATCAGTTTACATATCACAAACCTGCATGTGTGGTGTGTTGTTTTTAAACCAAACAACTGCTGTTGACCTTTTGCTTAAATGTGACCAGGCTGGGTCAGACATGGAATGAATTGAATGAATGAACTCTTTCTTTTTAGTGTCTCATTATTTGTGACAGTCAGTTAAACAGAGCCTTGGCCACTGAAGTTTGAGATTTGAACGAGTTCAAACAGGAAACAACATTACTATGATCTCTGAGCAACAGAACAAATGCATGGAATAATAAATCAGAAGCTTTTAGATGGAAAGGAAATAGCCAGACACGCATTAAAACGTCAGCTCAATAAACTGCCCCTCCCTTAATGACGGTTGTCACGCTGACCTGACCTATGCAGCAAAAATGTTCATGGATCATGACATTTTTACATTTAGCACTGCTTGGCATTTTTTCTGTTTGAATCAAAGAAAAATGAAAAGTTTCAAATGCGCCAATTTAACTACCAAAACCAAAAGCTACTCCCTTCCCCCTCTTTGCTGCAGTTTATCGCAACAGATCACCTGTGAAACATGGAACACTGCTCTTTTCTTTACCCTTCTCCAACACACTGATTGCCATACGCATCTGGTAAAACAGTCTCTGTAAGCTACCGAGGAGAGTGGCCAATCGGGGGAGGCTCCTCAGATGAATCAGTGGGTTTTATTTTGTTTTTAAGGCCACAGGCCGCTCCAGGCCAATCATATGAAAAGTGGCCCTTAGGCAGGGCTGTGTGGGAGCTCGGCTTCGCGTGCCTCTCCTGCTTCGGTGCTGTGGAAGTGGACATGATCATTTTTACCTACAGTGCAGTAGCTGTCATGTGCCAGACTTGAGAAAAACTCTTTGGAATACAAGTATGCAAGTTAGTTCTTTGTAATCAGCTGTGTTAATCATGGATGTAAAGTCCTGTGAGTATGGAACAGTTGAACAGTTCAGTCATCAGACATCAGGGTCAGTCCTGAGTGAGCTTTTTTGGATAAAGCTGAGCAAGCGGCACAGAGGGGAAGAAGTGTCTGTGAGCGTTTGTATGTGTGCTGTACACATTTGCCAACAAAATCATTTTAATTACTAGTAAATCAGAGGAGAATGCAATGCAATAAACCAATTCAAATGTGACTGGTTCTGCATGTAGTGCACGATTCAGAGAAACACTCTCTCTGGGATTTTCTGATTTAGATTGGACTCTGGGTTTCTTCCTTTTTCTTTCCATGGAGTGAGAAAGCTTTTTTTGTGATGTGACAGCTTTTTTTTTTTTTTTAAATTTGGTGAAGGTGGCTGAGAACTGAGAGCAGTACGAGAGTGGATGTCAGTAACTGATGAAAGTCGGGGTGGGGGGGGGGACTGTCCAGCATGCATGGACTTGGTAGTCCGTGCGCTCGCGTGCCATGAAAATAGAGCCTGACTGGACAAAGAAAACAAACATGCTTATTATGATTATTTTTGTCATCCAGAAAATGAAGTGTATATACCAGCTTATGCCAATTCATGATATTTGCACTTTGAAGAACTTCTGTACAGTATGATTTGTGAAAATGCTTAACTTGGTGTGGTGGGTAGAGAAAATTAAAAAAGAAATAATAATCCCAGAAGTTATCTTAGCCATCCAAGTTTTAACTGGAATTTGTAAATCATCCCAAATGGATAATTTGCCTTTTGCACTTTTTATTTTTCATGATGGTAATATTGTTATCGTGTTTCATCGCTTTTAGCCTAAACTGTGACAGCTTAAATATTGCCCTTTTTTTTTTTTTTTTAAATGCTTTTCTTTCGTTGTTTTTTGACTCTGGTCATATCCCACTAAAGCCTCTTTCAGCAATAGTAAGATCTTTAACAAATTAAAGCTCTGCTGCATGATTTATCCACCCGAACAAGTGGGGTAATATTAGGATTAATCTAGTACAAATACATTTTGTTGTTTGTAAATAAAGCAATGAAAAAAAGAGAGATGGTAGCCATATTATTTTCTTTTTATAGAAAATAATCCTTGAAGATAATCCTTGTAACATCTCATGACAACAGTTGTCAAGCATTTATTGTAACTGGAATTAAATTGACAGATGAGGTCTTGCAAAAAAATGCCAATAAAGTTCAAAAGCCTGCTAGGAAAATTTTATGCTGGATTCTATTGTGTGCTTTTCTTTTCTTTTGCACTTCAAGGCTGAGTTATCGATATTTTAAAATGACACAGATTGTTATTTGTTATCATTTGCACACAACTGAAAGTGTAACTGAGGTGATAAAATCAAATGATCAAAATGGCACTGCAAAACAGGAAAAAAAAAGATTGTGTGGTTTTCCCTTTCTGTGCTACCATGATTTAAACTTATCGGACTGCGTGAACACAAAGGACGCCAGTTTTCTGATGAATCCTCACGTCTGAGGTTGAGGCACATTTAACCCTTTGTGACTGAGTGAGTCCTGCACATCCAGTCAATCATTAGGCTCATTCCCTGCTATCTCCTGTCCTCTCTGTGTCAAACTGTCCTTCAACCAGAATCCTCTGCCATCTTGCTCTGGCCTTCACTAAACAGTTCAATGAAGAAGAAATGAACAGAAACTATAATGTTCAAACGACAGCTACTTTAAGTAATGAATGTCTTGAGAGTTTTTCTGGGATTTGGGACCACATTTTTTAGACATGTGCCACTAAGGGCAAAGATAAAGTTTACCCACAAGGAAAGACATGTAGATGGAGAGGTGATGCTGTAAATACCTTGTGGAATTGAGAAAGCGATAGAGATGATTAACTGTTGTTTGGTTTTGGATCAAACACATTTTGAATTGTACCATTTTAACTTCATGTCAGCGGGGTCAGTCAGTCCATCTGAAGCCTGCTGCTAATGACAACAGGGAGACTGAAGCAGAACAGTAAAGTTGCAGGTTGGAAAACGCACTGCACTTTTAACAAGTTTGTTTTATGTGTTTTTTTTTTACACTTTAGACTCTTACATATTTCTTGCTTTAAGTGTGCATTTGAAAAGTACATTACAAATCAAGTTTATTTCTTAAAAAGCATCCAAACAATGATGATATTAAGTGAGATGACCTGTGGTTTTGTTGCCACAGTTTGTATTCTCTCCACTAGATGGAGCCAAATAATGCTTGTGAGATTGAACGAATTGGAGTTCAGTAAGCAGCTCAGCACGCTTTCCTTATTTGGGTCAAAACTCTCAAGATGTTCTTTTTTCTTTATTTGCGTCTTTGCTTTCCACTTAACTCCACTGCTTAGCTCCATTTAGCTGAGATAACTCCTCAACTGCTTGCATTAGGCATCAGTGACCGTTCTTGGTATTAAGGTGAATGACTCTTACATCTTTGAGGCTGACATCTTAAAATATTAATTTAACACCTATTTTCACATTTTATTGAATAGCTTCTGTTTCATTCATCTGATCTCTTTACTTTTATGGTCCAGTCTCTCGAAAGGTCAGTTGTGCTGCAGGGATGATTTGTGACCCATTTTACTCTTGTAGTTTTAATGAAGTTTAAATGGTTGGTGTGACTTAACCACTGATCCGAATTCAGCAGTCCGGCTTTGAGAGCCTTGATAAATAGAAAGCAGAGGCTTTTTAGTACTGCTCTGGGAGTGCATTTTGCTCCCTGCTAGATCAGTGTGTCCAGACTTATGCCTCAGGCTGTTAACTAGACCCTCTCTCCTTACACAGTCCCACATGTGTAAAAGATTGATTTTAGGTGATGAAGGGGCAGAAAAATCAGTCGGTCATCAAGTGGCTTGCTGTCGGCTCAAGATTATCCTAAACTAGACAAAGTGCACTCAAAATAAAATCTAGGTGCAGTGTAAAATAAACTGATGATCTGGTAAAATTGAGACACACTCAAAACCAGAGTGGAAACTTCATTTGAAAGTCACAGAAACATGCGGTTTTATTATCTCATCATATGCAGCCCTTTTCAGATTAGTATCTGGAACTAAAAACTAAAATAACATGTAGGCCATCTGATAAACATCATGAGAGACCGGTGACTCATCGACTCAGGATTCAAATGTTTTCAGTGTAGCTTATTTTCGGTATAGTTGGCTGCTTTCTGAAAGTTACCAAAAAACAAAATTCATGGTTGTATGTCTCAATCTACCATCAGTCGAGCCCTGCCCTAATATTGCCCCCAATGCATTTTCATCAGAAGCCTGTGAGTGTTCTCTATTATTTGAACTGGAATTAAAAAAAATCTACAGATTTGACTTGTCTTCTTGAATACTCTGTTGATCAAACAAATTGTAAATATCATCACGTCCTGAACTCCATTAGATTTTCCCAAGCTCAAAACACAGAATAAAGACAAGCTTTTTCTGATAAGTGCGGGGTAGATTCAAAAGCTGTGTGGTGAAAGTATTGTCATGGTGTGTATCACCACAAGGGGGCAACATTTGCACACTTTCCCCAAGCCAAAGGGAGCTGGTAAGTAAAATCACATATTGTATGTAGAGGCTGGGCTCCAGTGGAGATTTTACAGTTTAAGTACTTTAGAGTAGCACAAGGTAAAAGCATTCATAGCCAATTCCCCCCAGTTCACTCACAACAGTGACATCTTCTGGCGGTTTCATTCAAGTGAAGCCAAATGATTTAACATATGATACAAGTTAGATCCTTTTTTTCAGCCTGTAAACAAGACTTTACGTATCAGGAGAAAGGAAAAATCACAACGTCTCCAGGTCAGAAACCTGGACCGATGGCGGTACTCAGG
The DNA here is from genome assembly GCF_020382885.2 of Scatophagus argus. Taxonomy (NCBI): domain Eukaryota; kingdom Metazoa; phylum Chordata; class Actinopteri; family Scatophagidae; genus Scatophagus; species Scatophagus argus. Next base: position 7,960,141 of record NC_058516.1, read on the forward strand.
GCTGGGACCAGACTCGAGCAGTACTTGTGAGAGGGGCCTCTGTGTGCCATACTGTATTTGCCTGCTCACTGTGAAATCCTTGAAGCTACAAGCTGTCTCCTGCCTCTTGACAGGAAGGGCTCAGGTGTTGCTCTTCCCTTCCTGTGTAAATTATACATCAGGTTTTGATAGACATTAGATGCAACATGTTGCTCCCCCTCTGGCCCCCGTTACCCTAAACCGATAATGATGTTACATCACTTTTAAGGTTTCAAAGCAGCAGTATACATTTTTGCTACTCCCTGAGCATCTCCATATGCTTGAAACAACCATCTGAAAGTGTTCAGAACATTTTCAGAAGGCGTTCGCAGTGTCACACACAACAAGTGATGGAAATTGCTGCCTGGAAAAACAAAGAGAGATTGAGAGATAAGGTTGAAACCGCGCCTTCACCTCCACACATCTGGCCAATGAATACATTAAAGCAGGCATCATTGTTAGCTGCCTGTTTGTTGACCACTTTGTTTAAAGCAATCAGTGGCTTTAAGATGTCAGCTGAAATTTACATTTTCCACAATTTTTGGGTAAGATAATGTAAACTATGATGATGTCAGATTGAATTGTCTTTTCATCAGCTAACAAAATATTTCAGTCAGTTTTTCCATATACACCTTAGCCAGTTGTTATTTTGGCAGCCCGGGCTGGTGGGAGGAAGAAAGCCAACAATCATTTGGTGTGAAATTTACAGAAATAGACAAATGTTTTTTGACATTATCAGTTCAAATGGTGTCAAACATGTGTTTCATCTGAGCAAAAAAAAAAAAGAAAAAGTTCTCCCTACGTGGGTTTTCTGAATTAACTGGGAAGGCCTGTGGAGTTGGCTACTGAATAACAATCAGTGTTCACTGGGGGGAACCTACACTGAAAGGATAAGTCAAGTGAAAGCCTCATTTCTGAAATAAATATTGTAATGACTTACTGTGGGAAGAATACACCTACGGCTGATATTAGCCTTTCAGTGATGACTGTATCCTGAAACAAAAATTTGAGCCTTCAAAAAAAAAAAAAAAAAAAGGAGAGGGAGAATGAAAGAGGAGCTTACATTGAACAGAGAAGCCTATTCATATAATGGGTTTATGTTCCCTACTTGCCTACCCGCCTGCCCCTGGCCCCAATCTGGCCTCCTCTCTTTATAAGGCCTTTATGACTGACCCATTTACATAACTCCCTTCCGGTTTTGCAAATGTTTCCCTCTATGAGGCCCTCTCCTGTTTCTAAACCCATTCTCTTCATCCTCTCTCGCTGCCCGTTCCTCTCTATCTGAAAGTCTCTCGCCCTCGTTTCGGACCAGGTGGAGCCTCGTCGGGGCCTCGTCCAAGTCCAAAGTAAACTGTGTCACATGTGGAGAGAGAGAGAGAGAAAGAGAGAGAGAGGCAGCCAGAGACCTGCACTGATAATCTCTGTCAACAGCATATCTGAGGGCCTCGGCTGCCTGGCTACTGCAGAGTGTGTGTGTGTGTGTGTTTAAAATCAACTGGCGAAGTGTGTGTCTACTTCACCGTGCCCTCCCTGCAGCTTTTCGGTGTGTGGGTCTGTACTGATAGCCAAGAGTTGTGCCTTAGCCAAACATTTAACACGTAGGCCTGTTTTAACACAAACAGGCCTTCCTTTACATTTTTTGTGTGTGTGTGTGTGTGGCGCATTCCATGCATTTACACGTTAGAGACTTTTGAAAACATGCAGATTTTTTCTTAAGAAGACTGATGCCACTTTTATGTTTGTGACTTGGGAGCTCAGTGTTTCCTCAGGCCTGGTAGGCCAGCAGGACGTAATGATCACTTTATTCTTTTACTTTCAAATTTCAAAAGTTTCCGTTTGCCCAGTATTACCGCACAGAAACATGCAGCAGAGGAGAGGACAGACGTAAAGTTAAGGTAACATTACTTGATTTGACGACAGCTCGTTACATTAACGTCAAGTGCAATAAAAGCTTCCCAGTGGGAGTAAATTATGAATGTAAACCGAGAGAGATGTAGACCACATATTATTATACATTGTATATTTATATTATGTCACAATGCAGTGGTCAGTAACCCACTTCCAACATGAGAGAATTGAGAATCTAAAATTGTTGTTGTTTTACCTTGTTCCTCCAAGCCGTCAATTCAATCAATTGGGAAACAGTGAAATGGTCACAATATTTCAGATTCCCTATGTTTTATATGACTTTATATGTTTTTATAGGCAGCTTGGAGCACAGCAGTACACCATCAGCGAGAAAGCCCAACGTTTTGAACTGTTCCTTTAAGGCGTGCTCCTGCTGATTATTTGTTCTAATTTCTCTGTAAGTGTATGCAGAATAAATTATTTCTACCAACCATACAAATTGTGAAAAATACAAAAATCCAGCATCATTTGTAAATAACTGCGTGATCCACTTGCTGAAGCCTCCACTCACCCACACGAGAGCAAAGCTTCTTAACCCTGTGGCCCTTGGTGAGGAAATATGTAATCACTTTGGCACAAGGCAGCGCAGCTTTCAAGTGGGCATGAAACATGGTGTTGCGGGAGAACAGAAAAGCTGTGTGTTCCGCTTTTGGCGTTCACATGTACACACACGTCTCCTGCATTCATGACAACTACAAACAGAAAAGCCTTGGGGGTGTCTTTTTTTATAAATACAGGAAGAAGAGGTTTGGAATGGCTTCCAGGACACAAACCTGTCTGTTGTCGAATGTCAAGCATGAAACTGTGACATTTCACAACACTGCATGCACACACACACACAACACACCCCTCCCAACACACACATATACACAAACACAGGGTTTTTTTAGGGCATTTCCCACAAATGTAAAACCTGGGAGGATTTACGCACCAGCTCCAATGTGGTCTATATGTTATCTCTATAAAAGAAGAAGGAACTTGTCTGTGAAGATCTCTCCAAAGTCTTAAACCAAATATTGTATTCTGAATGTGTGGGGTGAATTCTTCGTGGGTGGGTTGTCCTAAGTTGGCACAGTACTGAAGGAAAAGAAAATTTACTTCAGCTCTTTCCTGGAATTGTCTAAACCTTTTTCTATTATCCTGTGTGGTAAGCCACACCCATGTAGCACCAAAATAAACTCTGAAGTGACTAAAAAAAGAATATGGCCCACGTCTTTGACGGCCCAATGAAGTTAAAAAAAAATAAAAAATCTGAATGTTAGTATCTGGAGGTCTCGTGGTCTTCAAAAGCTATATTTGTTGCAAAGATTTTTGTTCACATTTTCAACAAATGTCAATGAGGTCTTTAGAGGGGTCCCAATCCAAGTAAATCCTTAGAGGACCAAGAAAGGTAACTACGCCAGCAGCACCAATCCCTTACACCCAGCCGATTTGTCACCCAATGTCACATTTCATTGCACAAAGACAGCTGTTAGACCCAGACTGAACACCAAGCATAAAACCTGCCCTTTTTTTCCATTTTGTTTGACTAATACACCATTTATCCCTTGTTCCCATGCAGCACTTATAATATAAACACGTGCACAAGCTGGTGCAAGCTCAACATCAGCAAATATTGACATTCTCCAGTGGATGCCACCTGGTCTGCTGGTTGAGGAATAGTATACCACAAAGCAATCCACAAGCCACATGACACAGACAGGACACAGTGTCCAGGAGGATGAAGACTTTTCTACAGGAGGACATGAGGTGGTAACTAACGTGTATAGGTGTTTTCCTTTTCTTTAAAACAGAAAACACGGTGTTCCTCTAAGACACTTCAGATCAGTCTTGGTACCGACAGCAGCAGCAACATATGCATATGTCGAACCATGCTTTTGACTTACAAATGATTAACAAGCCAGTGCAAATTTATAAAAGAAATGTCACTTTCTGCCTTCACTATTCACTGAACCTGCACATCTTCAGGAGTTTTTTTGCCTGAAGAATTGTCTGTAAGGCTTACGGCCATCAGCATCACATGAAATTTATCTTCTATTAATCTTGTTTCTCATTTTCAGTGTGCAGTCTATTTCCCTGATTGAATGTCTTGCTTCCATCTTGTTTCTTTATGAAAACAGAAGAACTGTGCTCAAGCATGTAATTAATTTCCATGCTAACAACAATAGTGAGTGATATGAAATTGACTGCATTACCAGTATATAGTATATTATCAGCCCACTGTAGCATGCAGAAGTGAGTTGTTCAGTTATATTTACACAACGCAATCAGCTCTCCTTAGAAAAGGTGAGCAATATCGGCTGCAGTTTCTTTTCGGTTTATTTTCGTGTTAAAGTGAAAATTAACACATGAATTCTTCTCTCAACACATGAATGCTTCCAAATGGTGGGTGTGAAGCCAAAGTGGCATAAAGTCATATCACTTTCATTGTTCAGATCCAAATATATGGAATTTACAGCCATTCGTGGCCCCTTGGTATGAACTGTGACAACTTTGATGACCCTCTTTTTATCGGGTCAAAGTTTTAATTTGTCCAATAATTTGATATATGACCAAATACCTGCAACACTGACAACATTCTCATTAGCCCCAGCTGTACTTTGGGAATAGTGTTAATTAGCAAATGTTTCCAAACATACCACCATGTTCCACTAAGATGGTGAACAAATATTACACCTACTAAACATCAGCATTTTAGCACTGTGAGCATGTTTACTTGCTGATGTGAGCAGTTAGCGCAAAGCAAAGAGCCCCTAGCGTGTCGCCTGTTGTTTGCCTTTGGGATGGCAAATTCCTGAGAATAATATCCACGATGCTGTAAGCTATGTGTGGGACACACAGCTTGAGCAACAACAAACTGATAGGTGTGAATAGGGCTATCCTCGTGGCCAGCTGATGAAAACAATTGTCTTTGTGTTCACCAGGAGAAGGGGTTGGTGTGAGATGCAGAGAGTGCAAAGAGTGTGGCTTTCGTGCTGGAAAACAGGGATGTTAAAGAATTCTTAGCTAAATCTGAACATCTCCCGTAGCCATATACTGCTTGGTGTGTTGACAAAAGCCTTCCACACCTTCTTCCATTTGGTGTCTACAGAGCAGCTCACTTTATACCTGATGACATTTCAAGTTTTGAATCTGAGCTCTCTGGTTTCCGGAGAAGCCTATATTCCCTTTAACTTCTTCATGTGTGGAGAGCCTTGACACGTGGAGTCGTGGAACTCCTGGAGAGCGACCTCGTCGTATTTTCACAGTAAACAGCCCCTCCAAAAGCTCTCGCTCCCTCTCCTCCGTCTCTGAACAGTGGCCTCCTTTCAGGGCCATCACTTAAGGGCCCTATTAATAATTTGACAAGTTTTCTCAAAGATTAATTACGACCAGTTTTGAGGCTGTAATTATGCAGGGTGGAGAGACTCCGTAAACCACCTCCAGCTCTATTTCCAGGCCCAATTTTCCACTTATCAAGATGTCAATGAGGAGGAAAGTTTGTCTAACAGTCTCACTGATGCACAGATCCCCATTAGTTGGAAGGGGATAAACTGCACTCATTTGCAAACGTGCTCCACTTTGCTAGCAGATGCCCAAGATCGAATATGGGACTGGAGTCAATAAGGACAATCTTTCAAGGCTGAGAAAAAAAATAAATCTGGACCTTGTTACATCAGAATTACAAAGGTGGTAAATCATTCAGATTTGTCAGGATGATTGTGCTTTTTTGTGCACTTGGTTCACTGCACCTTGCATTTTATTTTATTCTGCACATCATTCAATACTGCTTATTTGTTGTATATACATTTTATATTGCTTTGTATATTTGCTAATTTAAAAGTATAGATTATTCGTTTGTATAGGTTATTCTTTTTCTTTCACGGTATTGTCACTGGGTGTAATGCTGCTGCTGCACTGGGATCAATAAAGTAAATCTATCGATCTATCTAACGTACAGCTGAGGTTGATGGAAACATCATTGGTTTTAGCAATCATTTCCAAAAACCATGCCAAACATTGGATTAATTGAAAATTTGACCAGATCATGACAAGAGAAAGTTAAGGGACTATGAAAGTTGTGAGGATTCATCCTCTGAGGACAAGGAATATTCCTTAGAAAAATTATACCAACACATTCAATAATGTTGAGTTATTTCAGTCTGGACCAAAGTTGTGGATCAATAGACCATGATATCCACAAAGACCCCAACTGCAAATGCTGATGGTTCTGAGTTTGCAGACAAAGTCATGCACTCACTTCAACACACTTCAACAACAAACAGTTCTGGAGATTGACCCTCTTCTGGCTCTTTATGATGAAGTGTTGAACTCGTGCCTGTGGGGTGAGGTGGTAAGGAGAAGCCCGACACCACACATCACCACTGGAGAGTGGAAGGCTCCTGTCCGCCACAGCAGATGGTTGGTACCGAGCCAGCCAGCCTGCGCTCGAGTGTGTGCGTGTGCGTGTGTGTTTGTGTCGATGTGTGTGTGCGAGAGAGAGAGAAGACAATGCAGCGAGTGTCCCCATACTGTGGTCTGCCAGAGATAAGAGCCACCTGCCTGTCCCATTCTCCTCTCTGCTGAGTTCAAAGAGAGCCCTCAGTCTCACTACAACTCGTACGAGACAAATTAATCATGTACATGTCTTACCATTGATCATTCACGGTGTAAATTGTTAAATAAAATAAACTGGTTTTGTACAAGTACTTTGGTAGATAATTTTATATTTTTGCTCATTTTAAGTTAAAAAATGTTTGAAAAATGTTTTTCTCATGCAGCACCGGAACAAACACATGCCACCTGCCAAGATTAGCATTATCACTGGATCTTGTTATTCATGATGTGAATATTCTCATCTTCGTGTTGCATGCTGAAACATTATCATCTGGACTCAGTGAGAAAGAGGGGGACGGAGAGGTGAACCGAGAGCACAAAGCCCAGATTGTTCCTCCTCGCTGTCTGTCTGTGATAACAATGAGCCATTCATTTGGCCTCCGATGGGCACTAATTAATTCCAACTTTACATTCTGACCTACAATCTCCCCCTGCTCATCCCCTGTTTTCTCCCGGATCCATCAATTAATGCATCCAACCACATGACTTCACCCTCTGTCTGCAGCTCCTTCACTTCCCTCCCTTTTTATTGTTAAAAACACGATAGCTTAATTCTTCATTCCCAAGCCAAATTTCATTACAGACACAATTACAAGCCAGTATTGGACAATTTTAGAGAATCTCTTCAGCAAATTCTTTCACAGCTACACATCGGTTTGTAATATTTAATTCTACACTTAAAGTGTGCTTTAATGTCTTTTTGACATTCAGAAAGCATTAGTATTCATTTTGAAATTTGTTTCTTTCCACCCAGTTGTTTTAAGTCCAACATTCTATTTCCTTTTAGCCCTGAGTTAGCTTGCTACCTACTTTAACATCTAATAGCTATAACAGCAGTTTTTGCTGAAAATAGCTGCCTGCTGTTGCTGGATATGAGGATAGGGAAGTGAGACAGAATGAGAATGTTCAGAATGAATCCGAAAAACAAAACAAAGGGCTGAAAGCTTGCTAAATGCTTCCTATATTAGTTATATATAGTAGTTATATATAACTAATATATTCTTTATGCCTTATGGTACACATTTTTCCACCTTTTTGCTCTGTTTTCCTCTACTTTAATAGGTGAATTCCTTCCTCCGTCATCCCCGAGTTAAGTGTACGTTGACACAGCGTTTTATTTCGGGCCCAGTGAGACAGCTGGAGAAATAACCATTCTTTTCATGTCAGTTATTTAAATGATATTTTTTGGCATTCAAAGTATAAACGCAGCTTTCTCTTTTGGATTTCATTTGATTGCAGTATTTCCTTGCCTTCTATTTAGAGACGAATGTGCAGTGAACCTTCCTCTTTGCTCTACAGTGTACTTCTTTTTAGAATATTTGAATGTTTTTAAAAGCAGGTCTATAAAAGAGCCTTTTATTTTCAATTGTGAGGGAATAACATCAAAAGCTGACAAAAAACACTGATACTCCACAACACAAAAATACATTCTGCTGCAGATTCTGCACTGTGATGTTAACTCAACTTGTTGGAAAAAACTTAGGTAACAGTTCATAGCTGGTGTCTAAGTTTTCTTCTGGCACCGGCATCATCCTCAGTCGTACAGTAGACCACTTAGTGTTTAGAGTTAAATGTCACTGTGGCAACACGCTAAACTAAGATGGCGAATGTGATAGCATGTCGATGTTCAGCGTTCAGCTCAAAGCATCTTTATGCTGCAGTGTGGTCTTCAGGAGCGGCAAGCGTGGCTGTAGAGTTGTAGTCTTGTTCCAAAGTTTAAAGGTGTTGTCCCAGCATTTGTAAAGAAGTTTCTGATTTTCTTTGACATCCCCAGTGTCAAAGAAAGGGATAATGCATGAAATGTGTGGGAGGAGGAGCAGGAGGAGGAGGAAGGGTGGTGATGGTGGTGGTGGTAGGGGGAGGCACAAAATTAAGAACAGAGGCTGCTTTGTTGATAGCAACAGCAAACTTTACGGTGATCATTTGCTGCGCTCGCTTGGCGGCCTCAAAGAGCAGCAGTCTGTGTGTGCGTCTGTGTGTTTGCGCTGTGAGTGTGTGTGTATAAGTGAGTGCACGGCTGTGTGAGTATGTCAACGACAGCGCGTGTGTGTTTGAGTCGAAACATGGAAGAGCTGTAGTCCGCCACCATCCAAGAAACACATGGAAAACACACTCATCCACACACACACACACAGGATATTGGGTTGGTTCAAGAGGCAGTAACATGAAGCTTAGGCTGACCAGATCCTTGATAAGTAACTTCCCCTTCAGCACAGAAGGGATTATAGGGAGGCCAACAAAAATAAGATTATAGATAGTATTCCTCTGGCTATAGCGGATACACTATGAAATGACTCTTTCGCTGAAGGCCATCATGCACACATAATATTTTGTTTGATTTGTTGACTTTTATCAGACAGAAAATATCACAGAAAAGTCAGAAAAGCCAATTTGTTGGAGCATGTTGTTTCCAAAAACATAGAAAATAAGTCAGCATGCCAAATTAAGATTTTAGCTTGTTTCATTTCTTTTCTTGGCTTGGTGTGGTGGAGTGGCTCTTGATGAGATCAAGGAAAAACTTCTTATAGGAAGGAAGCGTTGGGAGAGCCGACTCAAAGAGGGATCCCCCTCCGGGACAGTCAGCTGGTGGTGCCAAAAGTGGGCTGATGGTGGGATGATATCGAGAGTGGACTGGTAGTGGGATGGTGGTGTCATCTGTCTGTGCACGAGGATGAATCTGGATATCCATACCGGATAAACCATTGAAAAATAGCCTCTGCAAAATGCTAACTTGATTTTGATCTATGAAAAAAATGACATTTTGCTCATTCACTTCTTTCAAACATCAGCTCCAGTTAGGCAGATTAAAACAAACAAAAAAGTTTTAAGCTCACAAGCATGGATTATTTTCTCTAGGAACAGGAAAAATGGGAGTGGGAGTGTAGAGGGAGTGAAGCTATCTCACAAAAATATTTTATGTAGTTTTAGGAGGAATAAAAAATAAATGCTTGTCTGAAGATGTCACTGAGATTTAAAGGATTGCTGGGTTGAATCATTTTTTTGTTGTGTTCCCTCCCTCTCTTGCCCGTCATACTGAAGGTTTCTCTGAGGACCCCATTCATCCTCCTTTCCCTGTGTGCCTCAGCCAAGGCCTGGCTGCAACCATGTCGACAACCTGGGTAGTACAGTGTGTGTGTGTGTGCGTGTGTGTGTGTTAGTGAGACAGACAGTGGGTTTTGGTTTGTAAGGGTCTCTTTCTTCAGGGTCATTGAGCGCAGGTGACCACAGGAAGTTGTTTTCCAGAGCTTTTCCAGTGGTGTGTGTGTGTGTGTTCAGCTTTGGACTCACCACAGGAACTTCCTCTTTGGGCAAATACACACACACACACAAACACAAAGATTCCCAAATACATGCTTATACACACAGCTGCACACACAAAATTCCTAAAGGACAAGCACTCCCATGTGTGTTATTCATCCGGTGATGGTGTCAGCATGTGCAAAGGAAAATCAATGTAAATGGTGATGTGTTCATCAGTCCTTGGACACTTCAGCATTGATTCTGACTTTGGTTTTGACTGTTACAGGACGTAAAGTTGATTTATAGTGAGTGGCTGAGACATCACAGGAAGTGCTTGGTTGATTTTATAAGGGTTTTGTAAAAAAAAAAAATACCTTAACTCTCCATTTACGTTTTTGCTTAAGTCCAACACTGACTATCTCATCTAAAAGCTGATTATAGTAAGTGATTAGTTTGAGTGTTCTGGCCTTAGCTGCTCAAGTTCTTCCACTGTCATGGCAGATTTATTTATTTACATGTTATTTTGATAGGCAACTTAACTAGCAAGAAAGTGCCACACTTATACACCAAATGAGCTCAAGCGAGACTCTGTTTTTTATATTAATCAAGCAGGCATTCCAAGCTGAAGGAATTCTGTTGCTTTTGGCTGTGGGCCAGCTGCAGCGCTACTTCTCAAGACGCCTCGCAGTGAAATGACATTTTAAGTGCATGGCTTGTTTTCTCTAACTTTGGGGTCCCAGCAATGAGGCAATCTCTGTCTAGGGGCCGACAGCAAATCAGAGATAGAACGCAAGGCAAGTTCTGCAAACACATGCTCACAGTTTGCAATTCGGAACTTCACTTTTAAACTGGTTTTCAAATGTCATGTGACTTTATCAGGACAAAAAGGAAGTTCATCATGACACATTTTGTCCACATTTTGGGTCAGACAAAATAAAGAGGATAAAGCCTTTCACCATCATATTAGTGTAAATAGTATCTAAGCTTGAGGACTGTGGTGTTGCTAAAAGATGCCCTGTCAACTTCTGCTTGACCGAACCACATCCGTAACCCTGAATGTACTTTTTCAACAAGTTTGTATCTCACTCTAAAAGTGGAAACCAGCACGCTATTGATTCCTACCAGATGTTACTTTTTGTGAATCTTCTCCTGACTCACTGGCAGCTCCCCCACACTCAGTGTTGTATTGATCCTAAATTATTGAGACAACATGTTCAAGATAGATTAACCATTTCCCTTTCTTTCTTTCTTTCTTTCTTTCTTTCTTTCTTTCTTTCTTGGGTCCAGTGCTGATGGCAAGTGGCAGCAACATGTAGTAACTTCAGCATAGCCTTAAAGATGGCAGGTTAACCCTGCAGTGATGACTAAACCATACATATACACACCATATTACAGCTTATCACTGTTATCCATGATCATTTCAGTAATCTTTGCACACACTGACATCCCACAGCTGCATGTCCCTGCTGCCTCTAAATATTCTCTGTACATCATGGCCGTAAAGCAGCGTGTTGCTCTAAACAGAGGAGCCTTTATCCCGTGAAATATTGCACCTGTGCCCGTTGCAGAGTGGATAACCTTGGCAGAAAGCCTCTCTGTTATATGCCTCTCTCTCCATCCTGTCTTGTCACTGGCTGTTTGGAATCTGGAGGAATCCCAGGTATGCCAACAATCTCTGCAGCCATTGACAAATTTCTATCTTCAGGCCGGGGGAAACACACACACCCACACGCACACACACACACACACACCGTGGCTCAACTCGGCTGTCATCATCAGCTTGTCAGCGTGCCGCACCTGTGAATGGTAACAGGACCCCATGGCTTGCAGCGCTCTCATAGCTGCCTGACAGACTCAAGAGATCAATTTCCGCCAGCAGAGAGAGCTTCGAGAACGCAGGAGGCTGTCAGACAGCTGTATGCGCACTGATTTTTAAAAAAATTCTGTTAGATATGCAACATGCAAGCACAAGAATTTCTGAAATAGGATAGAAGCTGCACCTCCCCATTCCTTTTGCAACGTGTACATGCATACTTGTGGTTAACGCTTCAAAATAACCAGCCATATAGAGTTGTCAAAGGCAACAGGATAAAGCCACAGAGCACTTATCGGCAGTAAGTGGTTTGAGTTCATCTATACACTCTGATTGTAACGCTGTTCTATCATGAAAAAATCTTATATATAAAATCAGAAGGTAGCCATTTTGAGGTTATGATGGATTAAAAACAGTTAAGTTGTGCACCACCTTATCTACTGATTCTGGTACAAAATTGGTATATCTAAGCACAAAACAGTTCTATTTATATCGCACCAAATCACAAAAAAAAATCTAATCTCATAACACTTTCCAAATCATTTCTATCCAAATGTTACTGAAATTTTAATCAAATTTCCACAAAATCTGCTTAAGAAAATGCAAAGTAATGCATGTTCTATCCACTACCAGTAAGTAAATATTAGGATTTGGGTGCACTGATGCGGTGCTATGAAAAGACTGCAGAAGAAGAGCATGCAATGAGAAGATGTAATTAAGAGATTGCCAGTGAAATCTCAAAGAATTGGAAACCTCCTGAAAAATGTGATGAAAATATGAAATGCATAAATTGAAAATGCACATGAAAAAAGCAGGCAGGTGGAAACATAGCAGTAGCAATTAAGTATATGTTTGTGTGTGTGTGTGTGTGTGTATCAATGTCAACATCAATGGAAAATAATCTTAGCGTTTTTCTCCAGGAAGAAATTATGCTCCAAGTAAGCCAGTGCCTTTTACTAAAGGCAAAATTCAATTAAAAAAAAAAAACACACCAAGGTGTCAAGTGTACTCTTAATGGCACATTTCTCATCAGCACAACCCATCTAAGTTACAGTCTTTAACCTCTGAGAAGTGCTGAACGCATCACTGGGTCCAAGCCATAGAAAGGGGGAATCTGTTTTTAATGGAGCTGAATGGCACACAGGTCGATCACATCTTTTTCTTCTTCCACAGCTTTGTTCCACATGATCTCACACTCTGCCCTCACCTAATCTCCAGCTTACAACAGAGGGATGACAGTGGAGACATATATAGTATTATTGCCCTTCCTCTGAACTCTTTGCTGGCCCAGCGTATTTCTTTCTGCGTGGTCAGCCTGCAGTTTGGAGGAAGGACATTAGCCTAACAGGTTTCACATCATCATGCTTTTTTACAGCGTGAGTGTGTCTTGTCTTACAGGCTGCTATGTCATATTTTTCCACAGCACCAGTTATGTCTGTGTAGATTTGACTTGCAAATGTCCTCACCCTCCTTCCTTGTGCTGTAATTTGAATAATTCAATCCAGATCTCAATGACACTATTCAGGGAGGGGGTTACATGATATCACTGAGGTGAATGGGGCACCTGAAAAACGAGAAGTTGGCTTGCAAATTTGACCAGGATATGGGAATAAAAGATACTCCCATATGGAAAAACATTGGCCTATTATCCACTGCATCCACTGCAAAGAGTGCTTTGCTTCTGCATAAAAACCACAACCCCCTCCCCACAGAACATTGCAGCATGCATGTAAAATAGCTTGCCAAAGTCAGGCAAAATAATCTCTACCTCTCAGCCTTTCTGGTTTATGACACTTTATGGTCAAGCCATTAAATTCACGACTATGGTACAGAAATTTCATTCAAACTGTTCCTATTCTTTAATCCTGGAGAGGTTATCTTTGCACTGACAGATTGAACTCCGCACTTTGCTTCAGTGCTGGAGAAAGATTTGGGGAAAAATTAGTTTTATGTAATGTTCTTTTGTCTGCTGTAAAGTCATCTTACAACCCATCTCAGATTTGTCCCATAACCCGTTGGCTGGTCCTGACCCCCCAGGGTTTGGAATCACTGCATGAAATCTGTTTAATTGTGTGCTCAGCATCGAACAAGCAAAGTTAGCAATTACCCAGTGCAGCATTTAGCAGCATTTCACGGTAAACCAAAACACTTTCTTAAGCTTCTTTAATGAGGAATAATAATGTTTTGGTTTCAGTTTTATAAAATGATACTGCAGCTACAGATGCACTGTACTGACTGGTTTTCAGACCTGTTATATCAGGAATTCATCAATTCACTTAACACAAAAATATAAAAGATGACGTTGAAAAGAAAAAAAAAATATTTGAACATCATTAAGATAAGTACTGACTCTGACTCCCACTTCTTTTCGTGCTGCGTCTGAAAACAGTGCTTGGCTGGAGCTGAAGGATACCATAAAAAGCCAGGCTGCACTAATGAAGAGGGTGCAAAAATCACCAGAGGCTGCATCCTCCCACCACTGACACAACTCCCATCTCTTCTCTTAAGAGCAGGAGGGAACAGACAGCCTTTCAGCTGGTCAAAGAGATGACACTGTGACACACGCACAACATCCACGCTGTGATTGGCTCCTGCAGACAACAGCAGAAAATACAAACTGCAGCCTCAATATTTTTATCACAGTAAATTCTGCTTCTTTAAGCTATGAGCATTAACGCAAATAAACTCAACACATCTGCTATTCTTTTCATAGAAACCTTGCTATAACATTCAAAGTCTGTGAGTGATTACACAGATGCATCCACATGTGCGTGCACCCTCCCAGAATGCGCACACACATAATTGCCACCATCATATACACACACACTAAATGCGATGTGGTATAGTGAGCTGTCAGACCGCACTAATTCCTCTTTTTATGTGTGTCTGTCCTACTGTGTAGCAGAGGGATCAGGATTGCCTTTCAGGATAACAACTGAAGCTCTAAGCTCTTAGTGTGTGTGTGCGTGTGTGTATCTGGGTGAACAACAATTGGCCGCTAAGCTGTAAAGAGCCTTGCAGCCACGGTGTCGCCAACAAATATCCACTGGCTGTCAGCAACGGACTGACTCTGCGTGTGTGTGTGTGTGCGCGTGCAGATGAGCCAACTTCCTGTGGTGGATTGAAGTTAAGTGCTGCTATTAGACAAAGGCCTCCAGTCGGGCTTCGTTGTCTGGGCCAAACACTCGATTATGCTGACAGAAACACACACATGTACAAGAATACACATGCGTGAACATTAGCACACACATACTGGTTTTCAACATGTGCAAAGATCTGAGGCATTCTGCACTGCACACACACCCTCCGTCTCCTCACACTCACCAAACTTTTATGACAGATGCACTCTCTAGTGTGTCTCTTGATCCCTCTATTTGCTCTCTTTGCCTTCCTGGCTGCTATAATCTTCCTCCTCAAGGCATAACAGTAGTTCAGCTGTCACAGATGAAGCTGAGTTGCATAAGAGTGAGATTTTTAACTGCAGGCGTGCCCCGTAATTCACCTTGCAAAGCTGTACTCTGTCCCAGAGCTGCCAAGGTGAATGTGTCGCCTTGCTGCTCCATATAAAGTGAATGTGAAACTTCAAAACAAGGGAAAACTGAATTACTGTATACATTTTGGGTATTTTAGCACAAGGAATTTGTCACTTAGCTCAAAACGGCTATGCATTATAAAAATATAATAAAACGTGTCTTTATGTAATTTGACTGAATGCATAGTAACTGTAGCGGAGGACAAACTCAATGGAAAGTAAAACCACAGTCAGGTGTGGGGTGCACTTTAGCTTTGAGCTCTAGATGTGTGCATGTCTCAGCCGCCCACATCGGAAAACAAAAAAGAAAAGTTCAGCTTCTGAGAAAACTTTTTCATTGGTAGAGAAGCGGTGGCTTTTTTCTTTCACACCTACGCTCTGTAGCCTCTCTTTATGTTGACATGTTAAATGGACTTTTCTGCAAATGAGCTAAACCAAACGGGTGAATTACACCTGTGTGCACTCATGATTTGAAAAGCCTTCTAAAGTTTCAGTTAGATTTGTTAAAAGTGTGGTTGTTTTCTGACGTTTTGGGTTCTGAAAACGCTGAATGCATCCTCTCAATTTAGCAATGAAGGTTGTGTAACTGTGAGCGAACGTGTGAGTGAGTGTACACTATGCTCAGCGTTGAACAAGGCAAACCACAGTGGAAAAGTCCGGCCACTCACAGGAAGATCATTTGCCACATCAGAAAACAAAAGCATATTCCGGTTGTTGATCGTTCTTTCTCTAGAAAAGCAAGTGTGAAATAAAAGCAGGTTAAGTTTTTGAAGAGGACTAACTACCGGTTAGTCTTGGCAGAGTCAACCATTACCAAGCTGCCTTGACAATGCCAAAATAATTAAACTTGTTTTTCTTGAATTTATGTTACACATTTAACCTTATATTTGCCTTGCTGTATCACATTTCTGCAGCGAGTTTCACCTTGAAAGGAAAGTTGTGACAAATGAAAGCATTTTGGGGCAAACATGAAAATAGATTTTCTTCTTTTATTATTTTAAAAGTCGTAATGCTTTGATAGGGTGGTACTCATCTTCCTCACCATCCTGCACTTCCTCTCTTTTCCCCTCTTTCTCTCTCACAGTGCTGTTTGATTGCTTAAGCCTGGCCGTCAGACAGACAGACAATGCGTCCATGAAGAATAGACTCGCTTCCTTCCTGTCTTCCTGTGCTGCGTTCTGCCTTGGTGAGCAGGGTGAATAGGCCGCTCTGCCCCACAGCCGCCATGAGCCACAGGGGCCACGGCGGCTAAAACCAACAAAGAGAGCCGTTTGGGGGCCTTTTTTTTTCCACAATTCACATCCCCTCCTCCTCCTGCTACACTCTGCTGCCAAATCACTGGAGCTGCCGTGCGGATAAACACTCTTACTCCGAATTTCTATTTTTCATCCTTTTATCCACTAATTCTCACTTCGTTCAGTTAGTTTTCTTCAGAGAGGTGTATAGCATTTTGCCAAGACACCCTTTCAGATCCAACACAGAGGAACTAAAGCAACCCGAGAAAAATCCTGCTTTCTCCTTTCACTAGCATGAGTGTGAAAATACATCTCATTTTGCGTAATAAGTGCATTTCTAATCATATTTTTTTTCACATCCAATCAATGCTCCCCCCCCAAAACAAGACAACCATCCCCCTATGGGAATACCAAGTAGGAGCAGGTAGCTGAGAGGAGCATTGGGGAGCCAAAATGACCCCCCAACTATTGAAAACAGGATGAATGCATGCCGGGCTGAATACGGGGGTAAACTGTTAGGTCTTTGTCATTCAAAGTGGTGCTTTTAACCCTTTGCAGTACCTCTTCCTAATAACCCGCCCCCTCCTCCTCCACACCCACCCTTTCCCTCTTCATTCGCAGCTGAGACAATGGAGGAAGAGAGGAGGCCTGCAACTAGAAAAACAGACTAAACACAAGATCATCTCTCCAGTTTCATCTCTCCAATCTCTAATGGGATTCTGCCTGTTATGTTTCCATCTCCTCTACTGCTGCTGTAAAATGGGTGAAAGTTGATAATTATATAAAGCACCCCCCCCCCCCCTTCCCATCAGTCAAAGGCTGGGGATGAATAACAAACAAGTGAGCGCAGGTTGGGCCTTGCCGTGTCAATCACGGCTCTGAATGCATACCGTGCCGCAAACACGTCCGTATGCTGTCAACAAGTGTCGGGGGCTTATGTTTCGCCTGCAGGGACATTCAAAACCAAGGAATTCCTGAACAAAACCTTTGATTAATAAAAAGCAAGGAGAAAAAAAAAGGGCCTAGTATCTGCAGGATCCTGTGGAACGTGTATGAAATTACCTTGAAGCCACACCAGGGTGTAATAGTAGGCTTACATGAATGCATATTTGATTCATAAGATAAATAACAATAAAAAAAAATCATGATGATTTTTCTGGAGTGCATGCAAACAGATGTGCACATTCCTTTACTAGAGCCAGATGTTTTTCTTAAAAAAGGGCCTGAGATGAACATTCATGCATTCTTGTTTGATCTCTTGTAAACATCGTGGAGTGATTGTGCTGCAGAGACAAAACGGCTTGATGAAAGCTCTGCTGCTTGAGGTATTCGTGCAGGGGTTCAATTAAAAATTTCGCAAACGGTGCCTAAGCCTGCCTTAAACCATGTGAAAAAGTCTCAAGAAAAGTGTAAACCCTGACAAATCCTGGCACTACTATAAAGTTAAAAATTAATTTTGTTCATTAAAAAAAAACGATTTGATGAACTTGTTTTAAAGAGGACTGAAGAGTACGGAAGACAGTGCAGAAAAACAACAGGAAAAATACTCGTTAGACTTCAAGGTTGTTTAATTTCAAACGTTAATATATTTGTCTTCTAATTCATAGTGAACTATTCATCCAGCTTTAACACTCCTACACGTCACCTCAAAATCTGCAGCCACAACAAAATAGCCCCACGCGAGGTGACATGCTTTCACAAAATAAATATTTGTCATTATAAAATAATAAACCTTCAAATAAATATATATTTTTAACTTTACACTAAGCAATGTTGGAATTAGAAAATAAATTTCTCATATAAGGTCACTGTACAATTTACAAGTAGAAGGGATAAGACTTTGCCTTTGTAAGTTACATAAAAATGATTGATATACATTCCAGAGAATGTACAAACATTGTGTGAATGAAGCTGACTGATTCTTAGAAATGTGGATTTAACAAGGTGCCTCTGGTATGGCAGAAAACCTTTCACAGTTGAAGTATTGTATGTACAAAAATAAAACATCTGTCACACTCATTTTCGAACGTACATACCCTTTGCATCTACTACTTTACATACAATTAGTAAGAGGAGTCTGTGCTTAGCATATAAGTTGTATTAGATGTTAAACAAAGGCTATCCATTTGGACTCTCATAGCAACAACGTGATATCTGGGCACGTGAACATTTTTCAGCCAAAAACAGTAGCTGAATGTGACTTCATACCTTTTCACATGTGGAGCGCTTATTTTGGTTTACTTCTGAAGTGAAACTCATAATTCTAGGGTGTGCGAGTACACATGCAGTGTCTCTTTTTTTTGTCAGAGAGCCTCAGAAATTGGCAATTTAAGGCAAAAATTTCACTCTGCCCAGATCTGATAGGCATGAAACTGTAGAAAGTCAGGGGGGGCACAACAGCATCATTAGTTCTCTAATCAAACCTTTTGACTACACAGCTACAGGGCATCTATCAGTTCAGTCATCAGTCTTTCTGCCCTTCTGCATTTTAACATCGACAGCCGGGCCGTGTGACTCGGTCATAGCAGCTCTGGCACACAGTGACACATCCTTTAGCTGGGAGGTAGCACAGGAGACAGGGGAAGAGCAGGGAGAATAGAGACACAGTGGTCCAGCGGACGCAGCAGTGTGGCTGCCTGCACGAGAAGGGCTTGTCGGCGCACGTGTCCTCGTCGTCGCTGGAGCAGTGGTAGAAAAGGCCCTTGACGCAGCACACGCATGTCCCGTACTCCACCACGCTCTGCAATGAGCACATGCATCGACGGCCGCACATCCAGCAGGAAGGAAGCACCCGCGGGCGGCTACACTCTGAACACTGACACCGACCACAGTCCTCACACTTTGAGTGTATACCTTCATTTTTAGAGCTCAAACTGCTGCCTGGCATGGCCACCACCACCCTGGACTCATTATTCAGAGGTTTAAGCTCATCTGAATTGAGCTCTGTGCGTTTCGGCTGGGTTTTGATTATCTGGTTACTGCCTGCCTGGCTGATAAGTAGCCTCTGGCCTGATGAAGTGCTCCCCACGCTGGTCCGGATGCTACTCTGGGAGTCCTCTGCACTTGAGGATTGCAGCACAACCTCCCTGGAAGAGGTGGAAATATTTGTGCTTCCACACTGAGTGAATGAAGGCAAGTTGCGGAGATTATTAGGCCTCTCTTCCTGAGTCTCCTGCTGCCCACTGGTCCTTGAACCTGGTGATGTAACAAAGTCACTCTTCTGTTGCCTGTGCTCAGAAGCTGGAGACCTTTGGGCCACTGTGGGCCCTTCTGAATACTCATTACTACTCCCAGTTATCCTGATCTGATCCAGAGATAGCACAGCTGAAGTATGGGGCGGCTGCCCATTGGTGAACCCAGGATCGGGAGGTGCATTGTTGGTCTGCAGAGGCTGTGGCTGCAGCCTCCCTTGGTCACGCAGAGTGTCCAGTGAGCCACTCGATGAACATTCGTGGCGTCCTCCTCCCCCATCGTTGTCGTTCTGACTTCTGGAATCCATCTCGGGACTGAAGGGCCGCTCTGGCTGGCATGGGACACATCTGAAGTCCTGTAAACGAAACAGACAGTTTATATCTGTCCGGTCACAAGCCATGCAAATGATGCCATGCAAATCATAACTGATATCTGTACGAGTACCATTATGGAAATAAGGCCTAACACACACACCACAGATGGACATGTTCGATTACAGTGCTGGTGAATCAGCCTCTCACTTTAGAGTGTGTCTATGGAAGTACAGCCATTCCAGGTGATGCAGTTTGTTTACTCAAAGAAGATTCAAATTCCACATCCAGGCTTTATGCTTAATATTCAGTTGAATATAAAGCATGAATCTTAAGTCATTATTGAATTCAGACTTGGCCCTGCTGCCAGTTTGTGCAAACTTCCAATTTCCCTACACCCGTGACACAACACCGACTAACT
Organism: Scatophagus argus; assembly: GCF_020382885.2. NCBI lineage: Eukaryota > Metazoa > Chordata > Actinopteri > Scatophagidae > Scatophagus > Scatophagus argus. The sequence goes on from NC_058516.1 coordinate 7,980,407, forward strand.
TAATCAAGAAAAATGAAATGCTAAATCTGTTTGGACTCTTGGACTTTGGGTCAAAACATCTTATCCGTTAACTGATAAACAAAAACTTCATTCTGTAGCTTAAGACACCGACCATGAACTGCAACATCACCTATGTGAGTTTGGACGTTAGCTGCAGACAATCTGTATGAACAAATCAGGAAATGAGCTATAGCAACGCAGCAAAAGGCAAAAAAGTCCGCAAACACTTGAAAAATAATAAATATTAATTTGCAACTATTCAGATTATTAACAGTCAAAAATTCACTGCTTCAAGCTTTACAAAAATAATGGTTCTTTTAGCCTTGTATGATACTAAACTTATTATCATCAGGTTTTGGGCTGTTGCTCAATACTTGACTTGTCAATGGACGGAAAAAAAAAAAATCTGCAAGTGTTTTGATAATCAAACAATCGTTTTAGTTAGATTTTAAGCAAAAAAGTCAAACATTTGCTGGCACCAGCTTCTCAAATATAACTTTTTGATGCTTTTCTGTGTAACACAAGATAACTTTTACTGGGCTTTGGACTGCTGATCAGACCAAAGACAACATCAGCTTAAGCTGTGCGAAACTGCGAGAGACATTTTACACCATTTTCTGAATTTGAATAAACAAAGAAAATAATTGCCAGGTTAACAAATAACCAATGTTCTTAGTTGCAGCTCATATTCTGATACATCATTATGAAATATAATTAGCTTATACTTGTAATATAACTACAGTGTGTCAGTTTTCTGCACTAAATATCTTGAAGGATCAACGTTTCCAGTCTCAAAGGCTGTGCATGCTGACGATCAAAGTTCAGTGTTTTTCCCCCTGTGGATTGAAGTCGTGTACTTTACTGAAGACTGATACGGGTCAAGCAGATAACAGACATGGAAAGTTAAAGCACATTGAGAAGTGCGTGTGAAAGGAAGAACGCAGGAAATAAACTACATTTTTTGTTGTGCTTTGGACAGCCCTCTGATGCAATAGTTTTTCACCATTTGTGAATTTTCACACTTTCTAACCTTGAATAAAAACCCAGACCTCCAATCTGTAGGCACTCACAGCCCCAGTAGGATCACTTTAATCTCACTGATTCATCATATGGAGAGAGTAAGTATTAGCATGTTGCACTGTCACTCTGCATTAATCTAACATATTCAAATGCACGGCCTTGTTTTCACCAACATATCACACCAAAGTAAAGAGACTGACAGTGGTGGTCTTAATTCTCCTTCCTTGTGGTAATTAGCTTTCAAATGCCATCCTTGGGGAGCCCCCACCCCACTCCACCTCACCCTTTCAATGACAATACAGCAAAGGCTTTTGTTTGTTGCATGACAAACGGCCTGCAGCAACCTTCCCCATTCGAACACATTTTACATTGTGACACTCTTGAAAAGAAGACGAGTGACAAGATAAAAACAAAGTTTGGAGCAGGAAAGGGGGCATGTGAAGTGGGAGTGATGCATTCAAAGGTGGTGCTGGTGGTGGGGGGGTGGAAGTGAGGCACTGCTCACTGGGTGGATGAAGTGTGGGGGGCTGATGAAAGTAAACTGGAGCAAACTGATGGCATCAGGTCTTGAAGACATGTTAGAAACAGGAAAAGTCCAAGATTTTACAAGCAATTAACAAAGGTTTGGACTTCAAAGTAGGTGATAGAATTTCTAAAAATCCTATCACCTACTCTTTCTGATAGAACATAACTGATGTGACAGCGTTTTCCAATGTGGACAACAATTTATATTGCAAATATGACTTCAGAGCCAAAACGGTATCACCAGAAACGGACACACTGCAACAACACCAGAGCAAACACATGTGCCAATTTGGACACAAAACTGACACCAGCAGCGAGATGAACGATTACATTAGACATTAGACACTGCTCAAGCAAAGGCAACTGCTCATTTTAGATGGAGTGACAAATACCTGTCTTCTCTGCAGGAAAAGACACTTTAGATTCAAAAATAAGAAGCTCAAAACATGTCAAAAGTGAAGACAGACTCTGCTTATGTATGGCCTGTATTAAGCTTAAAGGAAGAGCAGGGCAGTTGAAAAGAGAATACAAATGCTGACAAACACCACTAAAGTTTGTTTTTGTTTAGCGTGTTTATGATACAAACAGCCAAAACAAATACGTGTTGTTTAATAAACCACTCTTCACTACAGTGTGTGCTACAAAAGGCTCCACGTACCGTGTTTTCGACACTTTAGCCCCCGTCTAGGTGAAATAAATCCAGTTTGAGAGTTTATTCCCTACGCGAGCAACTCACTGCGGAAAGTCGTCGGTAAAATCCATTGAGAAAGTTTCCGACCAACAGCGCATTTTCACGAAAAGCGGCGCTAAGGCGTAAATCCCGTGTTTTGCGCAAGAGCACGAGGCATTAAAACGGGCGAAAACTTCAATCATTCACCGCCGAAGTGTAAACTTCCTCTTTTCTTGCAACAAGCGGGGAGCGAAAAAGGCAAAGCGAGAAACAAATCTCCAGCTCGCAAGGAGTTTTAATTCGCTGTATGTTATCCACAACGCTCTGAGAGTTTGCATGTACTTTTTCTTGTGTGTGAGTGTGCGTGTGTGTGAGTGTGTTATTTTTTTTCTTCTTTCCGGAGGGGAGGTCGGGATTTGGGCTGTAAATGGCGTCAAGCTGAAGGGGGGGACAGAGCGCTTGTTGTTGCAGCGGATATCTCGCATCCGGTGCGCAGCCATAGGCTGCTTAGAGAGCAACCATTCACACCCAACAGTCTGATCAATTATGCTGCAGGAGCTGAACGCTGCTGGTCAAGTGATGTGGACATATGAGCCCCCCCTCCCCCCAAACTATCACTGAAACTCACAAGTTCTTATCGTCGTGACCCATTAATGAAGCAGCACTTCGCATATCAGTAGCTGCTGCAGTGAACGCTGCTGTTGTGCTGTTGGTTAGTTCAAATCTCTTACAGGTTTCCAATAAATAAATCAATAAAGAAATGAATAAAAATCACGGTTTATTGCTGCACTCAGTCAATGACTTTTGAAACCTTCATCTACATTGACGCAATACAGAGTATTAAGTGGGATAAAACACCAAATATAATATCAAATTCATGATAAAAAAGAGAAAATATCCAGTTCTATCTGTGGGTCAACAATGGTTGCTATCCAGTTTGAAGGGCTTTACTGTGTTATTTATGTTTTATGCTACTTTATAGTTCTACTCTGCTGCTGCTCTGAAGGGAAATATTGCACATTTATCTGACAACAAATGATACTTATATCCAAAATAAACTTTTGCTTATAACTATGTTGCCTTTTTTATACTAGTATGTTTAAAACTGTATTTATTCAGTACAGTGTGCAATATAAGACTTGTAATGGAGTATTTTTACACTGTGGGATTGCTGCTTTACTTGAGGGAAATATTCTGAGTACTTCTTCCACCACTGTGTGTGCAGCCAAATGCAGTGGAGTAGAAGTATAAAGAAACACAAAATGCAAAGAGTGTGAAACTATACTTAAACAATCTTCTCAAAGAGCCCTGGAGCAGCTTCCTGTATCCATCTTGACTCACTTTTGACCTACAGCACAGTGTGTTAATCCTACATACGGGTGAGGTTAAAAGCAATTCATAGCAATTTAAGCAACTTATCAGCAGGCCGATATCGTTTTTCTTTCAGTTGTGGTGAATAATGGTGGAGCAGCAACCCCTTGTGGATTTTTCTGATACTGAAGCCTGAAATCAATAGAAGCTGGATTTGATGCTGCAAAAAAGTCCAAATAATTCACGAGATCTGTTTTAATGTCTGTGAATAATTCTTTATAACTCCTGATGACTGATGGTCGAGGTGTTTGTTTCTGTCAGATAGTAATTCTCTCCCACACACAATTTGTCCTGTCAAACAGCAGTGAAGTACTCTGATGCATAAATGCTAACATGTACTCATGAGGGAATGGAAGAAGAAAAAAATCAACATTAGAAAAAGGTGAATCTGTAAAGTCATACGCTTGCACACATTTTTAAAACCAGGCCCCAAATATAATACCATGAAATCTCCACAGACCAATTAATCTGTCAGTCTGGAACATGGTCAAAGAGAGCAGGCCTTTCAAAAGAAAACAATGACAGTTTAGACATCTCTCTTCCTTCCTCTATTTTGGTAAAAGGTGCAGGATTGGTTCCAGAAAGATTAATCATGAAGCTGTGAGCGCCACACTGCTGGGACAAGTCACTTTAATCAACCCAGAGCATGACTTGCCAAATTAACTTTCCTCTTTCTTAAACAAACGGCTGGCTGCCGTCCGTATACATTTAAAGCCTTACGTGGCCATGGTGTTAAAATAATGAAAATGTTAAAAAAAGAAATTGTGAATCAAAAAAAGCCAAAACAAAACAACATGTAAGAATGTAAGAATGTTATTTTGATAGACAGCTCTGTGTAAGACTGTGGGGTCATAGACAGACAGTAATTGATTGACATCTCCTGAAACCTTTTTCATTCCTCATCGGTGAGAATGAGCTCAACTACAGTGGAAAGCTTCGACACACAGCAGGATGTGGGAGAAAATGGAGGAAAGTTTTATTTGATATCCTCCGTTGGATTTTACAGTTTCGGATTGCTCTGGTTATATACTTATATTTATTTATTTACAACCCACATCACATATTTTTGCGAGGGCCTTTTGTGGTCCATTTCAGAAGGCAAATGCAAAATGTAAACAGAACCACAACCACACATAATAATGCAAAACACTAATGTGGATTTGCTGGTCCTTCAAGTGGATTGTCAAGTGCACTTGTACCCCTTACTATTAACTGACTAGTTGGTTGGTGTAAGGTTTGGGATTTTAATATGTGAATGATATGAACAAAAAAAAGGTGAGGATTAGGTTTAATTTTATTTAATTTTTAGGTGATAAACTATTGTACTTGACAGAAACAACTCTTTTTCTTTAGTAAAGCTGGATAAAGACCAACATGGCCTAAAGATTCTATTTGTTTGCTGCTTTCAGAATTTGTGTTTTTAATGTAAAGAGTTTCATTGAACTACAAAACATCCAGCTTTAGATGTTCGAGTGATACACATCAACAACACACAAGGAAAAAAAAGGAATGTTCCCTTTTGTTTTTGGCTTGCTGATACTCAGTTCTTTCTCCTCTCATTTTGTCCCCAGACTCCGGTTGATTTTTACGTAAACAACAAGTTTCATTTAACAAGTTTTCACATCTGTGGCAGCGTGATGCACAGGCAGCATACCTGGAAAGAATCCTCAGCAGACGTGCTTTAGCTGATGAGGTGCGCAGCCATGCATAAGTTTGAGTGAAGGGTGAAGTTTTGCCTGATGAGTAATTTTCCTCCTTGTTCTACACAAACATTAACACCTCGCTGATCATCTAAACATCTGAGTTAGTTTTTCCACCAGAAAACTTTCACTCAAAGGCATAAAGGTATACAGGACGTACACCCCTCTTTTCCCTTCCTACTTAGGGTGTAACACAGGGTGTAACTCTTCCGATCAGAGCTGTCTTTCCTTAAGGGACCTGGTGCAATCAAGAGTGCATGTCTAGCAATAAAGGCTCTTTATTGACTATACTCCTGCTCCACACAAAGTTAGAACCTCATGACCATTAAATACAACCCCTTTAGCATGTCACTTCAGCAGATAAATGTTGCAAAGTGCTATCACTGTACTTTACAACAAGAAAAGTGAACATTAACATGTTTTATAGCATTAATTATTGTTTCACGAGTTAGCACTGACAGCACTGCTACAATTAAGGCAAAGGGAATAAATATTAATGTATAACATTTGCTTGTGAGTTTTTTTTTTGTTTTACACAAAAAGTTTCTTTCTCCTGAGGTGTCCATTTTTCACCGTGCACCGGTGACGTGTTGTACATGTGCATGTGAGCAAATCGTGCGTGACAACAGCCAGGGATCGTCAGGTTAAAAGCAGACTGACTTTCTAGTCCTGACCGGCTGGAGCTTCCCTGACGTTTTCTCTTTGATTTATCCATTTCACTTAGCATTTTTAAAACACTGGCCTGACACCGCAGGCCAATCAGTAAGCCAGGTCGGGCTGCTGATGGCCAGTCTGGGTCTGATGAATAACTTAATGCTGGACAACAACATTGTTTCACCTGTCTTGTCCCCAGAAAATTTGTTCATCCATCTTGACAATAAAAAAAGACCACTTAATTGAATTTAACAGCCCTGTGTGACAGGCCTGGTCTTGCACACCCAGCCATCTCTCAGGCTGCTGAATCAAGCATGATAATAGTCCATTTACTGTGGAGCCAGCAGTGTCTGAAAAATTAAATAATAGCCGAGTTACAGCAATTCCTAAAGTTTTTGTCTTGCACCAGAAGCAATGACATTTATTTTCTTTCCCTCAAACTACCTGCACATTGAGTTTCACTCCCGCTGAGCCCGACAGAATGCCCTGCACATAAAAAAAAAGAGAGAAAATTGAAATGAAACCTAAAACCCCTGCTGCTCTGGGAGATGAACTGTGTCTGGATCGTCAAGCAGTGCCTGTGTGAAATAGCTTTGTAAAAATGAAATGGCCCTGATGAGTGGGCCATTACAGCTGACAGGTTCTACTACATTACTGTACTGCTACATTTATTCAGATATGTGTCCCATGCAGATGCACAAAAAGTAGCACATATATGTGTTGCTTAAATCTTTAAGGATGAATGACTGTGTTCATTTGGTAAGACTATTGCTCATTAACTTGCCACGGCTCTCGCAGCTATTTTATGTTTTTTATTGCACATTTCAATGAACATTAATGAACAACTGCAGGTTCACAATCAACATTCCGAGTAAATTTTCAAACAATTGGGTCGTTGATTTCAGGAGGCACTCAAAAGCAGACTTCACATTTCTGCTGCTGGCAGATTTCTAGTTAGCTAATTAAACTAAAGTTAGCTCCATGTCCTTTCAAGCCAATTTCAAACTAGCATGTTTAAGTATGCACCTAAAGGCAGGATGCGTGACTGAAGCCAAGGCTAATGTTCCAGGTCTCACTCTGAAAACCAGCTCATTGTTTTCCTTTTGACGCTTGCCTTTTCATAGACAAATACTGTAATTTAGTCTTGTCATTTTGAGATACCTGGGTGAACATACAGGGTTAAAAATTGATTTTGTTTAACTAAAGAGCTGCTAAATAAAGAATAATCTTGAAAAAGAGGTTTTTCAAGGTTAGATCCATGTCTTCTACATTTTCAAGAAACATCTTAGGACACTGGGTGGTTAATTAAGTGATTAATACCTCTTACAACTTGGAGTGCAATCAATAAACCAAAACAGCTTAGTTTCTAAAGCAACTTCTCACTTGTACGCAAAGCCACATCACTCTTCATATCAATTATTTTGCACTCCATATTTCACTCTGTGTGTTAATATGAATGGTATGACCCTGTGGAGTTCACAGCTTTGAATGCTGACCCTGTTCCAACTCTTGCAGACTTCTCTGCTGCCTCTTCTTTTCATTACAATACAGAGAATACACAGAGGCTATATACTGAAGCGTCTCAGTGGATGCTCACAGCGTTGCGTGTTTGGGGCAGAATTGGAGAGGAGAAAAGGGAATCACAGAATAGCTGCTGTTGGTGCTATGAGTCGTGATATGGGTACTGAGTGAGGCTGGACTGGCCACACTTTGGTCTGGGTGTTTAGAACCTGGTTATTGATTGAACTGAAAATTACAATTTAATGCAACACATTTTATACTTGAATTAGCTCTTCTCTTAAAGTTGTTCCAGTATGTGAGAAGGAGTGAATTTGACTCCAGTACATTTCAGTTAACCCCACCCTCCAAAAAAACAAAACAAAAAACAAAACTTGGATCAGCTGGAATATCAAGACTATAAATTATATTGGTAACTTCAAAAATGAGCATATATGTGCTTTTGGATGTATATGCATCTTATTAATATAATTATTTCATATGAAACTTTTCTTCCCCGTTTCAGAAGCATGCTTTTCTGATTTTGAATAAAACAGCCAACAGCACACACTTTTTCTCCCATCTGTTGTTTGGTCACCCTGACTTCTGCACAGCTCCTTGCATTGTTGACAGTCATTAGGATCGAAAGTCCCTCCCAAGCTGCTGCGTTTGAGAGGTTAGCCAAAGTACGCCCCCGCCCCCCCTTCCCCCACAGAAAAAAATTCTTAAATCTGGTTTCTAACAACATCATCCTTTGGGGAAAGCTCGAGTATACAAAACAGAAAAGAGGCTTCCACGCTCTAAGAAATGTCACAGATTAGCATTAGCAGGGAGGGTGGGGAAACCTCAAGGGCGTCCAACTGATGCAGCTGCATTTGTTCTGTGCAAGCGTGTGCCAGAATTGTGTCGGTGAGAACATAGATGTTTAGTTATTTCTAGCACGAGGTCATCAGCTTTTCACAAATATGAAACACGTAGTCTATTTCTCTCCATGCTTGACAGCCCGGGATTTATGTTGGCAGGACTTTTGTGTTTAACAGTAGGAAAAGGAGAAGCTTAAAAAATGAAAGCTTGAAAAAATTAAAAAACAAAAAACAGAGCGACAGACATGTTGCATTCATCCAGCACATCTCAGGATTACATGTGCTGGATGCAACGTTATTCCCATGTATGCGGAGGGAAAATAAACTACACAGGAGCAGTGGCTGTGTAGAAAAGTGCAAAATAACTGGCAGAGTAAGAATAAAATCAGCCACAGACAGTGTAGATGCTCTCAGAAACACTCTCTCCAATCCCTCATCCTGTGATTCTGTGGTGCAGCGCCAGAGAAAAAAGCCTCTGGATGAGGTTTAACTTAAGCTTCTTTTTGTTCCCCTCCTCTTGGTGAAGTAATGAAAAGGGTTAGAGGTGTGACTACAGCGGGAGGTGCGGAGTTATTTTTGCCAAACAAACCCAGACATGGTATCAGATCCCAGGGTTTTAACTGTCCAGCTGGGGTCACTGTTGCAATGCGTTTAATGAGACTGTGTGTGTGTGTGTGAGGTAGCACAATAAGAGGTACTGCACCAGAGGGTTGAAGCTGAAGGATGGGACTCGCTTTTTGAGCCCTTTAGGCCCTGTTTACTCATCAACTTAAAACTGGACAGCTCTAAGTACAGGTGTGAGTGTACCCGAGATGCACTGAGATCAAATCTCTTTAACCACGTTTGGAGGGGGTTTAGGTTACACAAGACCACATTGTTTTTAGTGTGGACATCAGCATGTTCTGGCCTACGTTGAGCCTGCTCTTCTGCATCCTTGGGATAAGCAAAAAGACTTATTCTTTCATGCACCAATGTAATTAGATTTAAATGGAACGCATGAAGAAACCACAACAGGAAAAATTGATTCTAAATGTACACAGAAAACTCTGTGTCTGATGTCCTCTGGGAGAGTGTTGGTGTTTAAACCGCTGGCACAGGAGCTTTGCATTCTCAGGTGGAGGTTGTTTCATAAAAGCTAATAAAAGCTTTAAATTTCATCCCTTTGACAAGACATCAAACAAATTTATACTCATTCATTGTTGTGTGAAAGTCTTTGAGAGGGTGGAACCATTTGTGTCCTCGCTCATTCTTACAAGATGTCCTCACAGAGCTTCAGACCCTGAGTTCCCCATGATATAAAAATGTTCCACAGCTTTGCTAAAAATGTACGTTTCATCCCTAGCGCTGAGAGGAACACCATCACATAACCAATTTACTGAGAGGGATCGGGGCACCTTAGAGGTGCAAAAATTGCACTCTGTTTTCATAAACTGGAAAATAGTTTCATAAAATACATAACAGCAACTGTAATTATATCCTTAGGCAGAAATGTTATAATTGCAATATTTTAGTAGTTGTACATGAAGCAGTACAGTCAAATATACTGAAACTAAATGAATAACAGAGTGAAATCTCATTGTCATGGCAACCTTTTTGGCAGAATGAGCCTTGCAACGGCATATTTTCTTTGCTCTCCAGGGAGTTGGGTAAACTGTGAATATAATAATGCGATAATGCATCTGACAAATACAGGAGGTGTGATGTGATGGTGTGCTCTGTAGGTTCTCTCAGTTGCCCTGATAGTAATGTGTTTCTCTAATTTCCTGTTCTTTTACAAGGGAAGGAAGTGTTACTCTACACACTGAGTTATCAGTTTACTTTATGAAAGCTATCTATACAGTGTGAGCTTTCATACTGCAGTTACAGGGAGGCGTACCAAAACGCACCCTCTTTTTCCTATACCCATCCTCCAGAATTTCAGACAAAGAAAATCAATGATCCAAATGGCAAATAGTAGTTGAGTATGTTCCTGTCTTGATCCATTAGTGCACACAAAGACTAAAAGTAAGGCAGCTGTAAGCCGTATGCGAATAGAGAAGAGTGTCAGGAATAAGAACCATGCTGATTGGACAATCTGAGCCGGAGTGTTGTTCAAAAACTGATGCAACATGAAAAGGGTACTTTTAATGAATTTGTAAGTCTTATTCCTCTTTGTCCTGCATTGATTATAATCCAGGGATGGTGTAACAGGAAGTATTTTTTAGCTGTGGGCTACAACTTCAGTCCCAATCCTTAGCCTATATTTTTGCTTAAAGTTTAGACCAACTTGCACCATTAAAAGTACATCAAATTAGTCATTACAGTTCCTGTTTATACTGTGTGCATGGATGTGCAAAAAACTGATATAAAACAGGAAAAAACTTAATGTGATGATTTTGAATTCAAGTGTTTTTTTTCGCTGTGAGGGGACTTATGGATGCTTGATCCTGGTAGAGAATGAAGATAATGATATCCTTGGGAAGTGTAAGTCACTCTGAAGTGAAATATGTGTACATTATGTCTGTGTGTTCATATCTGACAGAGTTATGATTCTGAGACGGAGTGCGATTTTTGATGCAAATTGCAGCCGACACCTCACGTCTCTTGTTCCGCACCCTTAAATTGATAGTCATCGCAGTTTGAAAACCTCCCCGTGCAGATTTTCTCATCATTTCTTAAAATGAATAATTTTGTCAAAAAAAAAAAGAGGCCTGACTAACTAGCTCTCTGGCTGCCACAGCAGTTGGCATAAAGCAACCTGCAAAGTCTAGCTAGCAGTTCTGAGACTTATTAGCAGGATTCGACATGTCCATCAAGCAACTTGGCTGCCACTGAGCCCTTTCATGTTTAATGTGAGCTTGCGGTGGGATGGACCAATTTAGTAAAAAACACTTTCTACTATAGAGACATTGCAGATTTCAACTATCAAAGAGACTGTATAGAACAGTAGACATGCAAGCAGACACGCACACACTGATGCACTCTCACACGTCCTTGCATGCAGAAACACACACTACTTCTATCATATCATTACTGTGCAGTCCCATACACCTTTCATCTTCCCTCTTCTCTGAGTCACTGGGAGCAAAATTTGATTTCCGCCTCATAACTCTCTCCATAATGCGATATCGCCAACACTAAATTGCCAAGATAACCTTTATCAGAGTAGAGGTGAAAGCCCTGAATCGTTGAGCGGTTATTCTTCTGCCAGGCAAGAAAAACAAGGAGGGGGGATAATACACATTTTCCCTCGGGCAAATCCGCGGACACCTCAGCGGCATCACTGAACCATTTGGATCGACGCCAGGTGGCAAAGAAATGTTTGGAGGAAATGGAGACGAACGGAGAATCAGAATAATCCTTATGCCAGGTGCCTGTCACACAACTTTTGAGTGTGTGTGTCTGCAAATTGTGCTCTTTCAATAAGTCTTTGTTTACTCAACCTTACAGAAAGTATCAAAGAGCCAGGCCTCTTGAGGCTTGCTGTGCTGGTCTTAGTACATCTCTGAATACACCCAAACCAAAGAACTTGTTTTCTCTCTGTTCTTCCTCCATCAGCCTCCATCTGAGGAATAATTCAATGACTTGTGCATCTATTTTTTAAAAATGTCTCTTCTCTTATAAAATACAACTTACTATAAAAGATGTGAACAACTTTACTGAAAAGATTTCAGAAAATTACGATTCCTGTGTTGGATTTGAATCACGAAAGCTGTACATTAGTCCCACCTGAATTTATTGTACATCAATTAAAACTCTTATGCTCAACAACAAACAGTGGCAGAAAGTACATTTAAATCCACAATGCCTTCCATTTGATGTTATTTTACCCCTTAAGTTTCAGATATCTTTATTTAAGAGCAAAGTGGTGAGATTATGTGGGATTTTGAGCCTTCATTTCTTCCCTTCTGGTAGTAACAGATTCAGCAGAGTAGCACTGGCTATGTTAACGTACATGAGCTCCCATCTCCCTCGAGATACGAGACGTCATGCTCACATGAGCCTGTTTGAAAAGTGCAACAGGTTGTGCTCCCCACATCATTTGCTTCCCCAAAATCCCCAAGGAAAGAGAAAAAAAAAGAGAACATTTACACGAACTAGCAGCAGCTGCATAACTTGAAAGTCACACTAATAATTCACACAAAGCACACTATATGGACACAAGTATCCAGATGCACCTCTTTATGGAACTGTTTTTCAGGGGTTGGTTCGGCCCCTTACTTCCAGTGAAATTTTAATGTTTCAGCCTGCCAAGACATTTTGGACAATGTTGTGCTTCCAACTTTGTGGCAACAGTTTGTTGAAGGCCCTTTGCTATTCCAGCATGACTGTGTCCCAGTGCACAAAGCAAAGCTCCATAAAGACATGGCTGGATGAGTTTGGTGTGGAAGAACTTGACTGGCCCACACAGAGTCCTGACCTCAATCCCATCCAACAGCTTTGGGATGAACTGGAGCAGAGATTGTGAGTCAGGCCTTTTGGTCAAACATCAGTGTCTGACCTCATAAATGCTCTACTGCATGAATGAGCAAAACTTCCCACAGAAACACTCCAACATCTTGTGGAAAGCCTTCACAGAAGAGTGGAAGCTGTTACAGCTGCAAAGCTGTCTGTGTGTTTAGAATGTGCAATGGTCAGGTGTCCCAATACCTTTGTCTATGTAGTGTATCATGAGGCAAGCAATGTGGTGGACTGGCAACAGTTATCACATCATGAATGTTTCTGTGGCTTTTGTGAACTTTTATTCAACGTTTTCCTCCAATAATGTATTGTATTTCAATGCCTGGCTGATTATGGTGCCCTCAGCTACCGATGACAATCATTCAGTTTTTCTTTGTTGTAGCTTTCAGAGAACATAGCAGAAGCATACCAAATTTACTCTGCTCATGCTGACTTTTAATGTAAGAAAACAGAGAAAGATTGTTTTTTCCTCTTTTCAACCACCCATGACCTCTCTTAGATTAACACGCATAAAAGTGAAAATTAAAATGATAGAAAGATCATGTTTAGCCAAAAGGGAGATATCACTTTGAGACACTCACAGGGCTCTTTATAACAGTAGCTGCTCCACTGCTGAGCCACAGCCGCACTTTTAGTTTCATTAAACACTGCTCATAGTCTAAATGGGGATGAAATGAGGGCCAGATTCAAATCGAGCAGCGGAGACCAGCACTCTCTCTGTACACGAGAGAGACAGAGAGCAGCATTGTAAGCAAAGTCTCTTTTCCAACCAGCCTTATGCTGCCAATTCACTCATGCAAATGTGTTTCTGCTGTGATTTAGAAATATATAAATTGTTCTTGAGCAACACTTCTGACATTGTTTCCAAGTAGCTAATTATGAAATAGGAGTGAAAAGGTTTTTATAAATGTGTGTGACTGCATAGAAATAGGAAATTACTTTTACATAAACAGGATGAAGACATTTCACAGTACTTTGTTTAGCCTGAGAAATGGTCTTAGTACCTGAGATAATAAGCATTTTGATTATTAGTGTTCACAGAAAATGAGATAAACAGAGAATCTTATATTGCGCTCAGCATGAAGTTAGCAACGATAGCTAAGGAAAACAGGGGAATTTATTATCCTCCTTTTTCTCTCGCTGTAAAATCTGGTTAACGTGTTTCAGCCACACAGGTGATGGATGAGGTGTTGGAAATATCTAGCAACTCAGAGCCAACATGTAAGGATTTTTGGCAGGATGGGCTAATCTCAAGCAAGATGCATTCTTCTTCCAAGCAACCCGACAACTCTTTCAATTAATTCAGACTCCTCGGCATTATGAATAAAACAAATCTCGTGAATTCACAGATTGAAATACAAAAAGTTTTAAAACATAGATATTTGCGCTAACTTTAAAAACAGAGAGTGCATCAGCAGTCCTTAATGCTCTGCAGCTTTATTTTGAAACCGGTCACGATTCAACACTTAAAAATCACAAGTCATCACTTCTGGAATGCAGTGTCTTTTTTAAATAGAGTCCCAGTACGTCTGAGTTTAGAAAATATTAAGTTGTTGCAGAAGCTGAGCGGTAATAAAATAGGATTTTAGGTCACAGCAGGAGTCAGATCTTATTCTGAGCCTGCATGTGTACAGGAAAAGACAAGTTGATTTTTGGCCTAATGCACTCTAGATCACATCTATTTTCTGTCCCAAAAAACTATTAGTTCTGGGTCATATGAGGGTAAAGATGTGATTTTCAATTCCTGGGTGTGAATGAAGCCAAAGACGTCTGGTGCATATGAATCCCAAATCCCCACCAAAAGCTCTGTGGCTCAGACTATATGTCTGTCAGTGAGCATTATGTGAGCACCAGTTGGTTTCCTCCTCTGTTGATGTGTCAGTCTCTCACTGCTTTTAAATCTCTCCCCATTCTCCTTCTTCGTGGCACAAAAGGGCCTATAGTGGGCCGTCTGAGCAGTAGAAAAGACCTTAATGTTTTCAGGAAGCTGATGATGCACCAGCCATACCCAATGTGCTATGAGCCAATAGTGGTGCTGCTTTATAGCAGGCAGGGCAATCTGCTGTTAGGTTCAACGTGAGCAGACTTGTGAGCAGTGGGCTCAAAAAGTGTTTAATGGCCGAGCTTGGCTGCAGAGCCCAGAGTCAGTTGGGATTGTGAGACAAGCCCAACTGGTTATTATGGATTAATATTGTAATAGTCAACCCAAAGGGATAACACAGCTGAATTCTCAGAAACACACTCAATTGCTATCATGGCAATGCAATGTACACATTTTTTGATTGTGGTTGTGTGCTGGCTTTAGCCCTGTATACTCCAGGCTGTTGCTCTGTTCCCTTCTGTACCATATGTGAAAGTCCCAACATGTGAATCTTCCAGAGGAGGTGGCTTACTTAGAAAGGCCATCATTTGGCTGATTGTGCATAGCTACAACTATCCGTCAGTGCTGTGTCAGTGCTGAAGAAAGGTCTGGCTACACCCATTATCCTTCTGGTATAAAGGGGAAAAACACTCTGGTTTAAAGAAATGCAAACAAGCGTTCATCATCATTTTGGGTGACACTAAGCATGTGCAGTAATGGTATCTCTGCAAAATAGTGTCAGGGGAAATTGCACATGAGGAGGCAAGCCCTGGCATTAAAATGTCTAAAGCCCTGCAAATGAAACAGCTTGTATCATTAACATCCAGGTTAGGGTTTGGGTAGCTCAGCTATTGGGGTTTCCAGTTGAGATGAAGATTTTGACAACATGAGCAAGCAGACTGTGAAAGAGGAGGAGAAAGCGAGCCTGAAATAGGTGGCCAAGGGCGGCCTTATACATCGGGTAAATCAGGCTATTATTTGAACTATCAGCAATATTAAAAATTGTCTTTATCTAGTTCCAAAAGTTTGCAATCATATATATTAGTGTCTTGTGCCTCTCTTTTAGTAACTTGAGATATTCATAAATGATCATCTTTCAGGAATTCTGGCTCTGCATGATTTTTATGAAAAGGAAAATGTTCTATTTGAAATAAGCTAATTTTATATATTTCAGATTTCTTTTTTAATTTTAATATAATTATACACAATATGTTGCCCTGGAGAAGGAATGAGTAGACGTTGGTTTTTGTTGATGCACCATAATGGATGGGCAGACAACGATCACACACGTTACATTAAATACTGCATAGAAAAGCTTAAATCTGATGATTATGAGAGAGAGAAATGGAAACACTATCACACGAAAATCTGCTTCTAGCAGTGTGTTTGCACATTTTGATTGGAATGAGATATTTTGATGCAAATGAGGATTTTGCAATGTTTTCTGCTGTATGCACTTAAAGAGTGAAACTAATTTACACCAAGAATTATGCTACCAGTAGACTGACAGTATAACAGTCAGTATCAGAAAGGAACTGTTGGCACAAAGGGGGCCACCAAACGAGGTAACTTTAAGAATTTGTTGCAACGGGAGATGGTGCAAACAGTAAAGTAGGTAGAAAACAAACTTCCTCTTCTGGGAAATCAGAAAGCAACACCATGAAATGCGTTTCAGAAATGAGTGAAGTTCGTCTGAAAATGAGAGAGCCAGAAAGATTTGGCATGATTAAAAATAATACTTTGAAAAAAAAAAATTACACGGCATCACCGAGAGAAAAATCTCTCATGTTGTGACAGCTCATCACGGTAGAGGTGACATCCCATGTGCTACGTGTTACATCGTGAGTTTAGAATTATTTCTGCAGACAGCCAGAGGTGAAGAAAGTGACCTGAAATCCATTTGCAGTTAAAATTTCATAAACAAGATGTGACTTTCATCAGATAGAAAGAAAAAACGAAGTGAAGACAGAGAAGTTCTAACAGCTGGGAACAGATGCCGTCATGGCGCCACATCCACTGATGAACACCTGCGATGCATGTGGCACGAGTGCGAAAGGCTAATGGGAGGTCATGGCAGACTGGTCCCTGGATGGTCTAGAAGCTTTAGTTGATGCATGACCTTGCTGCAAGCTCTTTGTGAAAGGAAATGAGAGAGGGAGAAAAAAAATCTGCCTCAGTCTTCAATTCAGTCTTTGAAAAGGATTGTTTGGGTTTTATTTTGTCGTTTTGCACCTATAATGTAAATCTGTGCTTTGAAAACAGCAACAATACTTGCAGAGTGTCACTGAGCTGAGCTGCAACTGAAACAGACTGAAGGCTGAACTCCTCTGTGCACCTGGAAATGATTTTTTTTCCCCCCACTGATAGCCGAGCAAAGAGCGCCCGGGCAGACAACAGTAAACATGAAAAGACTCCCACACAGCCACTTCACTTGCACATTTAGGGCAGTCATTTAACTGCGTGGGCGTCTTTTGCATTTATTAGGACAAGCCATCCTGTGTTTCTTGTGCAGGTTTGACCTTTTTGGTTTTAATTTTCAGCTGCAGGCATTGAATAAATTCAGGTGGTAAAAAGCTGGATTCCTTTTGAATGTGAACGAGAAGGACCTGGAGTTTTTTAAAAATGTAATAAAATAAAATGGTGGCTGATTTGGAATTATGCAACGCTGGTGGAAGCGTGTCACAGGACTCGCAGCTAGCTGCATGTTGGCTTCAATTTGGAAACCTGAAAGTTAATAGATTAATCCCACACATCATCCACAGCAGCAGGTTTTACTCAGCTGTCTAGCTGCCAAATCCAGATGAGAGAAGTGAGGAGATTGTGGGAACTCTGATACACAAAAATGCTGGATTTTCTGTAGAAAAAGGAAAATGCATTCTGTTGCAATGTACACTATAAAAATGGAAAAAGGATCAACAGATCAACAGTATATTGCATGTGCATTCACTTCACTACAATAACTCAGAAGTGGATTTAGCATGAAGTTATGCTTTAACAAGTAGCAGCGCTTTATTTTGTTTTGCCCCAGGTTTTGCCTCTTGAGCAATATACATGCTTTCCCAACTTCTTATTGGAGGTTTTGGGTCTGTATGCAGTCTGAAAGAAGGGCTGCAGGCACTACCCAGGGCTGATAAAGAGTACCTCTACCTCCTCTGCTACATTATTTGGGTTAAAAACATTTACCGTTTGAATTCATCAATCAAGAACAATTGAGTAAAACCTGGTGGTTCCCAGTCTTTGTGATGCAGCTTACCGCCTAAGCCCTTTCAGATTTCAGACATGCTTCAGATGTGTTTATTTTATTTTATTTATTGGTTGGTTCATTTAACCGGAACAGTGCACATCAGCAAACATTGCTGTAAATGCACAAAGATGAAATTTTTCCCATCTGCAGTGGAAAGATGTGTCAACCTAAAAACAGCTAAAATTATAAAGCCTACATAGGTTTTAATCAATCATATTTTATTTATTTACATTTAGCAGCTCTATATTTTTCATGTAGCCTACCCTCAATTCATTACTTTTCAGTAACAGGTCAGATAAAAAACAAATGATTTTACAATTAATACACCATTAAGACAAAGGTTTGCAAGCAAGCACATGTCATTTTCTCCTGACTTCATGTGTCCTTCACCTCAGTCTTTTGGATCAGTGGTGCACATTAAGGGTGAAATACCCTGGAAGAGTCCATTAGATAATCTTAAAAAGCTCTTGTCTCTAGTTTTAATTTATCTGAGAATATTCAAAATGCAGACTCTCTCACCCTCAGTGACAAGTGACATTGCCCTAACTGGCAGCAGAGGGAGCCACGGCATGACTGTTCTCTGTCTACAGGAGCTTTAGAGCATATTTTCAGTCCAGTCCCAATGCATGTCCACCCACACACACATACACACACACATCAAGAGAGGGGAACAGAGGGAGCAATAATTAAAAACAAACAACATATGATGAATTACTCTTTGTCACATCTTATCATTTGTATCTTTAAATGAGAGTAGCAGTGAGCTTGCTCCCTTCTTTCTCCTCTCACTCTTCTCTGTCTGTTATTGACCCAGTTTGCAGTGGCCGTGTGAAGTCTGGCTGCCTGTCATCATCAGATGAGGAGGAGGAAGAGGAGGAGGAGGAGGAGGAGGAGAAGGGGAGGAAGGTGGTGGTGTGGTTGCGGGGCAAATGACGTGGCGGAAAGAAAAAGTTCTGTTCTGTAAGGAGAGCGGGGCAGAGATTTCAGTAACAGTGGCGTGTTTCTTGCACAGAATCTTTTGATTTGAGCGGTAATGAGTTCTGAGCCAAAGGCTGCGTTCATGCTCCAGAAATGGAACCCCCCCCGAACCACCACCACCCTCCCAATCCCCTTCCTGGCCTCTCTGTTGTTCCTCATAAACTGCCATTTACAGAAGCAAAATGCCAGCATCTGCTCGCTTCTGAACCATCCTCCACACTTATCTTGTCATTTTATATCTGTAAACAAGGCGGGTGAATAGGCTACATCAGATCAGAAACTGGATGAGCAGAGACTGAAATACAAAGAAGTACAAGAGACCAGAGAAGACCAGACAGAAAGAGCAAGACCCGCACTGACACAAAGACGAAATAAAAAGGACTCGTATCATAGCAACTGGTGTCACCACCCCGCCTCAGGCTGCATGTAATGTTATGGACAATTCCTCTCAGAATACAGCACTATAGATCTCATTGTGTGTTATTAACAAATACGGTACAGGGCAATGATTTTTTTTCAGGATGAACTCAGGTTCTTTGTTTTAGAGGTAAATAAAAGAATCGCTTTGACTGCTCTCAGCAGTGCTTCTTTCAGCAAGAAGTGCTCGAAAAATCCTCTGAATCCTCTGTACATTACCAGCTAAGCTCCGAATGTTCAACAGATGAAATTAGTGACAAGTTGGTGAAGACAGGGGATCATTTGGCAGTTGAAGAGGCCCCCGGAGAGCGAAACTCAGCTAAAAAGAATGAATAGTGGACCTGCAGCACAACTGCAAATGAAGGTGTCTGCTCGATGTGTACATAGGATGAAGGTGTGTAGTCCTCTTCACGCTGCAGACACAGCACACATACATGATTACATGTAGAATTAAAAACAAATGTTTTTTCAATGTCATTATAGTGACTTCTTTGTGACTATTTGGTTCAAGATTTCTTTGTTTTTCAAGAGCTTAAGCTTAAAGTGATCTCCACCTCTCTGCTGCTAACACATCTGCTTCTCTAAATTAATGGGTGATGACATTGATATGCAAATAAGCACATGCTTTCATCTGGCAAGTTTTGAGAGACTTTTGGAGCATGTGTGAGCTGCTTTCATTGGAAAAGAGTCAGCTGTGCTTCTTTCAGGATTCTTTCAGGATAAAGTAAGTGGTAACTATATTTTTAAGAAGCTGAATCGTAAGTGTTATCTTCCATATTCATTTCCACTTAGTAATTTAATGTTTTTGCACTGTCCACCAACACTTCAGACATCCCAAATCAGCAGATTATTATTCATCATTGTGAAGGAAATGCAAGTCATAAAAGAAGTGAACTTTGAGGGGTTTTCTGGGTCATATGGATCTGGCCAAACTAAAACAGCGCATGACTAATTCTTGTGGAAATAGAACCCGTCGCCATTCGAAACCCCTGCAGGGTTTTGTTTATCTGCTTATGATTCCCTTGGAGAAGCGTACCAATTTCACAGCAGTGTTTTTCAAAGACTAAAGCAATTCAGCCAAACATTATTTATTTAATGACAATCCTCTGCTTTCAGCTGATGCCAAAGTTGCCCCCTGCTGTCACTTTGACGTCACAGTTTGTCGCTGACCGTTCTCCACTCTTTACTGACTTTTGATTTCAGAAAATCTGTCACAACTGTCCCGTTTTTAATCTGATGATGAAGATGCAGCTATTCGGCGAAGGCTCGGCACAGAAACCATCTAGCATAATTTCATTTGGTGGCTCATCCTATTCTTGAAATTAGGTTTTTCTGTAAGATATTCCATGCCTTTCATAGCACTCAAATAAATATAATTAACGTCATTCTTATTTCTTTGAGAGACTGGCAATCAGTGTGATCCATGATAAGAAAGAAAGTCATGTAAAGTTCAGCCTTGACTTCTGCAAACCCACAGTTGTGCTGAGACGTGTTTTGTGAGAGAGTGTGTGTGGGTTGTGTTTCAACACATCCGACTCTCAACTGTCATTTACCGTGTTGGTGCTCTCACTGCAGGCGTTGATCAGTGGCGGCGAATTAGCTATCATATTCTGCAGCAAACACGACTCTCTGTCAGCCCATCCTCTCTAAAGTTTATCTCCACTGTCAAGGCGTTCACTTGTTTAATCATAACTGTCTCCCAGTCCGCAGTAATTGTTTCCACCCAGGAGGGGGTTTCAGAGGTTTAGGAAATTGGCTCTTTATGCTGCATTAGTTCTCTTGCCGTTTATTTGTCTCTCTCCATTTTTGTTTCTTTCTCCTTTTCAGTTTTGATATGGTTATCTCTCTCGATTCATTCTACGTCACTCCCCACCGTCAGTCACCCCCTTCTCCATTCACTTTGTCCTGTATCCTGTCCGCTCGTTAACTAATCAGCTGCGTTTATTTCACAAATAGCTTGTCTTCCTGTTTGCGCTAATGAACACAATTCCTCAGTTGAATTTCCCTTCCCAGAAGCAAAAGGATTTTTATTAGCAGGGCAATAACCCAGCAATCAATCTTGTCCCAAAAAAAGGAGGCGATTGTCGATCAAGACGTGTTGAAAAGGACATAAGGCTGTAGCACTAATTCTAGATATTCTTCAGTGACAGATCTGGGACTTTATAGAGCAGCTGTTTCCTTGACCTCTTACTCACAAAAAAGGGGGTTACTTCATTGTTGAGCAATAGAGCTCAGTTCTGGAGACAACAAACAGGGCTTTACTGGTGATTCTAATCAGCCATCTCTCAGCCAGGAGGGATCATTATATGTGCAAAACTTCTAATTTCCCAACAGTTCCTGTCCCTCAAACTTTAACATTTCATTTTTCCGAATGCCTAATGTTCATAGAGCACATACTCAGGATTTCAGGGGCTTCTAGTGCAGCTGCACCAGCAGACATTCAGCAATTTCCCGAAAATTGCTAAAGTTAAACACAGCTCATGAAGGTCATGTGGACAATAAGTGACTGAGGTGACTGTGAATGCACCTATACTTTTCTGAACAAAACCAAAAAGCCCCTTTGAGTATATCTGCAGATCTGTCTTCTTACATTTTTAGAGATTTTAAATTGCAATACTTGCCCCAAAACTCTCTCTCTGGTTTCTGTTTAATTTATGTTGCCTGCAAGTAAAAAAAAAAAGAACTCAACTGAAGACGTTCCTCATCACAAAATTACGTTCTTTAAGAATTTTTTTCTTATGCAAATCTTGGCTTACTGTCACAACCTAAAGTCATGACCCTTTAAAGATGATTAGCGTTACTCAGGTGATTGACAGATGCCAGACTGTTTTGCCCTTTAATGCTCACAGGACAGCAATCTTTTGAAAATTCACACTTCTCCTAAAAATATTCACACATGATCACTCCCATGTTGTCCTATCAGTTTTTTTTTTTTAAAAAAACAAATATTATGTAAAAGAAAGCAAGGACAAAATTTGTTCTAGGGGAGCTCTTTTCCCCCCACTCAGTGATGTGTCTGCATTTGAACCTTTTAACCATCTGGCAAAAAACCGAAGCCAGCTTCTACATTTTTTTTTGGCTCAGCTTTCCTCTGCCTCTCCTTTTCAGTCTTCTTTGTGATGTTGTTCATGCCATCTCCAATTAACACATTTCCTGAATAGGCCTAGAATACATGCCAACGCACAACTAAGAGGAAAGTCAAGGGCAAAGATATGCAAAGTCTGAATTATGAACATAGATAGCCATTCTGAAGCCCTCCCTGATGCACCTCAAAAGGTTCGAAGGGGAGCTGCACTGGCTAAATGCCAAAGCAAGAAAATATTGGAGTAGTGCAGGAAGATTTTAAATTATCGAGTTCTGTGCTCTCTGAACTGGGGTGACCGATGGACACCTCTAACCTGGCGACTATGCCTCTCCTGCAGCCAGAGGCAAATTATCCCTGTAGGTCAGAAAACCTGTGTGTGAATGTGTGTGTGTGTGTGTGTGTGTGTCGTCCTTATCCGCACTGGATTGTGCAGCTGCTTGTTAATTCTGCTTGTCACACCAGTGCAGGCTTTGCTTTGGGGCGATTAGTGATAATTAAGATTTCCATTAGGCCAAAGGCGTAACATCTTAACTGTCTAACGGGATCAATTTATTTATATACCTGGCCTGGTCTTCATGTAGATGAGAACTTCATTTGTGTTTTTCCTCTTTCCCCTCCTTCAGTGTAGACTTTAGTGAACTAATTTTACCTTTCGGTGGGAATCAAGCTCATTACAATAGCAACCTATTGTGGCTCTGTGAGAAATCTTATTTTTGGTATTGACCAGGGGTTAGATTGGGATTAAGAAAAGCCATGTGGTTGGTTGGTTTATTATGCAGTTCATCTTAATTAAACAAACACTAACTCAGAATTTCCTGTAGAGCTTGTTTCACATCATACATCACAAAAATACACTGGTTAACAAAACACTATAGTTTTGTTAACCAGTAATTTGTATGTCTCATTAAATCTGTTTTCTCGGTTTCCAAGCCAAAATGCACCACCACCAGTACACAAAGGGGATTTGCTGCCTTGTAGGTAGCTCTTACTCTGTTATTCTTTTCAATTTCAAATTTTCAATTAGAAGAAGAGATGTCCTTTTTTGATGACGACAGCAGCTGTTCACAGCTGAGTTTGTGCACGTACACTTTGCTAATACTAACAGAGACACACTGTTATCACAGAAGAGCAGCAGTGTTTTCTCTCTGTAGACCGTTACCTGTTTAACAAATGCCTGCACACAAATAACAAGCCACATTCTGTATACATCCACTGTGTAACGTGTCCTGTTCGGAGGCACAGCAACCATTTCTACTGACAGAATTACTATATTGATATTCTGAATGTGTTTAGTTTAGTAACTAATCATGCCTTTCAAATACTAGAAATTCAGAGATCCCTCCTCACTTCTCGGAGTAGAAATAAAAGCTTTGGGACTGCATGGGGGATGGTGGAGCAGAATGGCTTCTGGTTCAAGCACAGATTGAGAGAGAGAGAGGAAAAATCAAATAAGGCAACTAAGACATGCCCATAGTCTTATTTAGATGCATTTTGGGAGGAGTATGAATCCACTGTGTGTGAACAGAGATCTGATTTTATAGGATGAAGCTCTGGTTGAGTTACTGAAAAGATCTGTGCTGTCATACACGTCACCTCATGCCTACACCTCCTTGTCTTAGCTTAGCAGGGGTACAGTAGAAACTCATATCTGGTCTTCTTAAATTGTTATAAAGCAGGGCTGCATGACAGACATTTCTTTACATTTCTTTTCACCAGGGTTTCTTGGAAGCTACTCAAATCATTTATGCTCAGGAAATAATCTCTCAGTTGTGTTATTCATGGAATGCAATATTCACTCAGCTAATGTTCCAGCCTTGCTTAACCTGTGCCTGAAAGAGAGCAGAACTAACATTTTTGCCCCAGGGGAATAGTAAACAACCTTGGAAATAAGGAGCCTGGTTATTCAGCATGTAATTGCAATAGTTCAGCCTGGTAAGAATGCCATTAGGAAGCCTCACTTCTTTTTCACCTAAATGTAGAAATGATGATGTGTGCCGTCAGTAGATTACATGCATATGCAGCACCACCCTCTTTCCTCTGCTCACATGTCCCTGACTTTTATTAGATTTGAGAAAAACAGGGTGAGAGACAAATGGAGACTGAGGATATAAAATATTAAAACTCAGTATGTCCAGGCCCCTCGTTTCTCCTCCCCTCTTCCCTTCTCCCCCCATCCCCAATGAGTTCTCTTTCTTTTCCATTTCATTGTATAGCAGAATGATCACGCCAACTCCACCCCGCCCTCCTCCTCCTCAGGGCCTTCCAGTGCTAAAGGTGGAGAAATTAGTCACCAAGGTACATCAAACTCCAATAGTGACTTTTTAAAAGGGGCAAATGAGGGTCATTCATTGGCAAGTCCCTGGCTGGTGCCGTACGGGCCGTCCTGACTTGTCCCACATACTAAGTCGGTTTTACACGGCGGAATGAAACAAAGACTGTCCACAGGGACAGGGCTTCCTCTCTTAACAAGATACAATAGAACCCACCTCCCCAACCCTTCCTATGAGGTGGATTTCTATTTATATTGCAGAAAAGAAGCAGTCACACAACACCCGGCATCCCTTGGGTGTTTCATTGCAGTGCTGATAAGGTACATTTTGTTATGCTGCTAAGCTAGTTAGAAACAAGAGAAGAAAAAAGAAAATGAAAGCCACCCACTTGCTGTGGCAGGTTAACACCCAAAGGCAGCACTTTTATTTCTATTGATCTGATGTGAATATTGCATGGATTATGGCAAGAATGAAGGTGTAGAAACATTGAAATCAAATCTTTTAACTGCTTATTGACCAGCTGTCATTCTTTTTGAATGAAACTTCTAAATAGCATCCTGACAACCTTGCAACTGACATTCTGAAAGACAAAATGTTTGCTGCCTGTGATAACTTTCCAGATTTGTAAAACGCTAAATCAAAAATATTATAAGCCTCTGTGCAGTCTTCTGCCTTCTGTCGCCTACGTGTGCTGAAGCTTCTCATTAGTGAGACCACACTCCCAGAGCATTTATAGGAAACTCAATTCACTCAATATTGCCGCTTCAGAAGTAGCTAAAAATAATCACTGATGCATCAAACATCCACAATTCAAAATAGAAATGATTTAATCGTAGACTTAATTCAAGTCCATAACCATCTCCCCATGTGTCACTGTCCCCCACCCATTCCCTCCCTTTCTCCACCCAGACATCCACATTGTGGTCTTTGATCATGGGAAGCTGGAGAAACTAGGAGCCGCGGGGTGTGGGAAGCATGTGCTTGGTCTTCAGATGTGATGTTGTGCTTGTAAACAGAGTCTCATTGTTAGCATTCTCATTGGTAGCTATCTCCAAACCCTGAGCAGCACACGAATCCCCCTCGTCAAAACATCACGCTGAGATAACGATACTAAAACCATCACCATTAACGATCAGTATCACAACTTCTGAAACAATTCCATGCCATTTTTTGTAAGGAACTCTGGTTATCAGCTGTAGCATCAACACCTTATATAAAAGGCTGTCGGTGTAATTTTGTGCAAAAGACTTCATAAGAGAAAGTGAGCAATATAGCTGTCTGGTCTGAGAAAATAAGTGATATAACCAGGATTATTCTCCCTTTCAGTGTACTTTTTGAGAAGAAAACAGAAAGCTTGTATAACTAACTGGGGTTATGGAGTTTGGAAGACGGGGGTGGTTCACAGAGAAAGGTCTTCCTAAATGAAGTTTACAGGAAATGCAGGAGCTAGCATTTTCAGTGCTTGACACATACAAGGTTCTTTTTCTCTTGCAAGATGAAACAAACAAATGAAAAGAAACAAGAAAGAAAAGAAACCCCACATCCCTAATAGCAGACTGCCAGCTTTTCACTACTGAAAGTAAAAAACACAGTGTGTGGCATTTTTATCTTCTCAGCCACTCCTCAATTGGAACAAACCATTTAGTGAGGTAAGCACAGGGATGAGGATAAAGAACAACAAAAGACATGGCACAAAGATTACAAAATTAACAACATACTTGCTGAAGATTCTTCATGCTAATTTCAGAAATTTTATTATATTACGAGTACTAATCTACTATAATTGAATTTCCCTCGAGATCAATAAAGTATCTACCTATATAGTCAAGCTGACCTTTCTTGCTACCCCCTCACAGGGCCCAGTCACTGATTAGATGATGAGTGATGCACACCTGATTTCAATTCTACTTGAGGATCAAAAGTCCTGCAGTAACACTACAAACAAAATTAAAATCTCTGTTACTTGTGACAAATTAACACCTTCTTTAGTTGAAAATTAAAAGAAAAACTGCCAGTGACAAACAGTTTTTCTACTTATCTTCAACCTGGGTTTGACTGAGGGACAATGTAGCCCAAAAAAAGCAAAAGGTTTCCCCTGCTCATCTGCTAAATTGTTGCATCAGACCAAGTTATATGACAGCACTTGTCAGTGCCTTTCTAATAGCTTAGCTTTTGGTTTGGACTCAAATACATGAGCTTTATTTTTCCAAATCTGACATTTGTACTTTACACCGGACACTTTTCCATGTACTGAAATTATTTCATGATATGAGACAACACTACACCAAAAATAATTAATCTAAACATGTCAGCAAAGCATGGATTTCAAAATAGTTCCTTTTATTCAATTAAAACTGTTTCTGAGATCCCTGTAACATGGAGTCAAACATGAACCACAAAACTCGGCACTGATCACTTCACAGCTCTCTAATGAGAACAAAACTATGTTTGGCTGTTTCATTGTCAAAAGCAGACAGCAATGAAATTGTAACATCTGTTTTACAGGCATCTGATTTTCTGGCTGCGTGGCTACGAGAGAAAAACAGGTCAGAAGCTGAAAAGCATCAAGCCTGAGAGGGGCTTTGGGTGATACAATGGATGAGCATGGGTGAGACGAGATCGCCAACCTCTGCACAGCCATTGGCTTTCATCTCAGAGCCATGAGAAGAGGCAGAGGACGATGGTCCAGGTGTGTGCTATACCGATAAGTCCCCCCCCCCGCCCCGCAGGCTGCCATCCCTCCCTCATTCCTTACCTCTACCTGATCCCATCTTTATCTTTGTCCTCTTTGTGCCTTCTCCAACTCCCTCAACTTTCTTTCTGAAGCCAAAGTATAAGCCCAGATAGGATGGAGAGATATGAGTTGAATAAACCCCAGGAATTAATTTTTTTCCATCATTTCTGAAACATTTCTCCTGTCTCACTCTCCCTCCTTCTGGCTTTCTTGCTATCTCCCCATTTTCTCTCTTTCTCCTTGAGCAATTTGATCAGAGCGGCTTAAATAAAAAAAGGTTTCTATAATGGAATATTTAATCCACCAAGCAAAACATAGTGAAATTAGAAGCCTGGTCTCATGGCACAATGATCACAACTGTGCCTCTCTTTTTCTTCCTCTATTTTCTATGATTCTCACTCTCTCTTTCTTGTACTCCTGACTGGAAATGCAAAGCCTACCTATATGATCGCCATGCAAAAGCAGGCTTTCCAAAGCTGTATTGTTGGCTGCAAATTCAATATACTTTAGCCTCTACAGGTCCAAACCTATAAGGAACTACAGTCCACAAGATAAGAACCTGATGGTGGACTGCAGGGCTCCAGAATATGACCAACATTTTCATTGGTCGCCTTTATTCCTATTTAGAATCATTTCAATAACGTGACGAAATGACCAGCATTTGTGAGAACTGACAAAAAGGTCAAGCTTAAAATGAATGAGTGTGTGTTTTTTTTTTCCCCAACAATGACTTGAGATTAAGATATTCACAAGTTTGAAGTGATGTGAAAAGAAATTGCATTTGGGCTAATATTAGACTTCCGTCAACTCCTTCTTAGCCAGACGGCTCCCTGGGGGACGTGACGTAGGTAAGACCTGACGAAAGAGAAGCAAGATCCTTTGCATCCCGTGGGAAGGTTACATAAGGGCTTAAGTCTCATTGAATGTAGGGATGTTATTATTGCTGCAGTGATGGGAAACCATTGAAAACCTTAAGTGAAGATACTGTAGAAATAATCCATAAACTGACTCAGGAACAGTGTACATAATGACTGCCCTGTATGTTGTTTTGTCATTTGTCAACTGTCAAGACACACAGAATGGAGAAATGCAGGCAAAACAAGCGAGAGTGTCAAACATTATATGCAAACACAGAGTTATGCAACACTGAAAACTATAGTAACCTATCCTACAAAACAACTGAGAAAGCATCTTGAGTGAGGGACACTGATCAAATAAACATGAATTTCAAATCTCAATCCACATCCCTCATTCATAACTCATTGGTCGGAAACAAAACACATAAAAAAACACTAAAAACTATTCAAAGTCTTCCAACTCTTCGATGCACAGAGAGATACACTAACGACCAAAAGCTTCGGTGAATTCAGCTCTGAGAACAGCACTAAGCACTGAGCTCAGTTCAGCTGTTCAGTCATCTTTTCTGGTGAGATGTTGATAAAAAAACACACACAGCAGTATATTTTTAGCTTACATTTTTGCAAGCAAGCTAAGAAAGGGTCCTTTTGTTCAGTGCCTCACTTAAAGACACCTCTAAGTGGAGAGGACACAAACACACAGTGACTGCGCACGGTTAACGGCGTAAGTAAATTCACATCCACAATTGAACAAAACAGACAAATTGGAGCAATGTAATTCTTCTGCAAATGTGTCCTTTTGTGCATCAAACCTGTTGAAATTTGATTTCCCACCAAATTGTGGACAAAGTGGTGTCATTCATACTCAGATTTTACCAGCTGGAATAATTCAGTGAGGGATTATTTTAGCTTCACTCAGGGCAGGATTCTTAGGGAGTCTGCTGAAAAGCTATAATCAATTAAAATCGAATTACTTTACTTTTACAAAAAACATGAGTCTCCTCGTAGACTCACATGCAACTTTTCATACCATTTGCAGAACATGAAAGTCTTTGTTTGCCCCCCCTAGGCGAAAATGTGGGTGGTTTGTTTTCTCTATGATAGAAGATATACAACCACAGCTTTCTTTCACAGTATGTACTGTCTAGTTCTCTCATCGTCGTGTCTGCGGAAATGCATTTCACATTTGTTGACCTCAGATAGATTTTACGGGGATGAATAGGTTAAGTGCTGCCATAGAGGGGATGACATCAGTGCCCTCCTACTTGGAATGGAGGCCATTTGGACATATTCACTGGACACACTGGCACCAAAGGGACTTAATGAGGACTTTGACATTTGTCCCCCTTCTGTAATAATTAAGCTGTTAGAGAATCTTTGGCCTGGCTATAACCTTTTTTTGACTGGACTGTATGCTGATCTGTCAATGGGGTATGCCCTGTATGCTGCAGCAATTGCACCACAAGGGAAAATCAATAATTATCTGTAATGAATAAGAATCTGATACTATTCTCACTTTATACAGCTTAGCCTATAGTTCAAAGTCTGGAAGCAGAGGTAAACCTCTGTCTAAATGAAACAGAACATGCCTATCTGCACTTCAGTAGCTCTCTAATGCACGCATGCATTCCATAGGGTAGCAGTTTCCCCCAGTTTTCAGTTTTGGTGCAAAACTAAGCTAGTGCACTGCTGGTAATAGTATCATATGTTCCTTTAAGGTTATACAATGTCTGTTTTGATGGCTGGCGGTTACTTTAGTGACATAAAAGCAGAGCAAGCTGAAGAAATGCGAGACTTAACTCCATGAACTCCACAGTGTGTTCAGTTTCATAAGTATGGTTGTAAGCTGCTTGTTATATTATTCATATTGTATATACACACACGAGCAAAGCTAGACCACATGGACACAAACAAACCAAACAAAGAAACTGCTTGATAGACAAGAACAAGTTCCCAAAGGACTTGACAAACCAGAGTCAAAATCAACACAAAATACATCCAAACTGTCAAAAAAAGTGGTCGCCAGAATGCACGAAAGACAGCCTGCTACCATGTGTAACAGAAAAAACAGTTGCTGTAATCTCATCTGTCAAAATGTTGCCACATCAAGACAAACCCCCTGCCCATGTATTCCTTCCTGGCAAATGAAGTTATCCCAAATCTGAAAGGAAAGACAAACCCCCACGTGTCCCATCTCGGATAACAACAATTAACTCTTTCACCACTTCAAGCGAGAAGAATAAGTGATGGAGCTTGGCAAAAGAAGCAACACATACATCACGCGACGCTGAGAAGAAAACACACATAGCGCGGTGTGCTCGTTAACCTTTGGACCGACATGTGTGCGTGTGTGTTTGTCGGCTGTCCTGTGGTGACAGATGAAGTCGAGGATGACAGAGTGTGCCTGTCTGCTTCTTGATCACTTGCACACACACGCACACACACCCACCTACGCATTACACTCCGGCAGAAGCTGGCATACACACCTGTAGTACACAAATCATTATGCAGACGTGTGAAATCTAAGTTAAATGTTTGCCTTTTTGCTACCCTCATGCACACACCCATTCAACAGATCAACAATAGGAAACAAATTCCTCTCATCCGTCTGCCTCCAAATGCATTTGACAGCAGCACCATACCATAAAGCAGCCTGTGTGTACACTTCATCAACACATACAGAATTTGTCAGTGTTAAGAGGGACGGTGTCGAATTTATTCATGAGGAACATCACAAAGTGCTCAGCAGGGAAGCCAAGGACACCATGAACACAATTAACAAACAGGAGCAGAGGAAAAAAAACAGCAGTACACAAATCGAAGGTCTGGAGTTTGTGTGTCTGTGTGCTGTTATGTAGGTGGCTGCATGCATTCCAGCAGAGCTGAGATTGTGTCTTTACCAGTGTTTCTCTTCCACTGTAAATGCATTTTAGCCTTGCTTTTTTTTTTGTTTGTTTTGTTGCTTTTTTCATCCTTTTCTCTCAGACTAATGTACATAAACAACACAAGACAAATCACCGGAGAAGCTGAAAGAAAATGGAAGCAGCGGTTCTGGTACTAATGTTGCCTGGCAACCAGACCAAGGTGATTTAGTTATTGAATGCATTCTCGGAGTATTTGTCATCAAAGTGGCGTGTCCAGTGTTGAAGCCAGTAAATGTCTGACAAAATGCATTTGGCATGACTGTTTCGAATTTCTGAAATGCTATAGGCTCAAAGAAGCAGGTTTGTGGGTGGTGGACTGCAATTTTGAATCTTCAGGATGACTATTTGGGCAAATTCATGTAAGGAAAGTGAATGAGTAATGCCCTCTTTTTCTCAAACAACCTCTGTGTGGGTGCCCTTTAACGTGGCAATTAACCTCAGACACCTCCAGTGGAGCTGCTGAATGGCCAACAGCACAAAACTGCACTGTGAATGTGCACTGCTCTGAATATAATCTAGGATCTATCTGACAAAGACCATACACCTTTATAATTTTCCCTGGCAAAAAAAAAGCAAAAAGATAAATTTGATGCTGTATATCGGTGGGAAGTCTAAGGCAACTCGTTAGCCCTTTTTACGCAGAGATCCTGCAAGGCTGGATCCTGCACCTGGTTTGTTGAATAATGCTGGAATAACAGCTGCCGCATAACATTTCCCCATTCAAAGTGGCTGTGCAAAAACAGCTAGAGAAAGCATTGTCAATTATATAAAAAGCCCGAAAGGATCACAGACAGAACCTACAGAGGGTTTTGACAGTATCATTAATGTGCAGCAAAAAATTCATCTTGTATTCTGTCTTAAAACTTTAAAAGCTCACTCTGTCTTAAGGTCTGCTGGTTTGGAGGGATAATTTATTTAACATAACAAATAGCCAACCTTCACTTCCATTTGACCAGTCAAGACATATATGAAGGCAGAAACCAAATTTAACAGTAAAAAGTATGAAACAGAACCTAAATGAGTCAATAGTAAAGTGATGGTGTTTCAACCAATTGCACCATCCTTCAATCATGAAGCAGCCTCTAATTCACTTTCTGCCTTGTATTTCAGCTGCCTTTTGAGGTACAGAAGAAGGCATGGATTTCTTCACTCTGTTGTTATTTTACACCACACATGCACCAACAGGACCTATGAACATGAATTAATGTATGGAGAGATGTCAGAGTGACGAAGCTGCCAAATACTCAGGTACTCTGAGCTGTTAGGGGCTCAGTGCCTTTCAGGTGAACTAGCACCTCTCCAGCTGCCAGTCCACGCCGCCGTACTGACTGGTCTGAGCTGGAATCGGTCTAGAAATAGGATAATATGAAATATGAAATAATTGCTGCTGTCCCGTAACTCTAAAAACCACATTATATAGTTTCTCTTCACGTCAGTCCTTAAGATGACTTTATGTGTTTTTACAGAACCAGTACAGTCACACAGTTTGCAACTCTTAAGCCCATTTCAATATTACATGAATGTTAAATTAATCAGACCTTCACCACATTCCTATATTGTCAGTTGTCAATTAAATTATAAGGAGCAAGCAAACTGTTTTACATACAGCATGTGAGCCAACAGAAATTAGTCCCAACACCTGGTTAATCTATGCTTTGGTTGTGTTGGACATGATAAAATAGGTTGTGGAATTCGCTCAGGAAAAATTGATGAATCTCATGAGAGCAATGTATTAGGGGCTTTCGCTGGGAGAAGCGTTCTTCTTCTCCCTCACGACAGTCATTAATTAAGGCTTCATCTGTGGAGTAAGTTTTACAGTCTGTCACCGAGAACAAAAAAGCAACACTTTTCAGACTTGCTTCTCTGTCTCATGCACCAGATGCATGCTGTAAATGTGCTGCCTTGCAGTGACTGGAGGGGGGGTCCAGCTGAATCCGTTTCTGAATGCAGGCTCACTAGTGACAAATGTTAGCAAGCTGGTTAGAAGCAAACAACATGTAAATTATACAACTTACAACTAGCATCACAGATGGCCTCTCTTGGTAGAGAGAGGGTAGGTCTGACAGTTTTACGACAAAAGCATGCTTGTTTTCCTGCAAATTGTTGTAAAGTAATCTTAACATCTTTGCGTTTTCATACATCTGATCTTATGAGCAGGGTGCAAAATGTGCAATTAAATACATGTAGGCCATAATTAATTTGAGAGCGCGATGTTGATGCATCCGTACATGAGCACATTTGAGGTTATAGGCTCAGAGGTTAGAAATTACCATAATCAATGGAAACATGTCAGTTTCTTTGTTTATTTCTTTATTTTATTTAGGTTTATTAAACAGAACAAAGAGAAAATGGGTGATTACAGTCTGAGAGACAGAACATGAGTTCTGTAGTTGACCACCAGGTGCCACTGTTAACTCACAACAGCCCTTCCCCCAGCCTGGCAAATCCCTCCCCCTCTTGCTTCTGTCTCTCCCCCTGCACTCCCTCACTGTCTCTCTCTTTCTCTCTCGTTCCCTCTCTCCCTCTAAAACAAAGTAATTGCCTGCAGCACAGTTCAGAGTCTCCTACTCTGACGCAGATCAGGCTCTAGCCAGTCAATCATTATTCTCCACCACAACAGTGAATATCTCGTGTGGTTCAAGGAGTCACTGAAACCTGCTGCTGACACAAGTATGTGTGGATGACGCTGTGGTTGTGGTGTGTAATCTCTGTTAAAGTCCTGTAGCATCAGTGTATATTTTTTGCTGTATGTTTCACCTGCATGTTGGTGATTACAGCTTGAAGTCATACTCATGCATGACTGCCTGGGTCAGAGACACAAAGACAGTGACAGATATTAATCTCCCAGTATTCATCTTCCAGTCAGACATCTATAATTCAAAAGCAGCCAGTCAGGGGTTTTGGCAGGGTCTGCTTGCAAAGAAAGCTGAATTTCTATTATCATCGATTCCTTCACTCATTTCATTTGTTTGTCGTTTCTCTTATAAGCATTTACGAGCATGTGTGCAGCATGAGTAGCTATTTAAGGCTACAACATATGTGCATTACCCACGTCAACAAGATTTGTTTGTGTCTCAGTTACAAAATGCCTGTCTGAACGAGAAAGGGCTCTGCTCTCCGGATTTTCTCATAACTGCGGGTCTGACCCAAGTGCCATAAGAATGTTATTACTCTACAATTTGATACCCGCGTCACTTTCTGCTGACAGAGAGAAAGCACGGCAGGAAAAGACAGAGGCTGAAAAAATGAAAGGAGTGTGAAAGCAACAGAGTTGGAAGTCAGTTAAGCTATTTATTCAGCCAAAGCCGTGGAGAGAAAGACAGTCTCTTTTTCAAGGTAAAACTCAGCCCAGAAGGCAGCAAATGAAAACCAAGGTGCTAAATCCTCTGAGTACCAACAGCGGACACATTGTCAGGCGTGAATCCAAGTGAGAGCTGTGATCACATATGGATTTGCTCAATTTCATCAGGCTCAAATCACAAATGGAAGGGGACATGTCGAGAAAAAATTATCAATAACATTTCACCTGTGAGTGAAAATGTGGAAAGACAAAGCTGGTCAAAGCACATACTTTGGACTGGATGGCTTGTAGAAGTCAAACAAACATTTTCAAATCAATTAAACTATTTACATACTCACTATAAATTTAGTCATTTATTTATTGCTTCTAGCAAAATACTTTTAGCCAACTCTTCCACAGGGTTGTGAAAAGTAGTCATTCTTGAGTAAAAGTAAAGATATTGTGCTAAAAATATTACAAATGTAAGATATCACATAGTAATATTTACCTCCACAATGTAGTGGAGTGAAAAGTAGCATTAAATGGAAATACTCAAGCAATGTACAAGTAACTCAAAATTGTACTTAAGTACAGTATTTGAGTCACATTTCCTTGCTGTTCTCCCACCAGTTTATCCGTTTCTTTTAGCTCTTTAAACTCTTTAGCCTTTACTTTGTTTTAGCGGAATCAATGTTCCAATGTTTCTTTCGATTCGTTGAGTTACTTTACAATTTATCCACGTATCCCCCGGGCAACCGCACAAGTGTGCTGTGGGGTGAAAGTCACCTGCTCATGGCTGGAAATGGCTGTAACAAAGCAACACAATCAAATGTAGAGAAGAACACAGTGAGGAAGAGAGTGTTGTGTGGGGATGACAGGAGGAGGCAGAGAGTTGTTTTCAGATTTACAGACCAAGCTGCTGAATGCTGCTGTCAGAGAGAGAGAGGGCGAGAGTAGCAGAGAGAGGCCTAATTAACAGAGAGCACAGCATCCTCAGAGTGAGTGATTCTGATCCAGCAGCATTATCACCCTGCCATAACACTGCCAATCCAACCTGAAACCAGCTCAGCTGAGCTGATACGCCTTTTTTTCCCCTGAATCATCCGAGGTCATGACTTACTGCTCACTCCTTCTGGATGCACAAGCACATTTTCCACATAGCACTGGCCCCACAAGACCTGGAAATCAAGAGCAATTTCTGCTAAATGCATTGTATCCACAGGGGCTGCACTTTGCAGATGTATCATCATTATCTCAGAATAGAATAGAATAGAATAGAATAGAACACCCTTATTGTCACTATACACATGTACAATGAGATTATAAGCCAACTCCACACTGCAAACAGTGTAAACATAGAATAAAGTCAGGATAATCAGTACAATATATAAATAGATATGGTGCTATTTACAGTGTTTTTTATATATATGTATATATATAAACACTAAAAGTGTGGACCCTCTCAGCACACATGCTGTTGATGTAAAGGGGGACTCGGCCATGCATCTTTGTCACGACAGTCACGTGTTTCCATTCAGTGTTTTAAACGATTTCTCAGGGGCCACTTTTTAATCATGGCATCCTTTCAAAAAGACAGATCCATGTGACTTTTGAGTACTGTGATTTATATGCATGCAGGGTCTGTGTGTGTGAGGGATGTCACCAGTCCCAACAGAGTTACTAATTTGGAGAAGCTATTTTCAGCATCAAAGGTTTTAAAAGTCAGTTCAGACTATGTTTGGTTTGTGGCACTTGGAGTGCTTCCTCCCATGGTTTGGATGGACATTAAACTGTTGGCTGACTCACCAGTACAAAAGATGAGCAGTTTTGTTACAAAATAGGTCCAAGTACAAGTCTATGCTCATAAAAATTGAGGGACTGTACACATAATTCGGATGGAAAGGGGGAGTCTCATATTTTCTAACATAAAAACTTCTGTAGACCATCTTCTTGACTCAGACATAAAGTGCAATGTGATGTATTGTGTAGTTATGTAACTATTTGATGTTTTCTTTTCAGTTTCCAAATGTTCATTTATGTATTTCATCTTACAATAAATCTCAGAAAGGGTGAATGAAATAAAACATAATCTGGGATTTGAAGAAACCCTCTCTTGCTTTTACTACTATAATATACTAATATTTTACTTCCATCACGACTACCATCATGACTACCATCATTTCCGAAAAATGACTTTTCTTTTGAACAACTCCCTTGAGGAGAGAAGTTACCTACATCTGCTGCCAAGGAGTATTTGGCTAAGAAATATCCAGTGACTGAGGTTAAATTAGTTTGGAGCAGAAGGTAAATATTAACTGAAATCAGCAGTTTAAATATGCAAGTCTACACATTCAGAATTAATTGTGGATGAATTCAACAACTATTTCGCAGTATTTTGACAGCTGTGTGTTTAGGCTGAAGAATGCTGAGGAACTCTTACAGTTCTTCCTCCCAAAACAAAACAAAAATAATCATTGTTACAAAAATGATCTTATATTCTGGTTAGTGACTGTCACTGATGGAAACCCACAAAATGATGCAGCTAATAAACACAGAGCTTCTATACTGTGCTGACATCAAATAAGAAATTCAAGATTCAAATTCCAGGTGTAGTTAACAAACAAATAAACTTTGAAAATGTGTGGAGGATGAGTTCAGGAGTCTCACAGCCTGAGAAAAGACGCTGCTCTGTAGTCTGATGGTGCAGCAGCGGATACTGCTGTATCGTTTGCCAGATAGCAGCAGGCTGAACAGAGTATAGCTGGTTTAGGTGTTGTCTTTAAGGTATCTTTTGCAACTGAACTCATCAGTATCACACAGATGGGTACCAGTGATGTCTGGGGCAGTTTCAGTCATTCCTGTGTTGGGCGGTGCACAAACCAGGGAGCTGCAGACATTGTGAAGAAAAAATAAATAAATAAATATATATATATATATATATATATATATATATATATATATATATAAATAAAAAACAACCAAAAGCCAAAAATCAGGGCATAATAGTGGAAGTGTAACTGTAACTGATTTTTGGGCTTTTCACGCATACTGCACACACACTTTAATTTCCATCTGGCAAATGTTTTCATGCATTAAAAGGTCACCCCCCACCCCCCAACCACACACCCTTTTCTTAGAGAAGGGAAATGTGTATATATCAGTCTCATTCCATTAATGCAACAACAAAAATGGCTCAAATACAGAAGTGACCACAGGGAGGGAGAGAGATGCAAAAAAAAAAAAAAATGGCTGTGACTAAAAAATGTCACGGTGAATGGAAGCTGTTAAATATGCCATTTGGTAAGCCCTTTTTCCTGAAGCAACTGTGGGCAACATGCTGAGTGCAAATTTCTCTTTTGGCTCTCAGAGAGGTGTGCTTCCGGAGGCTCAGCCCTGAAAAAGTACCTTAACACTTATTCACTTCTGCTTCCTCTGTCCTGGCTGTTAAAAAGGCTATTCCAGTCTTCTGTTGGATCAGTAACCTCAACATTCCACCCCAAAAATTTTAAATGCTGAATGACATTTTCCAAATTGGCAATACCTGATTTGCATGAAATTGCAAGCGACTCAGCTTTTCTCTGCTCCTTTTTCTGTACAGCACAGCCTATCCTCGATTTACCCTGTCAAAAAAACCAGTTGCTGTAAACTGCCCATGAAAATTTTCACCAGAATGCAGGTCTTGGATGACGATCATGTTATGGCATTTGCTTTTGTAATTGGCACTCTAAAAGGAACAGGCTACAAAGTAGAAATTTTCAATATTTGCACATGTTAGCCAGGAGTTTCAGTGATGGCAGAGGATAGCACAAGTCCAGCCAGCTTCTGGCCAACAGTCAAGCACCAAGACTCAAACACTGTTTTGTCCTGCTTACTGCCGCCTCATTTCTGGGCATCGCAGTCACCTTGGACAATATGACGGCCAAAAAATATGAGTCCGTTCCCCCTGCTTTCTGTGACTGTGCCCTACGGTGAATGCTCATTAGCATTTCTTCCCTCCACAATAACTGGCCTGCATTGTACCCATCTGTTGACTGAATTTGTGTAGCCAGGTGTGCATATATGCATTTGTTTGCTCCTTTTATTTGGAATCAAATAGTGTTATTAATGCTAATTTGCACTGTGATGTTGGCCACAACCAGAGCTCGTAATCTCTCACCCCCTCGCACACACGCACTAAATGCCTCAATGGCACTACATCCTGAGCTTAGCTTTCATGTCGGCAATCATTCTGTAAGGAGTAGGTGTCAATATTTTTAAAGTGGTGGGTTTCTCATTTTGGATGGCAATTCTTTACAGCCTCTCTCTCCTATAAACCTCACTACACAGGGGCCCCTGGCGGAGCAAGGCTCAGGTGCATCTGGTTTTATGGGCCCCTTGCCTCTAAACTTTAACAACTAATGTCATAGCTGTCTTGTGAGTAGAGGAGGACTTTTTTTTAGGAACAAAAAAAAAGAAAAAAGAAAAAAGAAATAAAGAAACCAGAGTGCAGAAACACTGGATTATGTTGCGTTTAAGGCCACACTGATTGTACTGACGTGGACTATGACATCATATACACCAAGCCATATCTCCCTTAATTAATTTCATAAATCCTGCCACAATAACGCCCACCCACATCAGAGACTGAACTCATATTGTGTATCTCACACACTGTACATGACTGGGATTGTATAACACCCAGCCAATTACTGCTTTTCAATAATCTAAACCCATGGAGACCCCCCTACTTCCACGCACTCCTACAGAAGATAGGGACCGTGTATAGAGACAATGACTGGAAATCAATGGTATGTTTGTTCTGAGTGGCAGTCTCCACCTGCCTGTGCAGTGTCTTTTAAT
Organism: Scatophagus argus; assembly: GCF_020382885.2. Classification (NCBI taxonomy): domain Eukaryota; kingdom Metazoa; phylum Chordata; class Actinopteri; family Scatophagidae; genus Scatophagus; species Scatophagus argus. The sequence goes on from NC_058516.1 coordinate 8,019,636, forward strand.
TCCCCTATTAGAAGAGAAGCAGCATCTTGTGTCATTTGCACCTCCACTGAGAGAAGCAGATTGATTATGTGTATGAAGATTTACAGAATGTTCCAGTAAGACGGATGGGAGGGAAAAAGGCTAAATTCTTATTAGTTATTTATGCAGCTTTGTCACAGAAGGAGCTTCCTGGATATATGATTAAAGTAAAAACATTTAAATTGTGGATCCAGCAATTATATACATATTTTCATCTCTACTATGTCTGTGTCTGCCCTGAGTTAGAATATGCTGGAGGTTTGCAAAGGTTATATTGAAAGAGGAATATATTTTGCCATGGTTCAGAAAGCATGCACAGGTTTGTGCTATTGCTTATTAATTCATCTATTTTAATTATTGTTTACTTTTTTCTTTTACCTATGAGGTCCCTCACATGTCATAATAGCTCAACTTTAATTAAATTGTACTACTTAACTGTATTGCATTTTTCTTTGATATGGCTCACTTCCCCAGAGAACATTAATTTCATCTTATCCTGGTATTTATTTTATCTCGAGCATTTTCTTTTTAGATTTTGGACCATAAGTCCATTTGCCAGAAAAAGATGAAAGCAATCATGGCAAAAGTCTCTGTCATTCACTGACATCTATCCTGCATTGTTATCTTAAAAAATGATGCAGCAAAAATCTCATGTATTTGTTCTCCTCATCTAAAGGTATTTGATTTCTTTTTTCCCCTTGGCGGCTCTTTTGTAGCTTAAGTTAATGGCAGTTTGAAAAATAAAATCATATCACAGAAGTGCAGCCTGTTTGGGTTTTATACCTTATCTGACTCACTAAAATCTATTTAGTGAGTAAATCAGTCGCTGACATCAGAGGCAGTGAACAACAAAAATTAAAAAAAACATCAGAGGTTTTTTTGTGTGTGTTTGTTCGTGTGTGTGTCTGTGTGTGTGTGTGTGTGGGGGGGGGGATTACAACGCTAACAACACTTTCCTATGAATTCTTGAATATTCAACTCATAAGTGAGCACTTCACTGGTAGTATCTTGGTGACTTTATTAATGCAATGCATTCACAACCACTCAATCCACCTCCCTCTCTGCCACAGCCCCCACTGCATCACTCAAGTTCTTAACCCCACTCATACTCACAGCCACTTCACAAACAAAACACATACAAACATGCATATACAAGTAAAGTGCACACTTTCACCAGAGAGCACACTCACGTACACACACACACACACAGACTCACATACAGTTGTCATCCCACTGCTCATCTCTATTCCCCTGGCTGTCCAGTCTAGTCCAGGTTGGTCGTCTGGAGAGTGGAGGCAGGCTGAACCTGTCCACTCTGCTTACTGTCATCGTCTGGCAGCAAACCTACAGGGTCAAACACAACTTCACTTCCTCTCAAATGCCTCAACAGGGCTTGATTGATCCCGCCTGGCACCACAGAGGCCAGTGGAATGGAGAAGGGAAACTGCAATCCTCTGTCGATCTGGCACCAGATTGGGGTCAGATTGCTATCAGGAATGGATTCAGTTGGAGTGATGGATTGATGGATGTGTTAGGAATTGGGGAATGTAAGAATTGTGGACCTGATTGCTCCGTAAGAGCTGGTGCATGGCAAAAACAAGGCATGCATGTGCAGCCACAAGTATGCACCAGAGCCTGTTATCTGTCCTTACAACAAATTCAATCTTACAAGGTTGTGACTGCTTCAAATGAACAGGTTCTTCACAGATGGTTTAATCTGAATTATTTACAGGGGCTTGAGAAGCTGAAAGTGTCATCTATTTAATAAATAAAAATGTTTGTGTAACAGATAGATGTGGTATTAACCTTCATAACAACAAAAGACAGAAAACAAATCACAGGAGCAACAAGTGAATATTCATTATTTCACAGAATTGTGCTTCTGTACTGTATGACACAAAAGAATTTACACCATATGAAATGCCTTTCATTCAACGGTGAAGGAAAGTGACTTCAATAAGTGCTTGTGGCAGTGAGCAGTGAATAAAACAATATCTTGTATTTCTAATAGTTTCACTTTTTGCTCTTAGGTTGCGAATACAAAAGAAAATGTTGTTCAGACATTCTGGCATTTTAAACTTAAGCAAGAGGAAACATTTCCAGAATTTCTGGCTGTTTGGTAACCGTCTCCTTTATGCCTCTGATTAGCCCTGGCAGCGGCCACTGCAATCCATTGCTGTATGTCTCAGTGAAATGCTTAATGAGAGGGATCAGTCAGCAGGGACTAGCAGCCAGTCACAAGTTGGGTCCAATGGCAACTGTTTGTATGTTAATTATAAGAACTAGAGACACTTTTCTTGAAGAAAATGGTCATAATTGCTGTGCACAGTGAAGGTGGTGGGCTCTATGTTCGGATTATTTTATGCTTAAGTATTGACGTATTTAATTTGAGGTAACAGAGGCTTTAATTTGTATCTTTTGATTGAATTATTTATAATGCTGCTGCTATTATGCAACTAATAACTTAAACTGAAGATTTCATCATACTCAATGTATTGTTAATCAGTGCGCAAAAATACGTTTTGAAATATTAATTGATGCTATCTCTTTAAAATGAAAACTTTATACACTATGTAGACAGAAGTATTCAGACACACCTCTTTATGGAACTGTTTTTCAGGGATTGGCTCAGCCCCTGACTTCCAGTGAAGGAATATCTTAACGCTTCAGCATACCAAGACATTTTGGACAATGCTGTGCTTCCAACTTTGTGGCAACAGTTTGCTGAAGGCCCTTTTCTATTCCAGCATGACTGTGTCCCAGTGCACAAAGCAAAGCTACATAAAGATGCCATAAAGATGGTTAGATGAGTGGAAGAACTTGACTGGCCCACACAGAGTCCTGATCTCAACCCCATCCAACAACTTTGGAATGAACTGGAACGGAGATTGTGAGCCAGACCTTCTGGTCCAACAACAGTGCCTGACCTCACAAATGCTCTACTGCATGGATGGGCAAAACTGCTATAGCTGCAAAGCTGTCTGTGTGTTTCGAATGTGATGTCATTAAAGTCCCTTTTGATGTTGAAGTCAGGTGTCCCAACACTTTTGTCGATATACCTTATTCACGTTGTATTCATCGCACTGACTTGGACCAGATTTTATTTTACAGTTTTTCCCTGCACTGGTACATTCTGATTTCACTGTAACCAACTGTAAATTTAAAGCACGCTCCTTTTTAATATTGCTCATCTAACTTTATTTGCAACACATCCATTGAAAATTCGGAAGATGTAAACATTACCTTTTTATATTTTGACCCAGGCTTGTAAGCCTGGATGCATGTAAGCCAATTCAAGGTGACACAGAATCCCATTTTATATGTGGATTTAACTTGTAATTCAGACATTTACAACAGTAGCTGAAGGCAGGATAATACAGTAGATGCCAGTTACTGTGTGTAAAAACATTCTTGTGCCCCGTGTTGATGTGCAACATGTACATTGCTCTGTCAGGTCCAGTGCAACCATATGATTTAATTTGTGACATTCTGTCACATTTGCCCACAAGGAACAGTTGTTATTTCTTTTTCCTTTTCAATTTTTGTTCTGCTTCTCCTCCACATTCCTTGTTAAGTCAGCTCATCTGCACTCCAAAAATCAGCCAGTTGCTGTCAGCTCGACATGGAAGTTGGATGAATCAAAGAAAGGACACCATGGGGGAGGAAAAATGGACTTGTTAGATGTGAGGAACTTGTGACCCCACTCCACCCCTCACTGACAGACACCTGCAGTGAGGCAGCCTCTGGTCTTTGTCAGCACTGCCAAACATTATGGGAAGTTTGGAGGGGATGTTCCTGGACTCAACCTTGGCGTGCAGGTTGACTGCAACTCCAGATGGCCAGTCCACCTCTGACATCACAAGTGGCTAGAGTTCAGGGAGTGGCTTAAGGGCCTTCTATGACAGAGACTGTGACTGTCTGGGATGAAAGCAGATCATTAAATAGTCTCTTCATCCACAGACAACAACATATCTGGGACTTTCATCACTTCCTTGAGTGTAACGAGGCCATTAAGACTGAGAATCACCAAACTGTACAAGTGCCCTGCTTATTTTTGGGAAAAAATGTTTTTAAAAACGATCCAAATGGGAACTTAGTACCCCGGTGCTTGTGTTTCTGAGTGAGTGATGAGTGCCTCATCATTCCTCACACTTTCCCAGGCTGAACAATGACAACCCAAACAATGTGAATCAGGGGATGAAGCAACAGTGCATCATTAGTACCCTGTTGCCATGGAGCTTGTGTTGTTAAAAGTAGTACATCCATGGTTGTCAGAAGGAGCCAGTGAAATAACAGAGTATTACTTTTTTGGCCATATCTTTGGATATGACACTCTGAGCACACTAAATCAAGTACTCAAAGAATGGAAGGTAAAACCTCAGGATGAAAAGAGCACAGATCTGTTCACTTTGGGAAGCATAATTTCTTGTTGCTCTGTTGCAACAGGCTACATCCAGCCCTGTGAAGCGCTCATTTTGGGTATCTTCACATCTGCTCATTAGCCATATTATTGCTTGAGTTTCTCTTTGAGCCCACCTCCCTGAATTAACTGCCATCAGCACTTGCGGCAAGATGGTCTCTGAGCTACCACACTGTCAAAGCTGCTTTGCTCGTGCCTCCAGAAGAACACAGGCAAGCCACATCCAGACCACAAATTAGCAAGTCTATTCACAGTGTTCAATGTCAGTGCACTCAAACCGCCACAAACCACTGAAACCACTGCCAGATAGCTGAATCACAAAATTTGTCACGTGGCTTTTCAGAAAGCACAAGGTACGACTGGTTTTATGGCGTTGCTCCAACGCAAAATGAACAGAATGCTGTGTTGATATGTGGGGAAGGACACATCCACTAATACAGCACTCATCTTCAATGATTGGATCCAGTAGAACAGTTGAAGCTGAGGCATATAACACAGACAAGGTGTTTTTCAACCTTTCTGTGCAATATGCCTCAATAATACAATACAATAACAAGAATAAATGCCACAGAGCCTTAAATATCATGAGAGAATAAAAAAATATGATGTCATACCATTAACATATTTGTGAACCATCATCTTGGGTTCTGTTTGTTGACGGATATTTTTAAGAAAATAAATCCATTTTTGAACAGCAGAGTGAATGCTGATTTATAATGTTTACTGTGAAATATAACTTATTTCCTCCCAGTGTTACTGACTCCGCAACAACTAAAAATAACGTTATTATTAGGCTCAATTCTAGCAGCAAATACATCTTGAAATTAAAGTGTTGACATAATATACATATTGATCCTACAAAATTCACTCTTGGCAACAAGAGCATCATAATGTTTTTATGCTTATATTTACTCAAAGCACTGGGTTGGGGAAAAGCTGTGGTCTTGGATAAAGGCTAGAAAAGTCAGTGCTAAGAGGTGTGTCTCTTTTAGTTCTATGGTCCACCACTTTGGAAAAAACTGAAATGTATGACTTTTTTGACGACTTGAAATGAAATTTTTTATAAACATTCATGGGCCCCAACGTATAGATCACACTAACTTTGCTGATCCTCTGACTTTTCTTACAGCACCACCGGGATGTTACAGTTCTTACTCGTTTTGAATTGACTTTTCTTCTAGTGGAAGCATTGAGGTTGAAATTTGTGATTGTTTTAACCACCCATCCTAACTTGACCTCCCTCTGCCTCTCTGTAGTGACATCACACCGAATAAACTGGCAAATCATAGCCTAATCAGCACGTATGATCCGTAATGCAACACATAATAATAGCAGCCAACAGGATTCTGCCTTGTTTATACACTACAGGCTTTAGATAAACTGTATTGTTCCCATTTAATGTTTCATCATGCCTAAGTGTGAATTATGTTATGGACAGCATTTACACACAGATGAGAAAGCCTGAAACAGTGAGTGTAATTAATAAAAAATGGCTTTCGCTAAGGAAATAGCACTTATGCTGTTAATTAACTCTCACTCATTAAATCATGCAGTCACTGGAATCTTGTGTGTCTTGAATCTGTGATGACTTATACTCATTTACTCATATCAACTTATACTCAGTGGTTCAATTCGGAAAAGAACATTATGTTAACGTTACATCTGGATTGTTAACACGCATACACATGCACACAGACAGAGCTTGTAATGATGCATTCATCAAATGTGTATTCTGTGCACTACGGCCTGGCCTTCAGCGTGCTCGCAAACATCCACATGTTTTGAAAAGGACCTTCAGCTCTGTAAAACAACTTCTGATAGATTCTGGGTGCAAGGGAGAACACACTTAAAAAATCACTTCAGCCTTTGTATCTCAAACTTACTTACAACTAAAAAAATAATAATAAAAAATGGTAATTTATCTGAGAGAGCCAGTGAAAAATGAACAAAGCGGAGAACACGGTTATCTTGACATGGCCTGCATTCTGAATTGTCTGATGCCAACAAATTCACTTTAACAGTTCTATTTAAAGTATCACAGCAATGACCCATTACCCGGCTGTGATTGCACTTACTGCTGTTGTCCTCAGCGATGATAGTAATACCAGCTTGAGAGAAGAGGGCTGTAAAAAATGATGAGTACAGTTACACACGCTGCATTTGTTTTTATTGCTCACATGCCTGCATCTTGCCTATTTTCCACACTATATTAACTCCTAGCCAAAGACACTAAGCTAATAAGGTTGCGGGTGACATTTTAAAGCCAACTGCTTCTTTAGCCACGCTAGTGGCACGGCTCTAGGGATGGAAATGTCAGTGTGTCAGTCATCCACCACTTTGATCCAGAGTGAAATGGCTCAATATTTCTAAGCTTGATTGCCACAAAATTTTGTCAAAACATTCATAGCTCCCAGTGGATGCATACTATTGACTCTGATGATCCCCTGAGCGCCAACAGGAGGTCAAAGTTTTCACTCATCCTGATGAGGCAAGATTTATTGAATGAACTGCTACAAAATTTTCTATTGTCACCCATGTTTCTCAGAGGCTGTATCCTGAAGTCAGTCAGTCAGCCCCTGGCCTTTTGTTTATTTAGCACCACCATTAGGTTAACATCATACACCATCCAACTAACAGGGGATTGAGCCACTTTGACTTCGTCCTGTGCTGCAGACATTCATGTTCTCCACAGGAATTTGTGGAGACTTCACAGGTTGCTGACATTTCAATTTCGTCCAAACCTTTCAAAAATTACTGAGATTCTCATCATCCTCAACTGTGTTTAATTCTAATTAGCAGATGTTATTTTAGCAAAGGGAGTTGGTGATCATGCTACACATTTTACTTAATTACCATCAGCTTGTTAGCATTGTCACTGTGAGTATGTTGGCATGTTGACACGAGCATTTAGTTGAAAGTGCCCTGTGAACTGCTGAGTCGAAGTCATATGGAATCGCAGTTCTCACATGGTGGTCAGTTTCTTGTAATAGAAGGAGGTAGTAATATTGTTTTTCATGAAACATTGTTTGATAACAATAAATGTTTAGTATTCACAAGATATTCATTTTGAATGCCATTGTCTTCTGCGAGACAACTCTTCATTTTGACTTGGCAGAGATTTCTATGTATACACAATTCAAGCGCTTCAGCGTAGCACACAGAACGGCGTTATGCGAATGGAGTTGGTTGGCTGTGAATCACTGTGCCTTGTTGCCTTATGAAAACAGCACTAAATAAACTGTGACATAGTTACACACATCATCGTGAGACTCTTTTGCAGAACACAGGAGGGTAATGTCAGCTTTCGAGGCACTGTGAGCGCACTAATGACAGGATTCTGTGTGTGTTTTGAGGTTTATGGATGAGAAAGCATGCGGAGAAATGTATGCATCTCCTCTTTATGCATATGTGTGCATGCGTATGACCTTGTGTATGTGCATTTATCCAACTTTATCTTCAAGCTTGTGCAAAAGCACAAATAAGCCCTCATCTATTTGTGTGCAAATGAGGGCTCTAGCGTCAATGTCTGTTTATGCATGGATGCATAGAGTGCAATGTGTAGGTAGGCAAGTGTGTGTGTGTGTGTGTGTGTGTGTGTGAGGCCTGTTGCTGGCCATCCAAGCAGACAGGTGTCAGGTCGTATCATTGCATCGCTCCAGTGCCCAGGTGGAAACCTGGAGGAGAGAAGGTGAATCACCAGGCCACATTGGGGCAACAAAACTGCTCGGCTCAGTCTACCATTACCTCAACACACACATACACTGATGGGGACACACTCATAAACACACACAGACACATTGTTTTGCAAGGGGAGAGAAGAAGGAAAAAAAGCCTGAAAAGGACAAAAGAGAGTAGCTACATGCAGAGAGAGTAATAGAATGAGTACAGACTGAGGGAGGCTACTTGACTGGGTCTGGTGCACACACATACACATTCAGAATGAGTCACAAAAAACTCACACATGAAGTTAGAAACACACCTACTCACACATACGATTGCGTGACAGAGTCCAGAATGAAGCACAGAGTCGTAGAAAAGCAGACACACACACACACACACACACAAAGATATAGAGAAACAAACAGTAAACAGACACATCAAATAATTAGCAGCTTGATTGAATTGAACACATACAAACACACACAATCCCAAGAGGGGCTGTGTGAGTGCGCGTATGGACATGTATTAGTCACATTGTGAGGACACGCCTTACTCATTGGGACAAAACGTAAGTCCGCACAATGTAAATCATTATAATATTATTTAAGGTTAGGTTAAGGTAAGGTTAGTATTAGGCAAATGTTTATTGTTATTGTTAGGTGATGGTTAAGCCGCCAAGAAATGTATGTAAGTCTGTGTAATTTCCCCACAAGTGATGGAAACAAGACTGTGCGATTGTGTCTGTGTGTATGGCTTGTGTTTTGTCAGTGCTTGATGAGGAGAATGATCACTCTTCCCTTCTCTCCTTCCCTCCATCCCTCATTTTCTCACTCCTAATTAATTTACACACACACACAAACATGCATACACACACACACGCACAGCGTTGTGAAGATAATTGCCGCAGCAGTGATGCTGGCTAATGACAGGAGAGTGGAGCAGAAATAACAGCGGATGGGGCACCAGCGCTGATGTTCCCTTCACCATATCTCCACTCTGTCAAACACACCCTCCTCTCTCTCTGTCTCAAACACACACATGCACACAGACTCACACACTCTGCTCACCACTCTCTTTTCACCCTCCCTTTCTCTTCCCTTTTCAACCCGCCTCCCACTGCCCTCCCCACGCACACACCACGCACACTTTCCCGCCTCCTTCCTTATTCACCCGCTGCCTTCTTGTCACCTCCGTCACTCCTCACCTCCTCCTCCAACGCTGCTTTTTGTTCCTCTGCTTATTACCTCCCTCTCTCTTGCTCTCCTGTTGCCTACTCTTTCTCTGGGTCGCCCGCTGCTATCTCTGCACTCCCCTCTGTCCTCCTTCTTGTTTTTTTCCTACTATTTTCCGCCCTTCTCTCTTCCACTACACACAGCCTCCCAGTCGCTTGCTGCCTACTCTTCCCTCGCTTTTGGGTGCTGAAGCAACAGAGGAGTGTCGAGGAGCCTCTGATCACAGCAGCGTTAACCACAATTGAGGGTGACGTGTGGTGGGATGAGACCTGTGTACCGGAAAACCTTAGCTGGCCTGCCTACATTCCCTTTTCTTCTATGTGTGTGTGTGTGTGTGCATAGCTAGCCATCCTAATGGGGAGGAAATGTTACCAGCCCACTGGGCTGTGAAGGGCTAGACTCACCTTGAGCACTGAGAACAGGAGGACAAGACTGACGGAGAGACAAACAGATAAAGTATGGAGATTTATTTTTAAGATAGGAGAATCTCTTTCTTTAACACAAATTGTTTTTCAATTAAAAGGGGGGAAATAGGCTAAGACAAAATGCATGATGTGACATAACAGAAAGAGCAACTCTTTCATTTCATTATTGGTCAACCCAGTATGTAAGTTAATAAGTTAGAAATAATAAATATGCAACATCTGGACTTTAAAATAAATCTTGATGGGAAAGATGTCACATGATGGTCACAGTTTGGTTAGAACATACATTTCCCCCAAAAGTGTTGAGGTGAGTCATTTATAGCTCTTCTACAAATACAGGAAATTGTGATGTACCACTGTTGTTCCACATTAGCTGACATTTTTGTGCACCTGCCCACAAGTGTACAAGGCTCAGTTCTTTCACAATTCCACATTTCCAGACTGAATTTTAGACTGGATATCAACAAGCCCTCTCTAGTCAAACCTGCCTTATTTTGGCCAATGTTTGATAGACGTGTGCTTGCTCCTTTTTCGAAAATGTTGAATAATTTAGTGTTTTTTAATGTATTTATTTTTTAAAAAAAGATTATTTATTATAAAAATAAAAAATAGTTACCACAAAAAGAGCTCCAGATATAAAATAACAGCATATTAATGCCAGTGATTCTGAAATGAGACATGCAGCAGTCGTATATGGTTCAGATGTCAATATCCTTTTTTGTGGGCCCACATGCTGTTGGCCAGGTGGTGTACACAGAACAGGTTTCTGCAGTGTTTCAGTTGTTCTGTAGGTCTTCCCTGCTGTACTAATGATGGAGGCAAGCAATAACTGTTGGTGGGGGCAGCAAATTTACGAGACAATGGTACCCTTGGCTGTGGTTTGCCAGAGCTAATGCACATTATACACAGACAGACAAATATGCAGTAACTCACACACACACACACACACTGATATACACACTCTCACCAGGCCCCAAATCGACTTAACGCCTTTTGCTAATTACCTTTACATTTTTACACTTCTGCTTACTCAAGCGCCATTTTAGGCAACAGCAGGTAATTGATTTCTGGGTGTATGTGTGTGTGTGTGAGAGAGAGGGAGAGCTAATAGTCGGCCTGTCGGCTGGTCGCTTTGTTGCCTGTCTGCTATTGAAATCCGCTTGCATCTGAAGCACATGTGCCAGGCACTGCTCGCCTCCAGCGTAACGGACAGGAAACCTGTTTGGATTAGCGATGTTGTTCTCCCTTGTTGATTTCAGAGTTTTGATGTCAGGGGGAATGTTTTGAGCCCAGGAAAAGCAGGGCTGAATGAGTTGTGAGGAGGGCTGTCCACAGTGTTGTGGCAGAGGGAAGTGCCCAAGACGGGCATCAAGTCTATTATTACTTCAAACTTGACTTCAGGTCACATCCACAGTCTGTCCTGACTTTTCTGTGCATAGTAGGCAACTGGACATGCAGCTTTACAGTACGATATTCACCAACTTGTTGTGCTTTCTTTTGGTTGGAACTAATAGAAAATAAAAATGTATACATATCACAAAACAAGTATAATCACTATAATCTCATGAGATACCAACCCAGCATCCATTCGGAGTGTGTATTAACAAGTCAGCTGTCCCACTGTCTTACATTTAAAGAAACTTACTGTCAAGATCTGTTAATCCAGCTGCTAAATGTTCTTGACGTTTAAGTTTGTGACGTCTTTTCGTTCCTCCTGGTTCAACACAGGTGCTTGGAGACACCAAAAATACACCCCCCCCCCAAAAAATAACAAACAAATAATAATAAAAAAAATGGCACAGTGAAAGTCTTGCTCTGAGTAGCAGCCTCAACTTTTGTCTGAACTCTTCTGTGTGTGAAGCTCTCCTCTCTCCAATCACACTGCTTCCTCTCTGTTCTCCTTCTGCTGTTCAACTGTCCCGGATCATCATCCCACAACACTTAAGAGCACACTGTCCCATTTCAGCCGGTCCCGGGCTGGATGGATGTGGCATCATGAGGCAATTTGAAGCCACGAAAGGCTTTATACATTGTGTATACTATAAACTGACTTTGATGTATAAAGGCAATGTTCAGGTACAAGAGGGCATTCATTTCAAATGGGACAGTTGCCTAAGCTCAGCAGGGGCTCTGGCTAAAAAAGTGCAACATTGTCGGACGAAAAAAGTTAAACCTCGTTCAACTTTGAAGAGTTTAAGTTGTAAAGAGCAGGCTATTGACAAAGGACTACAAAGGAGTGCTGCAATGCCCTATTTATTACAGTTCAAACATTTTGACACCATAAATATACCTTAGACCGCAACATTTTTTTTATTTGGACATCTAATTTGCCTTTTTTTGTATAATGGTATTAATCTGTCACAAGGAAGAGTGGACACCTAGAAGACTTAATGACAATGTTGTGTGTAGCAGCCTATTTTTTTCTTTTGTTCTGTCATTTAGTGAGAGCTTTTACTGGTGAATATTGGACAAGATTCAATTGCAGTTTAATAGAATGCTCTCTAGCGGTTCAGCCAACATTGCTGAACACAAAAATAACAATTTCATTATATTGATCTTAAAGGTGCACATGCAGCTGAAATGTCTTTTTGGCCCTTTTTTAATCTCTGTAAGAGCACAGACAAAGCCGCCTGATTGCAGTTTGAAGTCTGTGGCCCTGGAAGTAAATTCTGTTTGTTTAATGCAGCCCCTAATTTAAGACCGACCTCAAATCAATAGCACATTTGTTTAAAAGTGTTTGTCAAACGAGAACATGATTGCTGTCAAGTTCAAGTTAACGGTTTCACTGAGACACAGACGAAGCAGCTACATGGCAGATTTGACAGTGATGACTTTAAACACAGATAATTTAATCTTCATCATACAATGTTTTGGTCATTACTTGATCCACCTTTTACTCAATATGGTCTGTTGCACAAAAATAACTTGAAGAGACTTTAAATAAGTCAGTATCATATGTTTCTGTCCAGCGCCTGTAGGACAGGTTTGCTCCCCAGATACAGCAGGAGAGGAAATGAGAACAGGCCTGATTTTGTTTCTCTACTCTTTGTAGCACATGACAAAGACACTAAATTGTCAGGTTGGGAAAAACAGGGGCCTTTTTTGGCCTCATCCTGATAACAACGCATCATTATATACCTGTCATAGCGTGCAGCACTGTGTTTGAGATAAACTCTTTTTTTTTTTTTTTTTGCCCCCCTCCATCCCAGCAGCAAATTTATCTTTACACAGACAGTCTGGCTCTTCAAGTGCTGCTCTGCATTCAAAGTCCTGTATGTTTTTTTATTTATTTAAGAGGCAATGTCAGGTCGCGATGCTCCTGACACTCTGTGGAGTTAGCACGCAGTGGAGCTTCAAAGACCTGTCTTTCACAAGTCGGAAGATGTAAGCTGCAATGGTGTCTCTCCCTTTGGGTGTCAAGGAGGTGATGTATTATGCAGCAGCGGCGCAGTGGGTCATGTTGTGTGAAGAACCAGTATGTGGCCCTGACACAAACTCTGAGGTTTGAAGATATCTCTGGCTGCTTTGTCCCAAATCTATTCATGTTGGAGTGGGTGCTCGACACTCAGGTGTGCCCTTTGCATTCAGCTGTTATACCACTCAACAACTTCACAGAGAGACAGAGAGTCAAAATTCTCTTATATAATACTGAAAATGCTGTTGGCAGCTGTGCAGTCATTAATATATAAAACATATGCAGTTAACTTGAAAATACTGAATAAAAAAATTACATGTTAGTGAATAAATATAATAATAAAGTCCAGTGTTCCAAGTTTCAAGTTGCAGAATTTGTATTTCCATAAATTATAACCTGGGCTTTTCTATCAAGACAATTCCATAGCCTGTTAATGTGCTCTCACAGCGTGGCAGGCAACACTGGAAAATGACTACAGGAGGACTAAACTGGGCTGGATTTTTGGTCAACACATGCACTGTGTGGAGAAATTACACCAATCAACTGCAGCACAGCAGCATGGCTAAAGTGGACAAAATGTGCCCTGGTTATCAATGTTCAATCCTTATTTCCTCAGAGGGGATAGTTTTGAAATACAGTTCACAGGAAACATGATCTTAAGTGAATTATTATCCTGTTGTCCACTTTGTAGTTTGAAGCACATAAAGTGAACAACACAACGCTGCTTGGTAGCAATTTTTGTCAAAGTGTCTGGCTCACGTGTTAGCACAACAGTAAAGGAGCTTAAAGCATGCTTATAGTGGTATTGTCATCCATTTTGCATGTACTTGGACACTGACCAAAGTATGGGACGAATGAATACTTTGACCTGTCAATGAAAATATCAGAGTGATGATATTGGCTGTGTATTGCACATAGAAAGGGCTTCATACAAATCTCTTCACCTCATTCACAATGACTGGCCTTTACATGAGGTTTAGTTCACAGAACATGAATGTCCTAATGTCCAAACGCTGTCAGTGAGGAGGAGGTGGATCGATGGAGGTTATCATTGTCCTGCTTTAAGAGACATGAGCAGAGTTTAGCCTCCAGTCAGAGACACTGACAATTTGCCTACCTCTTTGTGCATCAAAGAAACCATAGTTGCATCCTCTTGCAACCAGGCAATTTTACAGCCGTTTGGCCCATGTGTCACCTCATACAGTATTTATACCTCAGAAGCAATGGATGACTAGTTATAAGTCGCAGAAAACTCAGATAACCTTTCAGAATGTAAAGAAAAAGGTTCTACCAGAGAGCTCCATATTCACCCTAATATTTGATGAGAAGATCAAGCATACGCTGACATTTCAAACCAGACTTTTTGCACATTTTCAGAAGTCTGGAAAGAGCTGTAAAGATGATCTGACATCTGGAGTCACCTGACTGCCAACAGCCAACAGAATTTAAAATTTAGGCAAAAGAGTTTAAAGTGACAAAAATAAATATTACCACTATTACCACCTACAGTATAAAGACAAGGGAGTGACAAATTTTCTGGAAAGATAACGTACTTCTATGATTAGAGACTGAATAAAGACAAACTCAGTGGAGACAAACCTCTATTGTGCTTGATCCTAACTGAATCATTTCATGGGTTTTTTCAATATTTAGAGTGACAGCAATAACCTGGCGGGAGCAGCTGTATGGAGGCTAGAATCGAGTGGATTTATCTACTGTAATACCACCACAGTCTTGTACCAATGTCCAGACCTTGAGAGCTAACTGCTGAACAAGGGCAGAGTGTGTCTCTTTTACTAAACCTCAGCTGGGTCACCAGGTTTGACCAGGTGACATTTTAGTCACAAACTTTCTTGAAATATTAACCACCTCTACTGATGCAGGACTGCTTGGAAAGGATGGAAAAAAGAAGGGCATTGAGTCAAGTGGTTTATTTGGGTTTCACAGGGGCAAGCATCATGATCGTGCTTCTCTATGTGCAACAACAAGGACTATTTGGATTATAATATCAGCCATTGTCATTCCAATTCAACCATCTGCGGTTTCCATGGTGAAAATGGTGAGGAGCAGAGCCCACACACACACACACACACACAGGGGCTTGTCAGCAGTCATGAATATTTTTCATTGAACTCAGCCTGCAATAACAGAAGAAGAAGAAAAACATACACAGTGTCCAGCTTGCATTCAGAGACAATGAGCTAAATCGAAAAGTCACTTGTATTGCTGCTGATTTAAATTCATATTGCACGCTTTCAGTTTTACGCATGTCAAAATATTTTAAATTTGAATGCAAACGCTCCATAAACAACAAAAAAAGGAGTTTCAACTGCTGTTCCCTGTTTAATTCTCAAAGGTTTGCCCAAATGTGACAGCACTGTCACCACAAATGGACTGAAAACAAAACAAGATTTGTCTCTGTGTGGCAACAATTTCCAACAGGATGTAAAATCCCATCAGTTGTACCAAGTGGTCGACCCTTGCCACCACAAATGAGATCTGTGTTCATTTCTTTTTACAAGTAAGTCCTCACCGGCAGGACTGCGGTTGTCTCAGCCCCTGCAGAGAAGGAGGGACAACTGCTAACCATATCAAGTGGTTACATTACTCATATCACGCAGGGGTTGTTTTCATGTCAGGGATTCTTGAAACATTCAACTGTATGACATAAAGTAGTCAGTGTTAAAGAAACTGAGTAAAAATAATGGGATGCATGTTGGTGACAACATACATAACCACAAGCAGTTGTGTTTCCACCAAATGAGGAAAGACTGTCATGTCCTACTACTCTTTTCCATTATAGGAATTTGGTTTAGAGCCATTCACCTTTGGTTTTTGGGTTCCCACCAAATGAACATCAACATTAAGAGAACTATGACAACAACCACACTAGTGTGAATTACTTGAATGTAGAATGTCGATTCTCAGTACCTTAATCACAGAATAAGTCAATGAATTTCATTTATTGTGCCAAACAACTTTTGTTTGTTTTTCTGCACCTTTCTCAACAAAAATCCCAGTTCATTAATAGTTGTTGAGATAATTTTCTCAAGACATCAAGTTCTTGACAAAGAGTAAAAAAGAAGGTTTAAATCAACACAACTAAATTAGAGCAAATAACATTACAAGTCTTTAGTGACAAATTGGGATAATATTTAACTTCAGCTAATGCACTGAAGACAAGTAAAATCTAACTTAAATGAAATTTATAACCCAGTGAATCTGTAAATAAGACAAAACTAAAATTAACGCTTGGACAAAATGAGCATTACTGCGAAACCTCAAAGATCCCTGAAGGTTCCCACCAAAAGCTCAGACTAAGCGCAATGCCCTACGAGGCCTTTTACATGCAAGGCTGATCTATATGGCTGCCCTCATTTTCATCTTAACCTCCAAATTGCTTACACTGTTTTAGCATAGTGGGATGACAGAAAAAACAATTGTGACACAAGATGGGGATGAGGTTGTAAATGACTGTCAGAATGACAGCAGGCAGGCTGTTGTGGCCTGTTCAGTTTTAAATGTACGGATGCACAGACTCAGTACAGCCCCCAGGCATGGCTCACGCTTCCTCGCCCACTGATTGAGTGCAGAGTCATTGAACTGAAAGAAAACTTGACATTATGTCTGAGAGCGTGACACAGATTGATAATAAGCCTGTCTGTCCTAACATCCTTCATGCAATATGGACACTTCAGTTTCAAGTAAAGGAGCCCTTCATGCATCCTCGTGTGTACGTTCGGTACAGCTACCTCACTGGATAGCAGGAATCAGCAGCAATACAAGTGTGTTTTTGTGTTAGCTCTCCCTTATTCCTAGTAATAGGTTATGAATACTTACAAACCTCTTTTCAAGCAGAAACTAGCTGTATTACCCTTTAGCTTACCTTCAAGCATACCCAATTACCTTTGTTGCCATGGTTGCAAAATCACAATGTCAGAGGCTGTGGAATACTTTACATGTTGCATCAAACAGCTTCTTGATTTTTTAGGGGGGATTTCCCTGGACAAGGTGAGTGAACAAAGTGAACCACTATTTAAGTTTCAAGTAAGGTAAAAAATGCAAATATGTCAGAAGTGGCTGAATGTGCAACATTTGTTTCAGAGCCTCCAATGTAAGTGAAATCCTGGAAAGAGAAGGCAGCATCTCCAATAATTCACTGAGACAAGTGTAAAGTGAAGACAGCCTCAGGGAGAGAACAGGGTTTACTAGTTAATTCAGCTTTGTGTGAGTTAAATTGGCTGGAAGAGAGTGGCTGTGATGAGTGTATGTATGTGTGTGTGCGTGTACCGGATTGTGTTCAGATGCAGCACATGCACGTACATGTGGAGGAATAATTGTCACTGTGTTAAGCTTAAGGCCAAGCTCGGGTCAAGTGCTTCTTCCTCACAAAGAGAATGAAGAGTAAAGGCCTTATTTATTCATCCTGCAGGCCGGGGTTTTTCCACGACCTGATGTCTGACTGAGCTCCATCAAAATGAAGATGAAAAAGGATACTGGGTTAAAGTGCAGAATTTGTTGTTCAAGTGATGTCATCACAGCCCTGCAACAGTCACACAGCAGGAGTTTCATACAGTACATTCTAACAAGACTTTTTTTTTGTATTGTTAATCTATTTGTGTGGGTTTGGGGGACTCGTATGTCATGTCATCCAGCCCGGGCAAACAGGCATTTACAAGTTTTGAAAAATCTATCATGACTGGCAAAATATTTATATAATGCATTGCATTGCTTTGCATTAGTTGCTTTGAAAGAGCTACTGATCTCATTTTATCCAGCCAGAAAAATTAGGCTATTGTTTTGGCATACTGCCTGATATGCTGTCTTTTTCTTTGTGGCAGAGACACAGGCTGAGGCGGTAAGTGTGGTGAAAACAGTCTTTATTAAATAATGAGTCAGGCAGCAGTTGGTTGGGGCCTGGGGACACACACAAGGAGGGAGAAACAGCTTGGGTTACTCAAATCAATCTGTTTATCTACAATGCTAACCCAGTAACACTATCACTGGGACTGTCTCGGAGACAGGGAAGTTATTTTTTCCTCGAACACATTTATCAATGTGACTGGCCACTGGCCACACTGGAAGAGTCAGATAGCAACAGAGATGAACAACAAAACGAAATGATTTAGTACAACTGACCACACTAATCCCACGTGTTAGTCTATTAGACTATTAATCTATAATTATACAGGTGTATCATTATCAAGGCTTATGGCATTCATCTGCACTCAGGCTGCATATTGTAACTCATATTTCAATTGGAGTTCATTCAGTTTTGACACATGGCAACACTTATTAGTACATAATAAGTAATGCAATGTGGCATCGGTGGACACTATGCTTAAAATAAGTTCCAAATAAGATGCTTTCCATGGTCATTCATTCATTCATTTCAGTTATGTAATGTACAAGTTATGTAATCCAACTAATCCAAGTACTTGCTGGCTGTATTGTCTGCTGGTAACATTCTTGTTAGGTGCATGTCCACCCAATTATGATCTCCATTCCTGACATTGTCATTTGAGTTTTAAATTTTCTATATATACGTTAAGGCTCACTCAGCATACAAAACACCGTTTGTTATCTTGAGGTACCTAGGCAATTAAATTTTGATCCTGTGGTAATGCAGTTAATTAAATGCACAGCTGCTCCCACCGTCTACACGGCAACGTTCCACATTGTTTTCACTGTAAACAGACGACATCTGGGCTGCCATGTCAAGGAACTGGCACGTGCATTTTCACTAAGATGAAAGTAATCTAAAATGCTACATGCTTTGCTGAACTGAAAGACTAAGCAGAAATCTATGTATGCTAACCATGCCATGTTCACATGATTATTACAGTATGTTTTAATTGTTCGTGCCTCGAGAGCAAATCTGTCACCAAGAAATGCTTAGATGCTGAGGCACATTAACAGTTTCATTAAAGTCAGGTGCAGATTTGGAGAACTAATGTATCTTATTCTGATGTGTCAGTTAGCATTACCATCAAATTATGATGACTGGACCTACCTCTCAGCCATCTACTTCCCAAACCTCCTAAACACAGATTAATTCAGAGTGAGACTAACTGCTATGTAATATTTATAGAAGCTTATCAAATATTTAAAAAAAGGACAAATCTGCATTTTAAATGTACAGCTTGTGGCACTTAAATCCAAACTGTCTCCATGGCACAGTCACCATTGGTTGGTCAAAGAGCTGAATCCAGTGAGTTATAACATTCTATGAAAATAAATCCTGGGCTGTGAAATTATGAAATACCGATAACAAATTTGCACATTAATTCCATTCATATAGGTTGCACAACAGACCGTTTTAATCTACTGTAGGATTCTATATCAACAGGTCTCTGTGGGTTTAACATCCCATTCTTCTAGGCACACACTGAAAATTTGCATTACACACACCCGGCCAGAATGCCTGCCTGCCTGCCTGTGAAGAACCCATGGATATCAGCTCTAAAGAACCACTTCATCTCCCCTCTATTAATCAGATTTAAATCTCTCCACACAAACATTCAAGGCTTTGCTTGGGAGGTTCCTTCACTCTCTGGCCTCTGGAGACTACAGGGAATCATAAACAACGCTGGGATTACTTTGCTCAAGCTGCGTCTCCGCATGAAGTTCACATGGAGGATGGCTAGTCACAGTTCTGGTGGGGCTGGACCATCTGTTCCTGTCTATCTCCACTTACCCCCCCCTGAGAAGAGGGAGCAAGTAGTTGAAGGAGGTAATAGGATTCTGTCTTCAGTGACAGTGATATCTCATCTGCAGGAAAGAAGCTTCCGTGGTCACTGTGAGCAGACTACCTGATTGTTGTCAGAGTTGCCGCAGAGACATTCAGCATCATCGTCAAACCAGCTGCTTCAGAGGGGTCACAATCTTAGGATGACAGTAATATCACAGTGCACTGTTCCCATCAAGGCTTGGGAGTATTTTGATGCAGCATGGTCTGACTTCTTATGGGTTAAGGGCTCCATGTCATATTTTCCCTGAAACTAATCCTGCCACGGACCAAGGAGACAAGGTGATGCTAATTCTGAAGAAGATAAAAATTCTAGAAGGTTAGAGGCAGGTTGAAGAGTTTGAAAGAAACAGTAGAGAGCCTCTCTAACCCATCAGCCAAGTCCCTCAAAAGTTGCAGACTTTTACGATGCTGCTATTGGGGACTGCAACAGTGTTATATTGAGAAAAGCCTTGGTTTAATAATGAAGAAATGAGAGTTCTTTCAGGGCCAGAACAGTCACCTCAGAGCAGTGAAAGGGAGGACGCTATAACACAATAAATTTCCTCCAGGAGAGCCTGAAAGTGTGCGGTTATACATATATAACGATTACTGCGTGGCACCAGTTACCGACAGCTGACTTTTCCCCCCGCTTTTGAATGGAGCCATTAGAAACAGCTATAAACCTTACCCAGAATGGCTAATACCATGTCTCCATATCTTATTTTATCTGCTTGATACATCAGGGTCTCCAGGGGCCACATGTACAGATTATAAGTATGCGGAAAAACCATGCATACTTGATTTCCAGCACATAAAATATCATGTATAAGAGAATAAGTGCCGTTTGAATGTGGCGTATACTTCAGACCCAATTACGTTTTCTAGATAAGGATAAGATTAAATGAAAGAAGTGAAATGGAATCTTATAGAACAAGTAAAACAAATGACAATAATGATCAGGTATTTAAGATAGACCGTTCACACTGGTCTTTGCAAATGATCAGATCAAATTTGTGTCCTCACAACAACAACTTATTTGCATAAGTTGCCGTGGTAACGATGTGCAACTATTTACACTGACGACATGCATCCTTTTCAGGATGAAAGTATAAGAAATGGAGAATTGTCTTCTCGCCTTCCAAATGAACAAGCGTGCTGTCAAGTGCCAGGAGCAGAGGATTTATTTCAGCGTCTGTCTACTGACTGTCGATCTTTGCGTTGCATGTGTTGACTTGCAAGTCACACAAAATGCAAGTTGCTATTATCCCATTGAAGTGCATTTAAAAGCACCTCCAAATGTAGCCTAAATTGGTCTTTGTTGTTTTTGTGGTCCAGACTTTCTAAAATCAATCTAGACACAGTCTGGATATGCCAAAAAACAAATGTGTGGCTGGTAGTCTGACCAAGGCCTTGGATGCAGTGGTTTGTGAGCTTTCTATCATCTTGCAGGCTCATCTCATGTAGGTTGAGTGGTTAAACCCACAGAGGCCTGTTAAACAACTCCTCCTGTGTTCATAATGCTAGGATAATAATAATAATAAAAATAAACAACTTGTCATTACTTTGTATCACATTTTTCATTTTAACATCTTTAATTTTAATTTTTGCACCTACTTAAATCCATAGTGGTATATGGTATTCTTGTTTTCCTTTATACCCATATTATCATAAAATGCATTAACAGTACAATTTAAACTGCATACTATAAATACAGTACCTTTTTCTTTGTAATAAACAAAAATTCATTTGCATAGCTTCTCTCAGTATAGGAGCCTTGTGAGTAGCAAAACTCTAACAAAGTACCAAAAGTTAAAGGAGTTTGGGGTGCAAATAAAGCTCAGTTTGACAGCAGACAAAACATTACGGATGGAGTTTCATTTCTACTCTGAGATACTCACACAACCCCAAGGACATGACTTCTTCTCTGTCACCCAGAGACCAGTGAGACAGTAGCAGTCACATGGGTGAAACTTGCGAGTTCATCTGTGAACTTGTCAGAAGGATGACAGCGTGTGTGTCTGCTCTTATCCTGCTGCTTTCCATTGCTGGTGGACAACCTTTCAGTGGGTTTACAGCTATACTTGGCACGATTATATCAGAAAAAGGCATATTTTGAGTGCCCCGTTGCCACAGAAACTCTGAATTTATTGAAATAAAACTTTGTCACGTATGGACACTTTGTTGCTGAAAGGGACTGACAAATGGGAACTTGAGAGAAAAATCCGGGCTGCGCTTCTAACAGCAAGTGAGTGCTCCTCCATAGAAAGAAAGATCATGATTTTTACCTTGTTTCCAGATGAATAACATGCATCCACTTTTGACACAATTTCAGGATAGAAAAAAAGATGCTGAACAGGTGAATTTGCAAAGTTTAGAAATGCAACATGAAGAAATTCTGGCTCAGTGACTGCTTGCCAGCAAGGCAATAAATCAATTAATCTGATTCCTCATGAGTGACTTAGTTTGCTAATTGATCAAACCTCTCATTAACACCTAGAGCTTATATCTAGACCCACAACTTCTGGTTCAGAAAAAGCTGGAGGCTTGACTAAAGGGTATCTGAAATGAGAACAGACACTTTTTCAGGCATTTTCTCATCCTTCATGCACCTCAATCCCCTCATGCAAACAAGGGATGTTTTTGAAGTTTTATGATGCTGGCACTGTATTTTTTTTTTCTCACAAACTGGTAAATATCCCGGAGCAGATGTGCCCATCTGTGGTTTGTTTCATTTCATATACGATGAAAGAGGGGAAACCAACTTGCCGGGGCTCATAAACATAGTACACATAATGTGTTAATGTAGTAACACAGTTAAAGAGAAAGCTTGTGTAAACTGTGAAAATGTCATGCTTTTAAACTTTTTTTTTGGGCAGAACCTTAAGATTGACTTGGGTACTTGGGCAACCCTCCAAACAAGATGCTTTAACTGATATGAAGTGTGTCTACACTTTATATTCATGACTTTGGCATGACATGGCTTTTAATATTTAAAGCTCAAGTTATACTTTGTGTCTGCATAGCTATGAGAGTCCCATGAATGGACTATTTTGGCTTCAGATTTTTAATGCTGCACATTAGCCACTCTGAACTTGGGATTTCAGTAGCTTATGAATGACATTACAACATGAAACGGCACTCTCAGTTGTTGACAATTCTCTGAAAATAGAACTCCTATATATGCACCACATAATTGGCTTTCTTTAATTTGGAGAGCAAAAGTCTGCCTTTCTTGTATTCCTTCTTTTTTCTAATAAAAAACCCCAGAAACTGGTTCATGTAGTGCCATGTACAAATATTAACTCTCAGTTCTCACTGGGGGCGATTCACTGGATTTGGAGTTTCCTACTTTTGTGTTCCCACTGCACATGCTCATGTCTGCTCCCGAACTAATTAATTAAAAAAACAACAACCTTGATATCCTGTTGTGAACCTCCAGAAACTTGTAGAAATCCTCTGTGAAACATTGTGTTTTGGTGGTTTTTTTTAAACCCCAATCTTCTAAATGACTGCGACATGGCTTATTTATTGAGTCCTTTTATTGGCAAAAGTTTGTCAAAGTCTCATGATTTACAACCTGTGTTGCCCCCCCCAAAAACAAACAAACAAACAAACAAAAAACAACTGTATGGCAACATAGTTCCCGTTTTAAACACTTTAAGGATTCCAGGTCTGGGAGAAGTGTTTTGAAGCCCCTGCAGCTCTGCAGATTTACACCACGCAAAAGAATAACAAGCCTTGGTGAATGCTCGGCTGAGTTGGCAGGAGCACGAGACAGGGGAATCATCTAAGAGGAAGAGAGCCCTGGGGTATTGAGGAGAGAGAGACGAGCGAATACGTTTTCTCTGCAAAACCAATTAGCAAATGACTCCCTTCACCCTGCTCTTGGAAGCTGAAAAGAGAGAACAGAGAGATATAAAGGGAATGAGAAATGGTAACACAGCAACACTGTATGTGTGTAGGTGGGCGGTGATAGGCAGATTTCTAGTGTAGTGTGCGTCCTGTCTGGTAGGTCTACAAATGTGTGCGCTTCATCCCACCCTTCCCCAAACCTCTGTTGCACATAAAGACGCTCATACGCGTCCACGACATTTTAAATTAACCTGCTCCTGTCTGTTAAAAAAAAAAAAAGAAAAGAAAATGCTCTTTGCCAATCCTGACAGTAACAGCCAATAACGTGTGCAACTGTCAAAGCATGAATTAATTATTTTGTGAAATACAGGCTCTTAGTGTCAGTGGGCACAGTCACACAAGTGGGTAAATAAAAGTCACTGGACAATAAAGCGTGTGACTTGATGTTCATTGGCTGTCAATGTTCAAAACAGATTTATTAGCTTTGAATGTACTTAGTTTCAAACACAATACTGGACAAACTGAAATTTTGACCTGGCCATGTCACTGCATGAAAAAATTGAGGGATAACCACAGATATTACAATTCATTTTGAGGATATAGCTGTCACAAATGTCACTAATTCTTTCAACAGTTGTCAAAGATATTTCACTCAAAACCACAAATGTGAACTTCAAAGTGAGATGATCACCAAATCAGTTGAGAAATTTCCCAGGATAAGTGGACATGCTCAAATCTGTAACAAATTTCATGGCAGTCCAGCTCATTGTTGTCAAGACATGTCACTAAAAACTGTCAACTCGCTATTTGTGCTAAGTATCACCGAAGTCCTTAGGATTTGTCCTCTGGGGCCCTTGTCTGCATTAACTGTTGAACCAATCTAACCAATGGTTATTCAGATATATGGACTGTCTGGCACTAGAGTGTGGCTAAAAACTGCTGGTTGTGGCATGGAGGCTGGTCGGGTGACTAATCGGAAGGTTGGTGGTCCAAGCCCTGATTCTGGCTGCATATCAAGTCTCCGTGGGCAAGACAGATCTCTGTCCTCAGTGTATAAATGTGCATGTGAATGGGTGGAAGCATCAAGTGTTGTCAAATACTTCGAGGAGTCAGCAGACTGGAAAAGCACTGTATAAATGCATGTCCATTTTGCATAAAAACCACAGTTAATTTTGACAAAGGGTGTATGATGAAATTTCCCTCCAGACCCATCACGCAGTGCAACTCTCCTACTCTTCACCTGACATACCGTGATGATTCCACTGCTTCGGTGAGCTGAGCTTCTCCTGCAGGCTTTCAAAGCAAGTCTGTCAAGTCAAACTGTCTCCAGGATGGATAACATGGCTGTGACGGTTTCTCTCTAAATCAGATGACTGACAGGCACAGTGGCAATCAAAAATGGACTGGAAGGGGCTCCGAGTTTCTATCTCGACAAAGAACAGACACTGCATCCTGTGAGGTAGTTGGGTTTTTTGATAGGAGGTGGGGGTGGTGAAAATCCCCACATGTATCTACCACACACATCCATCTATCCACCCAACTAGCATATGGTGCTGGACTCAGCCGTCTCTAGGCCTTTGGATAATTAACGCAACAGGTACTGTCATCCAAACCATCTGAGTGGTTGAAGATGTATTCCAGCCCCAGCGATAATTCCCAAAGCAGAGCTGTCCATGCTTTATTGATTGCTACACCAACTGTTGCAGCAACAAGGGAGCTAGTTAGTGAGCATTCTTGCTCTTTCCTATTCCTGTGTATCACTGTGATGGAAACACTGTTTAAGCAGTGTAAGTGTTATACAAAGCAAAACCATCCCAAAACATCAACCTTTTGCTCATAAAAACAGTTCAACTGCTAACTCAGCACGTTACCACCCCTACCTTCACTGTCAGTGGCGACGGGGCCTCAACTTTGTGGAATCTCTTAATTTCGCAAATGTGAGCAAAAATTGCAAATTCTACCTTACAAAAAAAAACACACATTAATAAAAATAATCGTCATATGATAAAAATGTCTCTCCGGACCAGGTTTTCATGCACGAAAAGTGCAGTGGGTATTTTGCAGTGTCTTTCATGCAATGTGCACTTGCAATCTTTGTGAAATTAATGTGTGATTTACTAAGGCAGCAGCTACTGTAATTACGCAGTCAGCGACTGGGACTGCCTGCTAATGGTATTTTGTGAGTGAGGGAGAGGCTAATGCACACTGTGGTGGAAATTTCTCAAGGGTGGAGCTATTAACAAGCTCAGGAAAGAAAAGAAAATTCAGTGATGCTGAAATATAGTAAGTAGATAGTAAAACATTTTAAAACATTTGGCTGCAATTCAACTCTGCCTGATTAGAGAAGAAAAAAAGATTTGGTGAGGAGAAAATCAGGAATGACTTGGAAACAAAAGAAATGCTTGCTTATAGTAAAAAACTGCAACAAGTTACGTAGCACTGCAGAAGAACAGACGTGAGTAATACAAAGTAAATCATGTCTCTACAAGGCTGATGTGCCTCACAGTATCTGCAGCTCAGTGTGAGTCAAAACAGTGCAAGCACAAATGCATCACCGGTGTCAGATCGTGTTAATTTTTGCTGGATCCTACCCTGTTTTTTTCTCTACAGGAAGCTCCTGTTTTTGATTTTAGCACTAATTTGTTGCAGCTTCCCCAGCATACTTTTTTGCTCTGTTGCTGACACTTCTGAGAATAATCACGCTATAGATTACGGCCCTTCAGACGCACTTTTTCCCACTCTGAAAATTTTCCACACACAACTGCCAGTTTTTCAACACATCAGCCACATTTAATGGATCACCACAATTACTTACTCAGATGCACATACAGAAAGATAAAAACTTCTTACTACTACTTTTTTGACTTTTGAGTAAATTACATGTGCAGTCACTTTATCACAATCTTAATTCTGTTTCTATTGTAATGGATGCTGAAGCCAGCCATTACCTTATTATAACTCCAGTTACTAGGGTTCTGTGAGTTCTTGATGACTGTCTGATGTGATATCCAAACATCAGAAAATGTGGCTGAAACATTTTAGTTAGACTGCAGTAGACAGATCTGTGAGTGGTTGAATGCATGTTTTGTGCTCAAGCTAAAACATGCTTTTTAGCAATTAGTGTTGACAATCTGCTTCTGATGACAGGCTAACTGCTCCTTTGTACAGCAGAGCGGGTGGGTTTAATATGAGGGTGCAGTTTCTGTGTTACCACACAAGCAGTACAGGTGCCAGCAGTGAGTCATATGGAACTGTGCCTGTTATTAGCAGCTATAGCTCTCAAAATTAACACCGCTAGTATCAAAGCCATTACATTAAACAAGGTTCACTGGATGAAATTCCCACTAGCTGTTCTTGCCAAGCCCCACTTTATGTTTTTGAGAATGCAATGTACTTGGATACACCGATGAAAGTCTATTATGACTGAGCTGTTAGTTTTACTAATGAACAAATCTTATTTGCCAGGAGTTTGGAGGAAGAAAAGCTGGTTGGCAAGGATGTGTAAGACGGCTTCTGGTGAGAGTTGTACTGCAGAACTGTTGTTAACTGACGGAATACATGGCAGATCCCAAAACACCTGCAGGCATTACTGAAGCATCAGGTACAACATGTACAGTATAGTGCTGTGCAAGTACAGAGCTAAAAGAAACAGGCTGGTACCTGCTCATTATATTTAAATTAAAATAAAGGTAAAAAACATTTTTTTTTAAACAGCATGAGATTCAAGCAGCCCATTCTCACAGCCAACACATATTATGCAGCTGCCTGATCAGTAGCTCTGTGCTTTTGAGTATGAGGCTGCAGTTACTTCTCTTGCATCATTTTCCATTCAGTGTGGTCATATAAAAGAGAAAAATCTGAGTTGGGAGGTGGTCAGGGTTGTTGGTTGGGTCAAACACAAGACTTTCCCCAAAGGAGACTTCTTAAACTAATGTTACACAACTAACATAACATAAAATGAGCAACATAATAACTAAATATAACCAAGCGGTTTATCCAAATTGTGACTGTTTCAAAGTCTAACTGGACTGCAGAGTCTTGCATGTCCGAAACAGGATGCTGGAGGGGTAGAAAGAGCAGAGTTGGAAACTTTAAGGGGCATCGAACAAGCGGCCGTATTTGACAAACTGGGAGTGAGAACATGCTGAATTTTGTTGTATGAATCAAGATTTATTAACAGATTTACTGGTTCCTAATGTAAGACTATTGGGAGCAAGAGAGTAACAGTTGGGAATTTTAGAGGACAGGAGGAATAAATTATTTTTGTAAATACTCCCACTACCTGCGGGGTACATTAGTGGGAAACGAAACAGAGGTTTGGGAATAGAAGTGTCAGTATCAACACTGATTTTCTGCAGAACCTATGAAATAGTACACAACTGCCATGAGCATAAGAAAAAAAAACATTTGTTTTTAAATTGTACTGCAGTCAAAATAAAGACCTTAAGCTGGCTGGCTAAATTGTCCATGCAGTGGGCTAGTGCTCTTATTGCTGTACTCCACAAATGACAGACAGGTTCCGCGTTATTTGCCACAAAGGTGCATTACATTTCCCCTGCATTTGTGGTCACTTTAGGAAGCCACTTACCACTAACACATGGTTTCCACTGCCCCTTCCACAAACATACACAACAGAATGTGAAAATAAACTCTGCGGTAGCATAGGTCTTTATATTTAAAATGCTCAGACACAGCGACGGGAAACACTATCTGCTGGAATGATAATGTTTAATAAAAGCCCCTTGTGCTGACATAGAGTCTCGAGCAAGGAACAGACTGTCCTCCATCAGCAGCTCCTGTCAAGGTGCTTTTGAGTCGGGCACTTAACACTCTAAATGCTCCACTGGAACAGCTCAGTGACCATCAGTACAAGTCTGCACTTGTACTCTGCAACTCCCAAGTGAAAAATCTGTGCAAGTGAACGAGGGTAAAAGCAGGGCGGTTGAGTAAAAAAAAGCATTTGGGAAAGTGTATTTTGCGATATGGAATGCAATTTTGCAGAACAATTTTCATTTGGATTAATATGACTTGCTTTTTTATAGATAATAAAAATAATAGCATATCATGGTACAGGCGGGTAGGAAAAGTAGGTTACGTTTGCATAATGATAAATATGGAACAAAGCCATATCATTTTCCATTGTCTGATTTAAGCTTTGATAACATCATCTCACTGTGACCTATATTCCGAGTTCATCATTCCCCAGCTGTGCTGCATCATCTTTTCCTTTTTTTCCTCCATCCTTTTTTTCTTTTCCAGGGGACACTGATGATTCATACTCTAATTCACTAGTTTGGGGTATTTGCATGGAAAATGCACAGAAAGGGAAGAGAGACAAATGAAGACAGGCGATAGAGAAACAGAAACAGAAAGGGTGGGGGGGTAAAGAGATAAGAGGGAGAGATTGTGAGCCAAGGAGGGAGACTTAAAGGCTATTTTTAGTCTCCAGCTGTGTGAGTCATTCTGAAAGAGTGGTGAGAAGACCCACTGGTGAATATTAGCAGAGGGGAGGGATTGCAACACATGATCTGTGACACACATTGATGCTTTGAAGATTGTCTCTTTTATACATAAACTTGTATTAAACATGCGCACCAGTCTAGCTAGTGATGGAGCTACGGTGCTGCTTTAGCATAAAGCTCCATGGAAAATTATGCTTAATTGAGCGAGCCTTGATCTCATGTTCTGAAGTGTGTCGGGATGCAGTTTGCAACATTCCCATCCCTGCTGTTCACTTATTGAGCTCTCAGCAGTAATAGTATCTAATACATGTGAGGGATGTAAAGACAGTCCATATGTTGGTTTAAATCCACAAAGCACTCTTTAAGATGTAAACACTGATGTTGTTTTCAAATGTGACATCCTTAAGCACTAGGCTGCAATTTAATATTCAGAAAATTGGGACAACCAGTTAAAGTTGCATCAAGTAAACTGGGTTCAGCAGGTCATAGGTGAATCTTGCACCTGCGTTGAAAGTACCTGAAATACTCTCAGGTACTATCTTGGTAGATAAGACCTATACTTAGAAAGAAAACTTTTTCAGCTTGGGAAAAATACAAGATACAGTAGAGAGAAGCTGAACTGGAGATAGCAAACATGAGGCAGAAAATGTTTCCACAGCTTAAACTAAACAGAGAAAGTTCCCCTTTTAAGCTTGTAGGTCAGAACTGCATTAGTTTCAACTTTCCACCACTATGAGCTGAGGTGCGGTTAAATCACATTTTTCTGTTTCTGCTACTTCTCTGTAAACACTGTTTCTCAAAAAAACATTGGAGCAGAGTTCTGGTTGATTAATAAAGAAAAAAGTGCTTTAAATGCCTGTCTTCTTGCTTTCTAAAAGGAACAGAGAAAACGTATCCACTTGTTATAAAGTTCTTGAAAACATCTCAGACTGGTCAGTGGTTTCCTGGGAAAAACCTATGTGCAATGCATTTTACATTCATAGAAACAGCAGCTGCCAAAAGCTGATCAATGGCTGAAGCTCCAAACCAGGCCACTAGAGCTCCAGAAAAACTTGAAAATAGACATTTTGAGCCACATCACCTTTGTGTTTTTAGGGATGATAGTGTGTGTCCATCCAAGGTCAGATCATTGACCACTTCGGTCCAAACTGAATCTAAAAGACTATTGAATGGCAAGCCACAGTATTTTGGGAGGATGATCCTAATGACTCTGTTGATCCCCTGACTTTTGGTCTTGTGACATACTGAGTTCGACATCTCAGTTATTTTTTGGTGAAATCTCGACAACTTTTGCATGGATTACCATTAAATTTGGTACAAACACTCATGCCCCCCTCAGGAAGAAGTTTCACAACTTTGGTGATGCTGTAACTTTTCATTTGAGTTCATCAGGTTCACATAAATATTCACCACAAATCCGATCTCACCCACCTTAACATAAACTAAAAAGTATTTTATTTTGTTTGTTGCTACTCATTCCCTCCTTGTCCATGTATGTAGACAAAGAAGAGGAACAGGTGGGTCCTTGATGAAACACCAAATTGAACTCACCAGCTGATTTGAGTTAAAGCTGAGTATCAAATAGAAAAGAATGACTCAGAGGCAGATAAGCAATCGGTAAAAAGGAACGATGCACTAATGTTAAAATTCAGAGCATTAAACATTGAAATACCTGGCTTTAATATTGTCACGATTCAGTACAGCTGTCATTTTAGCGAATGTGTGTTTGATCTGTGCTGTGAGTCAGCCAGTACTCGGGATACAGTGCGTTCTTGTAAAACTTTCTCCTCTCCCTTCTTTTAATTTGTTATGAACCAGATTTGCTAAACCTTTGATTGCCTTATCTAATGCAATTAAAGTTTTAAAAGCTCTGCCGTCTTCAATGCCATCTAATTTGATATAAAAGCCTTCATCACTGCTTTCAGACAGGTTTTATTCGGTTTTCTAATAGCTGACATACCATATTTTTATTCAGGCATGACTTTGCTTCTGTAACGTCAAGTGATTTTATTGCTTTACATGCTCAGTCTCCTCCTGCATATACAGTACTGTATATGCATCTGTGGCACAATATACAGTTAAATGTTTTGACGCTGAATGTTCGTGTCTGCCTGATGTCTTCCTTCCTTGCTATAACTCTTATTCTGATGTCTGTTTCCCAGTTTTATATGCAGGAATCATCCTTTCCTCCTGCAGAGGCTTTGGCAAACCATAAGAGGCTATACACGGTGGGAATGATTAAGGCGCTGTTTGAAAGCTCAGCCCATTTGAACTCTGTTCCCTGCCGTTCCTTTTCTGAATCATCATCTTATGAGAACAGCTAACGTTCCTTATCTCCCTTACACCTGCTCTCATTTCTCCTTGCTCCCCTCCACCGCCACCATCTCTCTCTATTCATTTTTCTTTACAGTCCCAGATTTTATTCCAGGGGACGGTGAGGTAATTGTGTTTCTAACCCCCACTGAAGTTAAAACTGCGCAAGGGAGGAGGCAATCTCTTAGGGAAAGGTGATTTGTGCCAAAGCGGATGATCGAGCGTGTGTATGGAGTGGGTGGTTGTTTTTTTGGGTTGGGGGTAGAGGGATGTGTGCAAAAGCCTCCTGTTGAGGTAAATCCACAAATAAAAAGGGTCACATGTTTGATCTTTGGAAGGTTCAAAGGAATGCGTGAAAAAAAAATCGCTAACTGATGCAACTTATATGCCATAGTAGGTTCTTGTCTGATTTATACGGGGATAAAATCTGTCTTGGAACAGCACTAACTAAAAATTCTTCTTCCACACTCTTCTACTTCAGCTGAAACAGCTGAAACAACCAAAATCCTCTTCAGAACTAATTATATTACAGGAAATTGACTGCTATGGCTCTAAGCAAATCAGGCATAGTAAGAAAGGGGGACTCTGCTAAAAATGAGTTGTTAAAGCCACTTCAGTCAGATGAAGCTAAAAATTCCACTGAGGAACAACATTTTTCCAGCTTAGTAGTAAAGTTAAAGTGTATGGTACTCCTTTCAGATGAGCCCAACCCCTTCATCTGCACCATTTGAACATATTTTTAAAAATGGATTATAATTACAAGCCAATTACCGAATGATATTTAACACTTAATTATTACCCATTAGTCAACCAATGGATAAAAGACTATTTAACTTAAACTACTTCAGCTTAAAGTGGGACTTCAGGGCTCATGGTGGCCCAACATAAGGTTAAATTGTCAGAGGGGAACAGTGAGATCTGAACCCTGATGCAGAGGCATGCAGGCAGAGGTCCAAACTAATAGTCCTTAAATACTTTAAACAAACTCAAAAAATCACACGCCTTCTGTGGCGTAGGATCATGAAAACTGTGCTGACAAAAACATGACATGGCCAGACAAAACCTGGCACGACAAAAGCAAATGCAACAAACTGACAACAGTGACAGGGAAGAGAGGACTAAATAGACAACATAACAAGACACAGGTGAAGCACATTAGGGGAGGAGAAAGCAATCAGGATAACCCAAAGCAAAGCTACATGAAAAAGAGACACACAGGGGAAGTGACACTGTCAAAATAAAACAGGACATGACAACAACCTGGAACATAATACATGGAAACACATGACAAGATGCACATGAAACACCATACATGGACCAGAAATCAAAAGACAGAACAAAGCTCACAGGTGTGACATAAATTAGATCCCTCAGGTGTTTGACGAAAAGTAAAATAAAAATGAAATATATATATACATCATATTTTTTCTGTTTTTGTGGGGAAAAAGACGCTTTTTAATGAGCTTTATTTTTTATTTCCCTCCTTGACACAAATATGTGGTTACATTTCTTTTCTTCGATGAAATTAATTTGATGAGTTTTCTACTACTCCTTGGGGTACAAGCCCTGATTGGATTTTGTGATTTTGGCAAAAATGACAAAAATCAGACGAGAGTTAATATTCATTTTTTGACATTGATCAACAGAAAGAGAAGCTAAATTTATCACAAATAAGTCTCTATGTTGCTCATTGTCACAAAAGCCACGTTAAATCCCCTTTGACTGAACTTATGAAACAATAAAAGATGAAAACTTCCAGAGAGCTGGAAGTTTTCAAAACTAGAATACTGTGTAAGGTTAAAAGTAAAAAGGGCTCCATGTTTCACATCAGATGGCAAAGATTTTTAGTTCCGGTTGCAAAAAATGTACTATGACTACCACTCTTGGCCAGATTACTCAGACTCCCCCATTTCACTTAGACCTAAACATGAATAATTCACAAAGTCATTAACCTGAGCAATTTGCCCATAGCCCTCTCATCCAGCCTATGCAAAAAAGCTCTATTTGTGGAGTTCTAGCCCAGAATATGTCTGACTAAATTTCAGAGGTTTCAAAGTTTCCTCTGGGGCAGCAGCGGCCTGCCATGATGATGATGACAACAAAGATTTGTTATATAATTCAGTGACGGGAATGTCCTTTTGGGGATGTTCCAAACAGAATATGCCTGCTAGCCTGCCATGTCACGATATCTGTGGGTTTAAATAAAACCCCAAATACCCCCTTTAAAATAATAATCTTGTCTTTGAAGTTTCCCTCCAAGGTCCGTTAAGGAATGTTTGAATTGTCCAAAAACATCAATATGAAGATTATCCTGCTTTTAACCTTTATTTATTCTCCAGAGCAAATCCTATCCTCAATATTCATGTATATTTGACACCTGTAAAATATTACCTTATTTAAAATGACGTGGCATCATTCACATGAACTTCAAGGCATGTGCCATTACACAAATTATGTATGACATTTGTTGTCAATGTTTGCTGTCAAAGTGAAGTCAAAAAGCTCTTGAGCAGATATAAGATTCATTATTGTGCAGGGTACATGGCAGCAAAATATGCATATAGGGTGAATGTTTCATGACTTTGAATAATGTCGGCCATGCCCTGTCCTGTGTTGTAAAATATGTATGCACAAAATATTGATGAATGTTCCTGCTCTACTGACAGAAATGACAGACCATAAATCAAGAAATTTCCAAAACAGATAAAAATCGATGCATCATGTCTGAAATTATACTTTACCCGGCTCTGACATATGCCTAATGTGCAGATTCAAGATAAGGAAGCCCATGAGATTGAGAGGCGTAATGAATACATATGAGATAAGGGTGCACACTAAGCTGCATGGGTGCTGGTAACAGCCCGTGAAGCAACGTACATGCAAATTCAAATGTTGGTGATCATTCTTAGCAACAGATTTATCCACGTGCACACCACTGTCTTCTACTGTAAGCCTCTGAGGAGATTCACAAGCACTGAAATGCATTGCACTAAGTACATTCATGTGAAAAAGTCAGTATTTGCTGGCATAGAGTGCATTCAGCTTTGTCCAGTTTCACCTGTATGTAGTGGTGTCGGCCATGATGGGCCACAGTGCAGAGGTCTTTAACAGGGTCTACTTGCCTTAAGACTTTTTGAGAAAAAATAGGATTTAGGTCAGGCCTTTACGATACAATTTCCTAGCACTGGCAGTGAGTGAGTCTACAGGATTTTTTGGACAATAGAACTGATTGTAGATCAAACCATATGATCACAGCATTTTTAAAAGGCAATAATTTCAAGACAGCTCTTGACCAAAAGTAATTCAATTGCATGAGGATTTGCGAGGCTGTCAGACAGCCACAGGGAGCAATGTCAACACTATTAGGATATTTAAAGAATAAATTCAATAGATTCAACACAGAGCTGAAGAACCAAATAAACTGCAGACAAGACAAATAACACCATCAAAATACTACATTTGGATAGTGGAGCAATTATATCTGCCTAATCTAAAGAGAGGGAGACCTAAACAGTATCCATCTTAAGCAGAGAGGAAGAGTAGAAGGAAGTAAGGAGAGCTGCTATCCTTGCTCCCTCAAGTTTGTCAAGTTTCCTCATGTCAAATTATGTTACATTGCTAACGCTCCTCACATATGTCGACCAAATTGTATTAAGATTGAGTTATCCATCAAAAAAACATATCCAACCATGTTACATGGCTTGATTGAGATGACTGAAGTTGGAATGATGGATGAAGGAATGATGTTTTCAAGTCATATTTTTTTGTATTTTTGATATATAACAACTGTTTCCAGTGTCTTAGCTGAGGTACTGAACACTGACTTTATCTTGCGTTCTCTGACCTGAACAGTGTGCTGCAATAAAAATCATATGGATCATCTTCCTCAAGACAGAGTGGCGAAGCTGCCTCACACACACACACACACGCACACACACAAACACACACAGACATATCAACCCCGAGACAGACTCAAAGCTGATTATAAATCTGCTATAGCCAGACTGCTGATGTGAACTTTACCTGCACCTCTGTAGGCAGTTCTCATACAGGGATGGGATGAGTGGGAGGGTGAAATTGTGAGAATTATGTAAAAGTTATTTAAACTCCCCGATCAAAAGCTATTCCGAGGCTAATCTCAAAACATTCTGGGCTTAAGCCCTGACAGAAAGCACTTAGCGAGACCACTGGGTAGGTGAGAATTACTCACTTACTCACTTTCTCTCTCCAGATATTTCACAGCTGCTCCGGGGATTTGAACTGCTGACCTCGTTGGCACAGCCCTGCTTATCCAACCTTTATGGTGGTAAACGTGCAAGTATGTACGAACTGAACTTCTCAAAAAAGCACATTTTCAAAACCTGACTCACATAGTGCCGGATTGGATGCAAGTGTTCAATCAAGATCAACTACAAGAAAAGCGTTACGCATTATGTTACGTCCCTGGTGTGCCAACAGACATGTGATTCCTTATGTTGGCCATGATTTGATCTTTACTATCTAAGCGTTTTTTAAACAAATACAACACGCACTATGTGAATATCAGTGTGCAAACACAGTAGCAAGACCTATGATATGCAATACATCTCCCTGACAAGATGTCAGAAAATGTAAGTATAATCCTGCGTGTAACATTAATATAAATGTCACAGTTGCAGGAAAACACACACACACATACATAATATCGATAAATTGATGGTGTTTATTTTGCTTGCCCTATAACTGACTAGCACCGGCTTTTATTGTCAGTAGGACCTGAATCCAGCATATTGTTGCAGATGTGAAAACCCGGGTTGCGCTGTAGATAACTGCACCCAAGCCTATAAATCCTTTTTGTAATGCTGATTTAAAAAACACATGACCTTTAGCTTGCCTAGAGTCTCTGTATAAACAAATGACATTGCTCCAATGATGCTGCAGCCCGGTCTTTGCTTCGCAGGAGGCCACGCGCCGTTGATGTTTCAATTTGAGCTGTCCCAGAAATGTCAGGTTAATTTTTTCCAGAGTGATGGAATTGTTGAAATGCTGGTATCATCATAAACGCATCATCTATATCTGACTGAGCCTCTCTTTTCCGCTCCATATGGTTCTCTCTCCATTCTCCTCTCTTAAACTTTTACCTGTATTACTTAAATACTTCACTGCTACTGAAGATTACTTTTGATTCTGAACTATAATACAACTTTTGTATTGTACCAAACAATGGAAAATACTTTTTGGACAGACGAGAGCTGTAACATTGCAAAACAAAATATATTGTAATCTTTTTAAGAAAGAAGAATATCTACTCTTAGATTGATGTTTCATTGGTTTGCTGTAATGGTAGTGGTAAAAACAACAAGAGAATCTGACTGCGCTTACTCTAAGCTATTTAAGAAAGCAGGAGCGAATGTTCCTGATGTGGGTCTGCTGTAGTGAATCTACAATGTGCCGTAGATCGACTGGCAAAAGCACATCTTTAGATACTTTGCCCTGTGTGTTCTCACCATGCTATTTCATGTAGGCTATGTAAACATGGACAACCCGGTCAAAAATACTAGTTCATTCAAGACTGGGAGTGTAGCACCCAGAAATCAGGCGTGATAAAAATCATCAACTGGTAAAAAGAGTGCTGTGCAGCCTGGCAGCAGAGTGGGAGAGTAGAAGGAGAGAGAGTGAGATCATTTTTGTGTGTGTGTGTGTGGGGGGGGTCCTCAGTTCGCAAAGCCTAATTTTACTCCATTCTGTGGTTTATCTGTGAAGTGTATTAACTATACTGCAGACTGGAGCCTCTTCACAGGGATAGTTGATCCGTGTTATATATCCTCTATGAGATATCTGTATCCTCACTAAACTGTGAGTGATTGGTCGAAGGCCACATCTCTGGCTCTGTCCTTCACCTCATCATCTCACTCCCACCTTTCTTTCACAATTTGATGTGACTGCTTTGATATGCTATAATGTATCTGCCGTAGTGAAAATGCTCCCAAATTTGGATGATTGTATGACAACAATTGTTACATTTATGCTAAACAGGTCTTCAAATCAACTACAGGACATCATAAAGTTTCAACCATGCTGAGTTAAAAACATCCTCCTGGTAAAAACATGAATGACGAATATAAAAGCCTTCTAGCTTCAAACGTGCATCATCCTACACAATGAAGGTCAAACATTAGCAGAACTGACAATACGCAAAGTACATTTTTTGGAGTACAGGAGAAGGACCTTAATTATGTTTTCAGACTCCTCAAAGTCGTTTTCAATCAAGACTGTAAATTTTGTGTAAGCTGAGAGTGAACTATTTTATGAAACAGCATGGGTCCCCATTATGAAGGCCGCTATGTTCACCTGCCATGTCCAGACCAGCTTAGTCATCACAGATAAAACAGCCCTGCTGCTATTAGCTAAAGAAAATGGAAATCTGTGGAAGGCTTGGGTCAGAGCAAAATGAGTGAAGAAACCAAATCTTTTCAATGGCCTGTTCAGTGGTGTGCATGCCTTACCATTACAAACAATCTAATTTACACCTGCCTAAAAAAGATTAATCTGTTTTTCTTATCAGTGCTGGCAGCAGGGAAGACAAAGAAAATCAAGAATGGGCTGCAGACATTGGATCCCAAACCTTGATCATGTAACTGTTAAAAGATGATGTAGCTGCTGAAAGCCACAAAACCCTGCTTAAGTGATCTCTCACTTTAACCATGAGTATGCAGCAGGTTGGTACGTGTGGCTAAAAAGTACCAAATGATATTGCTGCACAGTGTGCAGTGTGGATGCCGTCAGTCTTTTGACACTATTGTAAGCAATGAATTCCATTTTCTAACAGTGCATGACTGAAAGCCTGAGCAAAGACGAAACCAAACATTTCATGTCATTTTAGAGTATTGTATAAATAATAATTTCTTTTCA
Organism: Scatophagus argus; assembly: GCF_020382885.2. Lineage (NCBI taxonomy): Eukaryota > Metazoa > Chordata > Actinopteri > Scatophagidae > Scatophagus > Scatophagus argus. Next base: position 8,058,054 of record NC_058516.1, read on the forward strand.
AATCACTTTGGGATCTTGTACCTGACTGGAGGAGATGAACTGAATTTTCATTTTTCTCAAATGTCAGTGGGATTTTCCAGGAAGTTTCCTTCACTCTGGAACAAAACCTGGATATCTTGTTTAGCTTCAGCTCTCTGTGCTCTCTATGTAGTTTTCTATTGACGGTGCAGGTTACCATGCAGACGACAAACTGAAGTTTTCTAAAGTCCCTTCTTGACTGACTTGAATGCTAATTTCATTAGATGCTACTGCATCTAAAATAATGTGAGGCAACAGACAAATGTCACCAGCATCCTATTAACATGCAGAATATGTCTGTTAACTGTAACTTATTAATATGCTAAATATATCTGCATGTCATGACAAAGAGAGACAAAGCTCTGCGGGCAATGTAGCTCATTATATCTGACTGCGACATGGTGCACTCTTGAACACCTCACTAATGTTTGCTCGTCAAGCTGACCTGCAGGGCATGCTGCTGTTAAGAAGCTCTTAGATCTACACTGGAAGCCTAAGTGGGCCAAACTGTTGTCTCCTGCTGTTGTTGCTCAGTCAGACAATAAGTGAAAACACCTGTGTGGGTGAAATTGATTACCTGTTGTGTCTTTTCATGCAAATGTCTCTCATGTATTGGAATGGATTTTCTTCACTTTGTAAATGATCAAATAAGAAGCAGCAATGTTCACTTTATATCAAAAATGTAATTGTAATTTCCTGAAAAGTCCACTGAGCAAAATTAACCTTGGTAAAGACTGCTGTCTGCAAACTGTCATCACACTTTCTCTGTTTATCTTCTTATTATTCTTCTGTTTCTCTGATTTGGCATCACAAGCCCACATGACTACAAGTATTCTGCCTCAGGATTACCAGTGTCACGCTCAGCTGTACCACAGATGTGCCTGTGCTTTTCTCAACCGATTCTATGACTGCATTTTTTTATTTATGCAATTTCTGATGATTACAGAGCAGTAAACTGGTCGTGGTTATATTTATACATACACACCTGGTATGTTCATGCTTTTTTTAAAAAAAAAAACAATCAGTTGTGAAGAAAATGAAAATCTCTTGATTACTCTGAATCTACCCTGCTTATGTGATTTATTGTGGAGAAGTAATCGGAGCGCCGTGACCAAGTACCTTCTACGTATCTCAAATTGCAAAAAAAAAAAAAAAAAAAATCAAAGGATTGTTAGAGTATGAGGTAGTTTTCTTCATTTATCTCACTTCAGTTCTCGATACTTAACTAGAGAGTGCTCTTAAACCTCCACCAAGGAGGCAGTTTTTGTACAACTCAAACACAGTATATCAATTTGTATAATGGATTTTCTTTCTTTATCTCTTCAACTTTATCCTGGCACTTGTCTTCCATTCTGCCTGCCTCTTTAGGGTTGTTGCCATGATATTGCCTGCCCACCAAAGAGCAACACTCAAACTCGAGGCATGTGCTGAGTCTACAAACATTTCTCCTTTCTTCTGTGCAAAACACATATCCTATCTCTGATTTTTTAGCACATGAAGAAGAACAGAAATCCTAAACTATAAAAACAACAGAGCTCCTGTTGAGACAAAGATGTTGAAAGTAGATGCTGAGGAGGAGATCGTGGGAATCAAAACTTATAGCTATCTGGAAAATAAATAAATAAATAAAATAAAAAGCTGCATCTATTAAGAAGCTGGTGATTCTGTGATATCACCAAACAGAATTAGCTAACAAAAATAATATATTCCCTGCCTGAAAAAACTGAAACAAAACTTCACAGGGAGTTAGTCAAACACATTCTGCGCACACCAGCATGGTCCTGAGGTCTAATCAGACAATAAGTGAAAACACCTGTGTGGGTGAAATTGATTACCTGTTGTGTCTTTTCATGCAAATGTCTCTCATGTATCGGAATGGATTTTCTTCACTTCGTAAATGATCAAATAAGAAGCAGCAATGTTCACTTTGTATCAAAAATGTAATTGTAATTTCCTGAAAAGTCCACTGAGCAAAATTAACCTTGGTAAACCTTGGTTAACCTTGGTTAGTCAAACACATTCTGCGCACACCAGCATGGTCCTGAGGTCTAATCAGACAATAAGTGAAAACACCTGTGTGGGTGAACTGTGTGTGTGTGTGTGTGTGTGTGTGTAGGGGCAGATTCAGTGAGAGAGATAAAAATAAAAATACCCAGGGCAGGGGTTGCTTTTTTAAATCTGTCTTGGCCCTGATGAAAACCAGTTTGTCTCTTCTTCATAGATTTTTAGGTCCATAACCATTTCCTACAAGATGATTTTTTCCTTTTGATACCCCCCCTAAATATTTTGTCATAGACCAAATTCAATCATTTGATCAATCTGTATATTTAGATTTATATTTATTTTAGAACAACCTATCCAGAAAGCAATCTTAATAAAATGATATGCATACTCAACTGTAGTCAATTGTGGCATGTTCTCTCATGAGGCAAAAACAAATATGCATCACATCTAATTAAATTCAATCAAATGGAATGGAGCCATGATGGCGGAATGGCACATCCATTCCAGCAAGTATGTGTCCTAATTTGTGAGGATACAGGCAGGGTCTGTGCTCACATCAAACAGCTACCACAGTTAGCGTCAAATCAAAAGAAGATGCATAACACAAAGCCCCATGCTGATCTATTTATACTGTGGGCTACAGCCACTGCCCTGTTTTCTCATATATTTGGATTCCTGTAGAGATACCTCTGGTATGAACTGTGTTTCCTTTTTAGTCAGTTTCAATGACAGCACAGATGAACCTAACTTGCATGTTTTTGGAGGTAGGTTTGTGTTTAAAATGCTGCATTCCCATTTAGCTAATGCACCTAACTAGATTTCTAAGTACCTGTCTTCACTGTTCATGCAGCGTGTGCCACAAACTGTAAGTAGCTTTGTAAAGGCATTTAAACCCCCCAAAGATGGAGTACACATGTGTATTGTTACAGTGGTTTTAAAAGCTTCAGAGTGGCTCAGCAGTCCCCAGTGACACCTCAGAGACACTGGTGCAATTAATTGAAGTTAAATGGTGCTTTAAGAGATCACTCCTCTGAAAAAAAAAGAAAGAAAAAAAGCTTTTAAGGAACATTTAAACCTCAAGGATGAGACCAGAGAGGTGAGAAGGAATCTCCCCTTCGCTTTAAAAAGGAATCACTTTTGCGGCACAGATTCCTGTTGGCTCGTGTTCAAAGAGACTGAACTACTTCAGACTCCGAACAGTCCCCAGAGTGGGACTGCAGTTTTCTGCCACTCTCCACCCCCCTTCTATCTCTTTCCCTTTTCCACTTTATCTCTCTCTCTCTCTCTCTCTCACTCTTTTCCCCCTTTCCCCCACTTTGACTTTTTTTGATGGTGCTGCACCGTCAAGACTGGGTTGTCATGTTAAAGCAATTTCAAAAGCGAGAGAGTAATATCATGCTGCAGAGAATTCGCACTCGGAATTTCATTTGTGTTTCCACTATTTCGTTTTTTGGGTTGCATCTAATAACTCTTCAGACAAAACAAATATGTTTATTTGCAGAAATGAAACTGTCAGAGTGACCATAGAGTCAATGTGAGTCTATAGCTTTAATGCATATGTGGGGTGCTTGCTTGTTTGTCTACTAGCTATGTGTTACTATTGCCCAGAACGGCATTATACATTTGGAATACATATATGCACAGATCAAGGCTTCAAGAGCTAACATGAAGTGAAAATCACACAAATAAATGAAGGGCTTGTAAATGTATGTGGATCATGATTGACAGCACACGTTAAATTATACACCACAGCACACTCATATACATAAGTTTATTTTAATTGTGGTCTGCTGGTCTTCTGCAATGTGCTCACTGATTTGATATTTCCTGTTGGTTTTGTTAGTGACTTGCAAAGCAATCCTGTGTTCGGTTCTCCTTGAGGCTGGATTACTGTCCAGGCAGAGAGGGCAATTAACCTGTGGCCCCAGACCCCTCAGGGAGCCCTAAAGATTCTGGATTCACCATTTGGTACTTTGTAGTAATCTGATTAATTGGAAAATGGTTTGGTGATACTATGACCCCAGCTTGTAGAGGCTTCTAATATTTCAGTTTGTTGTGAATATTTATTTATTTATATGGATTTCATAGCTTGGCTTCTGGGTATAAAATGCTTGCCTCCAGTGCGACGTGCATCAAGCAGTTCACTGCAATTCAAGGTTGCGCATGTCAGATGCTGAAGGAAGTGCCGTGACAAGAATAACTGGCTTCCAATGTCAGTTCATGTTTAAATTTTAAAGAGACTCTGTGGAATTTTTGAACCACTAGTAGCACTATGGGGCAGTGTTTTTATGGGTGGGTCCCTGTTTTGTTTGTATCGCCTTATGGAATATGTGAATGTACTAATACACACTGCTGTTTCACAGGTTTTCACTGGGCAATGTTCAGATAAATGGGCTCCACAAAGTAGTGAAGGAAAAGACTGCAAACTGGTAAACATGGATGTTTACCAGTTTGCAAGTACTGAAAACATTCCATGCATTTGTTAGGCCTCAAGGATACACAATCTGCTTTGGTGAGTAACACCACCTGTGAACATGTCTTTGTAAACACAACAGGAAGCTTTTAATCAAAATCATAAAAAATGGTCTATTCTCTGTTTTCTAACCATCTATTTACGATGCTGCAGTGTGAGCAGGTTGCAGCTGAAAACAGAAAGTTTACCCGTCAACACTCCCTTTGTGTGACGGTCATTCAAAGCGAACTTCAGCTCTATCCCTCGCTAAAGAACAGAAGGACCCGCTCACTTCGACGTAACAAATTTCATCACTAGGGGGCTCACTGGAGGGAGGACATCAAAGGAGGACAAAGTGCTAATGTGGAACCGAATGCACGCTGACTGTGCAGTTGGTGGTTTGAAAGGCAAGATAAGCACTGGGAGTGAATGTAGGAATACAAAAATGAGAGCTGTACACAAGAACTTTGAAACCAAGGCCATTCCACTTATGTACTTTGCATCACGCTGGCATACAGTACAGCCTGTAGAGGATAATGGATGCATCCTTAAAGAAAGATGAATCTTGGTAAGAGCTGTACATCTAATTTATTCAGTCATGAACAGATTTTAATGATAGATGGGAGGTGTTTTCGAATCCACTGACCTTCAATTTGATCATCAGGAGCCAAACTACTGTTGATTTTTCTGTTGTGCCACATCATTAATTTCAGGTAATTGCATTCACCTTAAGTCTCAGATGTATATCTAGTCCCTGTTTAGAGGATGTGGAGAAAATCCAAAGGGGTTCTGAATGAAGCTAGGAAGGGGTTCAATGAGTGAAGAAGAGGAATAGAAAGTGATGAAAAAAAATCAAGAAATTTTGTTGCATACTGGAGGTTGTATTAGGACAAATGGATAATTCTTTCACTCAATAAATTACTGCCTTAAAAGAGGAGAATGAAAATTATTGCAGTTCTTAAAAACTGTGGGGTCAACAATATCCAGAGGGTGTCCTGATATACAGCAGCATGATGAGAGATTTGGCAACAGCTGCCTTCTTAAATTAACAAAAATAGTCAGAAAAGGAGACATCCATGGGATATTATCCAATAAACATAAATGTTTTTCAACTCAAAGTTTTGCTTCAGTGCATCCCCTCCCCCCATTTATTTCACCTCGGGAGCTTTTAAACAATTCTCTGACGTGGCAGCTTTTATAAAGACAACATTTATTCAGTTAAAGCAGACTCTGGTAATCCTGGTGATCTTCATTTTGTGATGTGCTTCAGTACCAGTGCATCATCTGTGCACTATTGTAGCCCTGCTTTTTATACTCCTTGATTTTGCAGGTGACACTTGAGGTTTTGTGATTACTTGCTTGAATGCTTTGCTGATGATTGCCTCAACAGATTGGTCAGCATTAAACCAACTACGGCTTTGTAGTATTGAAAAATTCACATTGAAACAAACTAAAAAAGGTTTTGTTTGTCTTCATTTATTGCTTTCAAATTTAAGAAAGCCACGCCAGCCAGTCCATCTGAGAATACATGGATGGAGCACATCGAATGTGGAGATTTTTGTGATTCAGTTGCTTGTTGAAGGTAAAGTCACAATTATAAAAACTAGTAATGGTAGTCCCCTGACGTGGCTCAGCAGGCTGGCTGATGCTCATCTCACCCTCAGATCAGGATGTAATGAAGCCTTGAATGAGAAAAATTACACAAGCAAACACAAGAGAGCATCCATTACTAATTGCTGTCAATAAGTTCGGAAATGGGAGGTTTTGTATATTGACGCATACGTTTATGGAGGCCTCTGTGGAGAAGGGGTGAAACAAAGGAGGATGGGTAATAATCAACAGCTTCGAGTTCAGTTTTTAATCTTTTTAGTTTGTTTTAGTCTAAACATCTAAACTGATGGGCTTTTGTCCATGCCCCAACATGAGGTTGTCATTTTTTTTATTTTTGATGAAATGTCTGGAGAGCAAATGGATGCATTGCCATGATATTTAGTACATATATTCATGTTCACCTCAGGATGAAAGGGAATAACTTTGGTGATCCCCTGACATTTTCCTCCAGCTGCTTTTATAATGTGATACCCCAACCTAATATCCCTCCAAATTAATATGTTTTTTTTTCTTTGCTCTCATTTTCTTAAGTACATAAGATTAGATAAGTACATAAGACTTAAGATTTTGTTCTAAAGGATATTTGAAATTGAAGGTAAATGGAAATTCATTGTGAAGGTACTATTCACCTACTGGAAGCAGTGCAAGGAATGCAGCGGGTGGTGATGTTACCTCACATGTTTTGTCTTAATTGAGACACACAGACTTTCAGTTTGGGGATAATGTGACTGCTCTGAACGACAACACACGGCTGATAGTCACTGAGATAACTGCATCAATGATCCAATTGTATTGCCGCATATTAGTGTTGAGCGCTGATAGACGCGTAAAGCTAATTTGCTTCATCAGGCTCCCTGTGGGCTTTCCTTCCATTTAACACTCCTGTATAGCTGTGTGTGTGTGTGTGCACAAGAGTACACATACATTATGAGTCCTTATGTTTGTGTCTGTCTGATTGGAGTTGTGGGTTCATTTCTAATTTCATTTCTGATTTATAATTCATAATATGTCTTTGTGGTAAAGCAGTAAATTCAATTTAAAGGAAAAGATCGAACATGAATGGAAAATGATCATGAAGTCAGCTTTTTCCAGGTATAGCTGATAACTGTAGAGTCTTGACCTGAGGGCAGTTGCTTCAGACCAGCAGGGGAGAATCTGGATTAGATGGTGGGGAGTAGTAAACAAGCACTGCTTGAGAATGATGCACAACCCCTGAGCTACACCAGTGGAGCTGTTAAGTGCAAGTCTGTGGTTGTACTGGGCAGCTCCCAGAGGGGAGTCTGTGTTTGTCCTTCCCTGCTCTCTGCAACTGCACGCCAAAGCTGTCGTAGCAAATACATGTTTTCCCAGTCATGTGTCCCAGTTAAATAACGATTACATGCATTTAATAAGGATTATGCAGTAATGACCTGAATAGACAGCTCATCCTAGATTGTGATGCATATGGTACATATTTGTATTTGGTGAGTTTCAGATTGTGCACAGTCGTATGCAGTATTGACTATTTGTTCTGGAAAGGGTAATCTTTACTTAAACTTAGAGGACTGTGACTAAGCTCCTGAGTGGTTCTTTTTACAGACATGCATGCAGTCAATGTAAATCCTTTCGATATAATCATGCCACATGGACATATAGGGGCAGGTTCAACTCTGGCATAACACCCGCGGGTTAAATGCTCCACTTCAAATGCACATCAGCAGCCTGCAGTCCAGACCTCAGGGCTCTCTAGCTCCAGCTGGGAGTCTCCCGTTCGTGTTTATGTATCAAACCACTGACCTTTTCAGCACGATTCAGATGACTGGCCCCAGAGTTCAGCTGGTCTGCCCCTTTCAATAGCTGTTAGACATCTATATGAGGAAGGACTTGGACTGGAATATTATCTGAATATATACACACTTGGCTTTATGTGCTCCACTGAATCTCAATCATTAATCCGCAGTGATAGCATTTTGGATATTTCTACTTTAAAAACTATTGCAGTCTTTTGGTTACTGTTGCAAATAAGAAAATATTGGAGAAAAATGTGTCCAGTCTTGTAGCCTTCATCACTGTAAATTTTCATTTTATTACATCATATTTAATGTCAGTAGATGACTGGAGGCCTGTAGCTTCCCAGCACTGATGTTGTAGACAACTGTGGCTTCGTCATTTTGCTGTTTGAACAACAACAGTGAATTGTTTTTAATTTTTGATCTGCTTCTTCTGCTTGCAATATTCATCAAACCGTATTAAGAATTGTTCTGGAGAGGTGTGTGTGTGTGTGTGTGTGTATGGCTTCTGTCCTCTGCAACCACTGTGTCGTAAAGCGCTGTGAGTGGTCGATGAGACTAGAAAAGTGCAATAAAAATGCAGTCCATTTGCCGTTTTGTCACCGTGAAGGATACAACACGTTCTTTCAAAGTCTTTTCTGACATTGATGATTTAGATTGTGCGTTCCTCGATTTGGCTTGCTTTCAAACTGTAGACCTATGCACACCATCTGACTGCAGCAGCCCATAATCATCAATCCTAAAGGAGAATAAAATGTGACAAATGGTGTCAAGCACATCCACTTTGTGTATTTAGTATAAAATGAGGCCAAACGCAAATGCTCAACAGCTGTGTAGTGCAGGTAATGCTGATATCATGTCTAATTCTACCTGCTTCTGATTTGTTATTCTAAAGTCAAAAATACTGGCAACCACAGGGGAAATTTTCACAAATAAAACATTCTTTCAATTCTAATTTTGTCATAAATAAAATAATGAATGATACCAAAAGTGAATACTACTACTCAAACAAGCCTCTCATTTAGTTTATTGCAAGAGTTTAGTCATGTATGGTAGGGTTCTTTTTTTTTTCCTCTCTCACTTGGTCTCTTTGTAATCTGAACAAAAGGAACTGCTTTCTGCACTGGCAGCAATATTGTTTGCATGAGGTATGTGTTTGTGAGAGAGAGAGAGACAAAGGGAGTGCGAGGGAAAGAGCAAGTGCTATTGCCTGCAGGTGTGTGTCACGACACTGCTAAACCGCAGCAGTCGTCATGTTTGAGCCACAACTTCACACTTTTCAAGAGGTGGGATGAAAAAAGTGTTTTAAAGGGCTTCATTACTCGGAAGTCTCATGACATTTGACTGGGCCTGTTGTCACCCTTACAAAAGACCAAATGATTTTAAATACCAAATTCAGAATTTAAGTCAGACTAGGATCAACAGGTGAATGAGAGCAGATCAAAACTCTTACATCAAGATTACAGTGTGTACATAACTCCTGCTTGTGCATTCCTGCAAATTCTAAATGCACATCTGTGGGAAAGCTGTGAGGGATCATGTCATTACTACTTTTCTATAAGATTGCTTGAAGCACCTGCAGGGAAGAGCTCTGTACACTACACCAAGAAATCAAAAGTTTGAATTTGCACTGCACTCTTGATGTACAAATACCTCTCGATGAAGAAAACTTAAAAGGTGATAATTCTCAGCCATGTTCTGGATTTATTAAAAACATCTTTTGCTTCTGTGATTTCTAGGAAGATTTATGAATACACTGGGCAAGCAAGATGCTATATCTACTGACAATATGTGTATCATGGCTATGTGTCCTGAAATTATGGCTCCACATTAAGGGTTTGACTCCATGTAGCTCCACATGTTGACCGTGTTGGTAAGCACTGCCAAATCAGCAGCCAAACTACAATAACTTGCAATAACCTGCACCGTCACCTCATGCAGTATCTTTACCTCACGTCTCTCTCCATGCACACCCTTCAGTTCTCCTTTCATCTCATTCTGAAAACCTCTCATGTATGCATTTCTCTCAAGTATGCCCGAATGTGATTTTAGCACTGAAGATAAGTAAGAGTGTAACAGGCTTGAAAAATCTTAGACATACGCAGAAGTGGCAAGCTTGAATTAATAGATGACTCAGTATCACAAATGTTTTATTAAACCTGGTTTTATGGACAGTACTCTGTGTGAGGTAAATAAATTGCTTACAAGTCAAGCTTAAATATCCTCTCTTAAGTGTCTTGCGCGGGCGGGAGAAGTAAAAAAGAAAACACTTGGTGGCAATTTGAGTCATCCTTGGTGAGTCTTGAGTGCTCTCACAGCTTGTTAGAAAAAAGGTGCAGGGTCTGATTTCGTGACTCCTTCTGCAGCCCTTTTTTTTTTTTTTTTTTACTAGATTTGTTGTCCAGCATCACATAGGCACTCTGCAACAGGCTCCTTGATTCCTCCCAGCATTGGGTGTGGGAGGAGAGGGTAGCTGCTTGAAGTCTTGTTGACCAGTGTGCACTTTGGGCCAGCTGGCTGTGTTTGCATTTACATCCTTAATTTACAATCTGGGACAGCTTTTCTTTTTTTGGAGCATAATCACCTTTGCTATGGCTCCGTTACCTTGCATGCTATGTGTAAAAGGCTCAGATGGCACGCGATGTGGCAGTGGCCTCTTTTAAAATATAGGCTCAGTTGTCATAAATATGGCTTAGAAGTAATATATAGACTGTAGTCCAGCAGGCATTTTTATGGGCTGCAGTATCTTTGATGAGAAATTTACTTTCCACCTCTTTCTAGTTTTGTTCTTTGATACGATACGGCTCTATATGTCTCTTCCATATGTTGTTGTTGTTGTTGTGTGTAAACTGCACTGGTGATGTGTTTATTGTCCCTTTTTATGTCCTCTGGAACATTTCTGTAGAATTTATTCAGCCTTTGAGTTGCAGAGCATAAACAACCCAAAGCAGTATAGCATCCACTCAAGTCTTTAGAGCAAATCAACACCCGCTGCTGCTAAAGAAAAAAACCCCACACAAATACTGCATGGCAAATGGGTCAACTCATAGCACTTTGGCCTGAACTATTGAAATTCACAACACTATTGCTGTCTATCATTAACATTAATTAAAAATCACCATATAAAATGTATGAGTTTTTTTTTAAACCCAGACTCTCATGAATAAATAATCCAAACCAACAGGCTATGAGTCTTGGCTTTAGCACCACTCTGCCTCATCGTGTATCTTGTCATGTGAGAACGGCCATACTGGTACATCTCAATTCCATTTAAAAGTCTTTCATTAATACTGAATCACTGAAGACTTCTCGTGAGAGCGTGGTGGGAATGGCAATGAAGCAGAATGCAGAAACTCTCATTTTTCTTTCTTCAAATAAATGTCATATTCCCTAATTTAACTTTGAATTTGGATGCCCCATGAGATAAATGCCTTTCGTAGATGTCTCGCATTTCGATGGGACTTGAACAGATTTATTAGATTTTATTCAGCCACCTCTCAAAGGAAAAGTCATCTCCCTCAATTCTTATCACAGAAAAAAGTAAACTAAAGATATTTCTAGGACTTCCTTGAAAGCAAAACGACAACCTGATCAAACTCTGCCGTTCTCTTATCTTTGTTTCAGAAGGTGTTGAAATTTTAGAGACGCCCTGGTGAATTTACATTCAGTTCCTTATTGTTTCTTGGAGAAAAGCTAGAAAAAGAAAGTCCGAGGTTGTGCAGAGGAGGACATCATGATTAGCCGATGAGAGAAAGTGAGTAAGTGAGTGAGAGAGAGAAAGAGCGGGAGAGAGGATCTGACCTGTCAGCATCCATTCAATATACAGATACCACAATGGAGCAATTATAAATTGGTGAGCTCAGGTATTAATTCAGCAGACAGCACTTTGGGATTGCCCATTTGGCAGGAAATGTTTTGGCCCAAATCAGAGATTGTGTTGAAATAGCTGACGCAAGTGTAGAGGGATGCAAAGAGCGGGAGACATAAAGCGAGAGCTCAAAAGATGGGGAAGTGAGGGAGGGATGTTACTGTCCCAGGCATCAGATCACAGGGTGTGAGTTAAAGGCTGACTGCTGCTATTTTCAGCTAATGAGACACTTAGCTGTTGGTGGTTGCGATTTGGTCAGACCTGCATGCTGTAAACACACACACATCAGAAGTCCAAATAACAATATAGCCTTGAATCAAATGTAGAATTTCAATTATTGAAGACATTGAACACTTGGAGGTAAGACATTAAGGGCTTGTGTCCTTTTGTTCTTTTACTGTAGTTTTCTCAGAGTGACAAAATAAACTAAGTTGTTGATAATAATCGAAATGAAAGCATGAGTCATTAATCAGCTCATGTTTGGCTACAGGAGAAACTTGAAATTTCTAGAAGTAAAGTTGTGTAAAGTAAAGATGTAATGGTTCCAAGTGAATTCAATAAAAGTTGCTTTAAGAAGAAGGAATGTCATTGTGTTTGTTCATGGCAGCACTACACCGATGCCACCTTGAACAGTGCCGCATTATTGTGAAAACCTTTTTGCTTTCATGCTGCTGTTCTACAAACATCCTTAATAAACTTTTTTTTAATAAAATTTTGCTTCAGTGTTTGTTCTCTATCTTGGCTGTCATGTATATATCTATATCTATATATATATAGTATCAGTTTCTGATTTTTGCTTCAGTTGAGCTTTAAAGTATAATTAATGTTACTGACATGTTCGATAACTTTAATTAGTTCTCTGGCAGGAGGCCATTCAATCCATCAAATGAAATCCTGTTCACTACTGAAGCTGACTGTCTGAGTTTCATTTCATATATGCCTGGAGGTTTAAATAGCATTGTTAGAATGTAAAGATAAACAGCATCTTATACTTTGCTTCTCTGGTGAAATAAATTTCTAATCTCAAGCAGGTGCAGAAAGAAAACAGCCTCAAAGAACAGATGCTCCTGAGAAAATATAAATTTCAAAGCGCATGGAATCCCTTGCCAGATGGCCTTAACAGTGCACAATGCCTTCGCTTTTTGTCAAAAACCTTTTGAGTGTCACCTGTTTTCTAGCAGCTGATGACATCAAATAGCACACCATTCACTTGTGACCTTATTTTGCCAGACAGAATGACAGTTTACCTGAGCACAGCTGTGCATCGCCATCAGGTATAAGCCATTTGGGCTTATCCAGGTTTCCAAGGATTTTCGTTCAGGGCGCATTGCCCACATGAAAGGGAATTTTGTCAGAGGGGCTCCATGAATTATGCAATGGCAGAGTGGATTTGCAGGTCTTGCTGAAATTAATATGATACCGAATAAAGAAACAAGATGGAACCGGCGGTTTTATGCAGCAGGGAGGGAGGAAATCTGAATATGGATTTAGAGGGTAGATTTTAAAGCAGTGATGCACAATGGACATATGATGCAAATGTTGAAATATGTTTCTTTCACACAGCCTTTATCATTTTATATTTATAAAAACTATATTTATATTATATATAACAATTAATAAATGCATATAGTAAGACTTAGACACAGTAAAACACAGTATTCTTATCACCTGTATCCCCACTCACAGCCTTGTTGCATGACTATTTGTAAAGCATCAACATTTACAGGCTGCTCTTTCTGCAACACCTGCCACAAAGCAACACTGCACGTGCTTTAGAACATTCATTCGTTTTCATGGATCAACATCAGCTTGACAGATGACTGTGTTCATGAGATTCAGCTTGGTTTTTTTGTTTTTTGCAAGTTGCTGCTGACTCAGATTTAACAAGGCTAAAAATAACGGACAGAAAATGAAAAGAAGCACCCATTATCTGGAAAAAAATAGCTTGGCGTTTGTTAGATAATGGCCCATGAATCTATTTTTTCCCCTCCCACTATTTTTGTTAATCCAAGAGGGCAGCTGTTGCCAAATCTCTGTCATAATCTATGTCCTTGTCTTCCTCGGGATACTATTGACCCTACAGTTTTAAGCACTGCAGTGTTTTGTAACAAGATTGACAGCCAGACAGGCACTCAGACAGACAGATGGACTGGTAGGTGCATGTCCACAGCATCAGTGAACACTGAATCTCCTCTGAAGGACCTGCCAGTGATTATCTCCACACTATTGGTGATTATGCGATATAGTTGTATACCAGGGTGGCAAAGTGCTGTATGAATACTAATCCCAGTTATCTCAATTATCTGTTCTGTCAAGATGATATGTGTGGAAAATGACACTACGCCAACCTGAGGTGATTTGATAATAAGTGTGGACTGTGGACTGGGAACCCACTGAGCAAATGCTTTGACAATTTATCTAATTGACAGTCTATGACTCATTCTGTCTGGCACTTCATTCCAATTACTAAATCCCTGGCACTGCTGGGAAATGGATAAAGGGCGGGTTCAAGATTTTTCTCTTATTCATGCAAGTTGACTGTAAACAAATGTCCCACCTGCTCTGCTTATGTTCTTTTACATTTCATAAGTTGCAGTCTTCTCTGGGAGTCTCTTGGTGCAAAGCTTGTGAATAAAAAAAAATTTGTAGTAAAAGAGACTGATAGCCAGAGCTCAACATCACAAGATTTCCAGTGCTACTGACTTCCATCCACACAAGCGTGCCTCTTCAACCTTTGTGCTTATTAGCATACAACCGTGTGCAACTGATGACAGAACTAGAAACAGTCCTTTTCAATAACCAAGTGTACAACAAAAGAGATTTGCACCACTGCTGCAGAAAACTGGCTCTCCCTCAGCTGACCTGGATAGCCTCTCATCCTCACACAGCAAGGGAAGAACTGAGAGTAATTGTGAAAGCAAAAGGCGAGAGGGAAAACTAATGACTAGACCTCAAACGTTGATCCAGTGACAAGACGTAACACAACATGCCAGGATGAGAGCCAGCCCAGCCGCTGCCTGAAAAGAGTTTAGGGACATCAGGGCCAAGAGGAAGGTGAGGAGGCTACAGGTTATGCCCAGGTATACGTTGTATATGTATAGAAACAAAACTATAAACTGGGACATTTTATCATCAAAGATTAAAGCTAGTGGAATATAGCTGAAAATTGTTAAATGTTTCTTTTCTTTATGTCTCTTATGTCACATGTGAAACACTTGTTGGAGGATGCTGTGACTCACAAACAAACTTGCCTTGCATTTCATTTTTGGGGATTCTGTGGGCTTTTAACGGCAAAATTTTGTTTATTGGCTGTAAGCCTCCTGATAGCAGTTGTTAACCACAGTGGTGAAGCCAAAAGGGCAAAAAGCCATTGCTCTCAAACTTAAATAAAGGTCCTTTCAACCACTAATTCCTAAAGTGACTACAGCTGTGGAGGTGTACTGATTGATTTTTTGCACAGAGACTCAGGCACAACAAACTGCTCTCTAAAACTTTTTGCACTGCAAGAAGGCTGCCTTGAAATGCAAATATGTTCTCACAAAAGGAAAAAAGTGTCTCCCTGCCACCAAAGGATTATGTGAAGGAGACACAACCCAAACAAGCAGGATCTTGACATTGAAATGTTGGCATTGAGAGAATTTTGTGGTCAGAATGAAGGATAGGTGAAGATTTATTTTAAAAGCCAGAAATATGGCAATGTCAGTATGCCCTGCTGTTGGCCCACAACTGTAGTGTACACTGAAATATCTCAACTGCAAGACTCAGATAAAATGTGGTATAAACAGAATAATCTTAACGACTTCAGTCATCAAGACATAATTTAGTTTAAAAGAATATGCTAAAATCTGCATTAAAATGCCCAGCATGTGTTAATTGTGTTGAATGTGAAATCCTCCTCAGGTCATTCCTTTTCAAAATCAAAGAAATATTGTGAGTCCTAAGCTAAAGCTCTGGCCTTGAGCTTGTCACAATTTGCCCTTGCCTTACTTTATTCCCTTGTGTTTTGTTTACAAAGACAATCACATAATTGTATTTTGTGACTGATCTGATTGGTCATGTCATGTCTTGTCTATTTGGTAAAGTCGTTGGAGACATGCTGCATGATGAAAACTTCTTTAAGATGACCCTGACTTCGGTTGATTATTGGTCTTCATCATCATTCGGAGTTGGAAGAAGTTTGTATTCATGTCATTTGTACAAATATTTTGGGATATTTAAGAGGCTGGATATGATTTCTGGGCATTAACCGTCTTAACATCTTTATTCCTCATGGGGACCACAAGCAGACATGCTTGAAGTGTCCTTATTGGACATTATGTTTTGTGTTTGTCTTTTTTCAAATCACTCTCCCCCTCTCAATACAAAAATAAATCAGTAGGAATTCAATTTGCATTCTCAATGAGTGTCTGAAAAATAATGTGACTGTGTCCTTACATTCTGCTCCAAGACAGTGACCATAGAGACTACTTATTTCTCTGAGATGCCTTGTTGGATGCGTGCCCAGGCAGTGGTCATCGGCCCACTGGTTTGGCATAGGGCTCCCGTGGGCAGAGACGCAGCTCAAAATGTCCATGGATCACAGTCAAAAAAATGAACAAGGGCTCCACAGCCCGCAGGGAAAATCTTGTATTCCATGCAGCTTGGAATACAAGATGCAAGAAAAAGCACAGATGATGTGTGTGGAACACACTGCAACTGTGATTATTTTTGATCACTGAAATACAGAATGTTCAGAAAATGTCTCTAGTTTGTGTGCAACATTACACTCTTACATCTTGTTTGTTTAGACATATATTCATTTTTTGATGCAAATTTTAATATCATTGATTAAAACCGTCATAATGTTCGAGTATTGAAGAGAATAACTATCTGACAGAGATTTTATTTGGTTCAAAAAATAAACAAAGAAATAAAAATACCTCTTCCTGAAATTCGCTGCTATGTTCTTAACATCTTCTCCAGGCAACAGCCAACCTTGTGGCTTCCCTTTTTTCCCTTTCCCTTTCATCCACCTTTGTGTAGTGTTGCAACCTTGCCCTGTTGTGAACTTGTTGGATCTGAAAATGTGAAATCAAGACCGAGGTGAGTCCTAACAGCATAACCATGTCGATTTTTGTCTAACCACCTGGTAGAGAGGAGAGCTACCACCAGAGGTGAGTCTGCTCTGCCCACTCAAGGTCTGGCAGCTCATTAGGTTCCACTGTCGACCATGTGTGAGAAATTGCCTGCAGGTAACGGAGTCTTTTCACTCCAGAAATTTGCACAGAAAATGAAAAATTCTGCTCATCCATTGTACAAGTTGGTCGTGTCTACACCATGACAATATTTGCATGAATGTACTCCCCATTATACACCGCTCAGCTCCCATCATTCACCAGCACCCCTGCCTCTGCATGCCTCCAAGTCCCTATTTTCTGACTCTCAAGTTCACTTTTTGTGGTGAGATACATTTGAATTTACTGGGGACATAAAGTGAGAAAAAGGTTATCCTAAATGGTGTGTCACATACCATGGCTTCAGGTTTACTTTTGACATATTGTATTAAGCCAGCCTTTGGTCAGGGTGATGGCCATTTGAGGCCAGAGTAACAAACTAGTCTAACATGTCCAGTGCAACATTAGCATTCATTAGAAGTTGTGTCCGATGACATAAACTGACTCCCTTTTTAGCTTTGTTTTGGCCTCCACCGATCTGCAACATATCTTACACCAGCTAATTGCTAATTTTGCTCCGCCAGTAGCACGATATACAAGAGCTATGTGGCTGAACAGTCACCTGCTATGTTAATGAGAGTGGCAAACCAAAGCAGTTCAGCTGTAGGTCATAAAACAAAACAATGAGATGAAAGATGCTAAAATGCTCTGCAGTTTAGTAGAACTGCTTTTTATAGGTGGCTTTGAGTTAGTTATTTCTGCCCTTTCTGGCAGTTGCTTCTATTTTACATCTATTTTGCGCTTGCCAAGGCAACACAATGGTTTTTTTGAAGGTAAAAATACACGTTGTGTTTTCTGCACTTGTAGCCAGCTCAGTATCATTACAGATAATACTCGACACTGCTCATTTTTGTTCACAAGCCATACAAAATCAAAGTCTCCAAAGATTGATGTGATTACAGTCAGCCCTAAAGATGGCCATTAAGCCAAGAGGTTCTTGGTGTGGACTGATAAGAGTCTGCCTCTCTATTAGGTGCATATTTTTGTCACCTCCTTTGGCTAATTGGGGCGGCATGGTGGTGCAGTGGTTAGCACTGTCGCCTCATAGCAAGAGGGTTCCAGATTTGAATCCTGGTCTGGGCCCTTCTATGTGGAGTTTGCATGTTCTCCCTGTGCCTGCGTGGGTTTTCTCCGGGTACACCGGCTTCCTCCCACAGTACCAAAAACGTGCATGTTAGGTTAATTGGCTACTCTAAATTGCCCCTGAGTGTGAGAGTGTTTGGTTGTTTGTCTTTACGTGTTGGCCCTGCAATTGACTGGCGACCAGTCCAGGGTGTACCCCGCCTCTCGCCCGTAGTCAGCTGGGATAGGCTCCAGCTCCCCCGCAACCCTGACGGATAAGCGGTATAGAAAATGGATGGATGGATGGATGGATGCTTTGGCTTATTGAAGCCCATCATACTCAAAATGTGCAACATATTTCCTACATGCATTTGCAAACCAGAGTTCCTATGAATTATTTCTCTATTTAAAGGCCTAATGTGTGCCAGATATTCACTTATCATTGAAGAGGTGCTGTTGGTCTCCTTTCCTTTATGAGCCTCTGAACCTGAAAGACTTTCATCAATATGGATTTTAGTGGGGAGTTTTGTTGTCACGTAACGTTCTAAAGGCTTTTTCAGGCTTTTCCACTCTGTCAAGTGGAAATGAACTGAATTCATGATCTTTTTTTGTTATTAACAAAAGGAGGCACAGCAGGCCCGTAATCACCAAAGTAAAACATCCTTGCGTATGATACAGAAAGATTGTGTGCATTGTACAACTTACATGAGGCAGAAAGTACAGCAAAAAACTCTGGGTACAACAGAGACATGATGCATTTCACAGCAGTCTGCTTCATCCTCGGCTGCTCTGAGATTTACTACATTTGCCATAGCTACTCAGTGTGCATATTACCATTCTTTTCCTCTGTTTGATATTCAAGGATTTTCTTTTATGGCAATGACACTGAATATCCTCTACCAGCATTTTTAGTCTGAGATGATCAATATCATCCATGAAAAGACCACATCAGCTCAATCCCACTGTGTGCAGGGGTGGAAAAGTCCATGAGAGATTTGATGTGGTTCCATCTGACTGCACTGAGAACCACTGTTTCAGTTTACTGATTGGACTGGTTGCTGTTATGTTTGAGACATCAGCTTGTCTATCACAACAGAATCAATTGGCTCCCCTTGAAACAGCTTTACCCTCGGTGTGCACTGGACTGGCTAAAGCACAGCATTTAGCATGATTGACCATCATCCAATCGAACTCAGAGTCTTTGGCTTGCTTTAAGCATTAACCTGCATACCCAAATCAGTCCATGCAGAGAAAGCTGAGAAAAGCAGAGAAAAGCAGAGAAAACAGCATGACAGACTGTGGTGCACTTTAATAATGCCGAAAAGAAAGTACAGTCTGTGTACAAAACTGTACATCTGTTTCTTTGAGCAGGGTCTTTTCTCCTCGAATGTAACCAGAAAGCCAAAAGGGACAGGGAGGAGAGAAGACAAACAAAAGAAGAATGGTTTTGATGTAGGGCCAGCAGCACTGCATGCGGATTGAGAAGTTGGGAGATTTAACCACTACTTTACCTTATCTCCCTGCACAGCTATCTCTTTGAGAGTTGTCCAAGTCATATGCATCATCCATCGTCGCAACACAGAGGAATGCATCGCGCAATCATTGAGCGATTGTATCCCCTGCCTGATTCTCCTGGTGGGTAGACACACAGACATACATGCCGGGATGAAGAAAAGAAGAAGAAAAAAAAACTAGAATTGGAAATTCAATCACTTCTGTCCTTCACTTTTGCATTACTATGATAGCGGATCTGTGTGGGCCCAGTTCACAGGGAGCATCGAATTATTTCACTCAGCTGAACTCTCATACACTCGGCTTGAATGCAGCCACAGCTCATCGATCAAACCTCGCCAAGACAGACTTCTCAACGCACGCCATTTTGAAAGTTTGCACTTATTTTGATTTCATGTCATTTTTTTTTTCTTTGACATCCTGAACAGAATATTGGCAGACAAAACAACAGCTCACTACATCTTTGTCTTGCACACATGTGTGCTTTCATGCATAGACAACATAAACATACACTTTTTTCCCCCTGCCCTCTCATTCGGCGAGATAACAATCACATCTCAGAAAGGTGGAAAACCCAATAGCGCACAGACCTGTCTGATTCTTTGAAAACTAAAATACATATGAGATCCTTTAATCCTTGGCTGAATTATTGACCGCAGTTGTAGTGCAACAGAAACTGCATGGTTTTCTTTCCCAGATACAGTCAGATATAAACACAAACAAATGCACACACCCAACCCTTGCAACAGGGGTGGGGGGCAGCATATCATACTCCTCTGCACTTTGGTACTTTACCTAGCACAGCAATATGATAATATGTTGCATAATGCACGCACACTTAACTACAACCCACACAGGCAAATTACCTGGAAGTGCAGTGAGCTGTGTTGGGACCGTGTCACTGTGCTGTGTAACGTAGCTAGCAGCGGAGTGGTTGGTATGAGGTTAGGTAAGGTGGCAATGGCTGCGCTGCGACCCCGATCAACCGGGGAAGAGCCAGAGGCGGCAGCATGATGGGTACTGGAACAAATGCGAAAGGAAAAGAGGCTCATGGTCCCGCAGTCTCGGCTTGCTGAGAGAGAAATGAGACACATGAAGGCATGAAGGACGAGAGGGAAAGACTTGGGGTGATTGAGAGAGAAAAAGAGAAAAGGAGGAGGTCTGAAATTTTGTGTGTGTTTGTTGACCACGTTGGCACAAGCAGAGTGGCCAGTAAGGCAGGAAAACAGACAGGCTTCAGCTGCAATGCTCCTTTAGAGCTCCTGACAGATGCTAGCAGACAATATAAACACTCTAAATACAGTAGCTTCTCCGCACACACACACACACACACATATAGGCACAAACACAAGCCACTCACATACAGTGTGTATGCGTAGTGCGTGAAATTCACCCACACTTCCATACAGTACACTTGTGCAGTTAAATTTACACATATGGACAAATACACTGTACAGCCACACAAATCCTGACACACACAGTGTGTGAAAAGTACGATTAGCTGTTCTCTGCATCTCTTGTTATGTATCTCGAGGGGGTTTCTTTGGAAACATCTGACCAGAGTCAACTTCAGTCTCAAAGCCAAACATTTGGCCTTGTGACTCTGCTTCAGTACAGCAAAGGCGTAATCCGCCGCCTCTGTGGTTTATTTCTCTGTTCCACAAAGGCAGCAGCTTGACCCTGACAGGGGACTGCTTTGCTGTTTCTACTCCCTTTTGCTTTTTACTTATCTGCAGTTTGAATAGATAAATATTTGCAAAAACGAAGCTGCTAGAATAAGTGATCACAACAGTGATTCTTTTACAAACAAACTGTCATGTGATGGTATGTCAGCTCGATGTCTGTCCTGAGCAATGTATCTTTATCACATTTCTCTAAATTTCAAAGCATTAAGCAGTCCAAAGTAAATGAATTATGAAACATATTCAAATGAATAAAAAGGAAGAAACAATGCTCCCGTAGGGCTCTCATAGCTTTTTAAGGCTTAATTGCAACTTGTAATGCATTATGTTAATGATATGTGGCCTGTGTGCATGTTCCCTGATTAAAAATCCTCCCACACTGCCTTTTGAACTGGTGGAGATTTGAAAAAGCCACTCTCAAAAAAAAAGTTCTTCTCGTCGGAAATGTTGTAGAATATTTGCCCCTGTGGCTTGATCAAACAGCTCGTAGTGAGTTATCAAAGTAAAAGCCCCTTCACTCAGATGCCGCTTTTCCAAGGGAGGCGTTATTATTATGGAGAGGGGCCTCTTCAAACGAAAGCTTTCTAAAGATATAGAAATAGTTTGGGATGCATGAGGGGGATGTTCATCTCAAAGGAAAATTAGCGAAGAGGAAATGCAAAGACTTGTCAGTTTGTCACACTTAAAAGGTATGAATTTACTTTACAACAGAGAGGATGGACGTGGTTCAGTCCTGGAGAGGATTTAAGGTACCTGTCTTTCATAAATATTTGCTTGTGCTTACTGCAGATTTAGAAAGACAGATCTCTCGTCCCTTCTACAAGTCCTTCTGGATTTTATCGGTGGCCGTAAAATGTTTTAAGCAGGACAGCAATCATTTCAGGCAGACGGAGATTGTCTCCACCGCCCTTGCTGTTGCAGCTCCACTTTTGCCATCCATTGTGAAGACGACAGAAAACATTTCTGTGGCTGACTTACTCAGGCTGGTCACACTTGAGCACTTAACCCTTCCCTGAACTCTACTTAATTGTTTACATGCATTAAGTGAAGCTTTAGTTTCAGCCTGTCCCTGCTCATTTTTCATGCCATCGCACATCTCTCTGTGCCCTCTAAAAAAATATGGCATCTCCTACGTTCATTGTAATGTGAGCTCAGGCTTGAATGAATAATTGTAGGGCCCCCACATGCAGGACTTTTTTAAGAGTGGTCTCATGCTATTTTAATTTGAATAATGCAGCTGTTGAACGTTTTGGCTTGGAGCCACTGCATTACTTTGTCTATTCCACTTTTCTGTTACATGTAGGTCTTCTCCCTAACGCTCCCCTCACGTCTAAACCATCTAACCACAAGACACTCCAAAGACATGATACACACAACACATCTCAACAAGTAGGCTTCAAAGGACTGCGAGCTGAAGAAATAGAAAAAAATAAATAATAAACCTGAATATTTCCTCTCTGCACTCCTCGTGTGCATGTAATGTGAAATATTGATGATTCTACCTGCACTTAGGGGTGTGACATTTTGACTGACAGTTTTAACAAGATTGAGGTGCAGCACTGATTTCCTCGGCACTTGTTTCTATTTTCCCACAAATTAGCTAGTGAAAATTTCCAAATGATAAAGAAAGGAGATAATTTACAACCACCTTCATTTATAAGTGATGC
Organism: Scatophagus argus; assembly: GCF_020382885.2. Classification (NCBI taxonomy): domain Eukaryota; kingdom Metazoa; phylum Chordata; class Actinopteri; family Scatophagidae; genus Scatophagus; species Scatophagus argus. Next base: position 8,080,912 of record NC_058516.1, read on the forward strand.
CGAGTTTATATTCAGAGCTGCATGCGAGACATCCAGATGATATAAAGGCTAAGATGTCTACTCATAACACTAACTATTTATGCAGTTATTCAAGTTATTTGAAAAATCTACATGTCCCAGGAACCCCTCCAAAAGAGTTGGCACAACCTCCATCAGGGTTTAGCTCAGGTTACAGTGGGACACCTGGATTAAAAGCCTCCTTTATTCATACGTTTATTTTACAAGCACAGAATGAAAAACAGTGTCCCTCTGCTTAAACACTTAGCTCCTTTTCAATTCAATTTCAATTCAGTTTATTTATATAGCTTTCCAATCAAAGCAGGTCTAGACCATACTCTTTAATTAGATTGTAATATTAATGATCATTATTATCATTTTCTTTCCTGAAACTCTCGACATTCAGCAAGCTCTCTTACCTTTAATTGTCTCTTAAATACAAAAAGAAACAACTATTAAGGTTTAGAACTAATTCGATAGTCATATCAGCCCTGTTGTAGCCTCTCCTCATTAGTTATATTTGCTCTTTTTATTTTTATTGTTTATTATCTTTCATTTCAGCATCATGAGCCCGAGACTTGAGACTAATTAGGCTTGTTCGCAACCCTGTAAGAAGTAGGGAAAATAAAGGCATGAACCGAATGCTGTGTGTGTGTGTATGTTTTTGCCTTTCCAACTCACTATTTGGGAGATAAAAGAATGTTCTGGGACAATGGTTCATGACTTACAAGAATCCCACTGAGGGTATAATGATCTCTGACTGTTTTGTTATCAAAGAACATAAGCTCATTTGAGATAATTGTGTACGCTACCTGCCTAAGTGCATATATTGGTTTAAAAAAAACAACAAAAAAACAGAACTACTAGAAGCACAGGTTGAAGTGAAATGAGTACTGTGAGGCACTGAGAGCACAAGAGACAAATGGATGTGTGTGTGTGTGTGTGTGAGAGAGAGAGAGAGAGAAACTACTCCCAGAATCCCCTCACTGTCTGGTGTCACTGGGAGTCACACATTGTAATGAGTGTCACAGAGGTTAATGAGGCGCCTCCTTTGGTGACCCGCTCCCTGAAAGACTCTCACCTCTAATAGAGATGAGAAATGGGGGGGGGGGGGGGAAACTAACTCTTAGATACACAATTAGATCTGGATTACAGTGAAAAGTCTACAAACACGACCCTGACCTCCAACCTCCCAACACACAATCACGAAGAATCTCCTGCAGGCCAACCTGTGAGGACTTTTAAGGATAGACAGAAAATACTGGTTAATGACTGGCCCAGTCTAGTTGCAAAAAAAATAAATAAATAAAAAATTGAATAATTTAATTTTAAGAAGGATTTCAATTACACTGAAAGCTGCACACAAGAATAGATTTTTCTGTCAAAAATATTCCTGTCTCATCAGCCTAAACCTTAAGTAACCCCAGTAATGACTGACCCTATTTGAGCAAATTGACATAGTCAGTTATGTGTGCTGGCAGGACATTTCCACTGCATGCAAAAAGCAATGGACCAGTTTAAGACAGGAGTACAGAAATCCTCCTAAAACGACTGCCATCTTGTGCCTCATTTCAGTTTGTTTTGTGCCGGTCTGGATGCCTAAAGGATTTAATCTGAATGTTGATCCACAGGACCTTCACAAATAGATTCATATGATCATTTTCTGATCACCTGAGCTCATTGTACAAAGTTTTAGGCTGCTTAAGGTTGGGGATTGTGAACATAAACAGTGTGCATTTCTGCAAATCAACTTACTGATACTTACTGAACTGATACCCTTCTACAGATGCATTTCTACTTTTTAGATGTATTCTAGCTCTTTGATGGGCACATTAAGTAGCATGCACAGGGGTCCACATTGACTGCTCTTAGCACACAGCAGTCTCTGGTTTCAACACTCAAGCATCCACGCTGAGGTTTTACACCACTATACCAGCTTTAAAAGACAACAATCACTTGTACCAGGATAGACGGGTGTCGTATTTTTCCAGTTAATTTTTAAAGCAGTTACCTCTAGCTGGAGTCGCCAGTGTGCTAGATTTGCTTGTTCAGATTTCAAATTAAAATATGAAAGAAGAAGAAGACATGTTCCAGACAGCCAAAGATATTCTCTTTGTACTTCAGTAATGCTGCTGCTGGAGAGACTCATCCCTGGGTCTTAAAGTGTGCATCTGTTGGCATATACATTCTGATCTTGTGAGACGCTGTTACCAAATATCTGTCACCATATTTCCAATACTAGTTATGCATTGCATATGCTGTACCTCATGTATATGTAATCTGAAAATAAAATTCTTCATGGCACAGCTGAGCTTGCTTTTCTTCACCCCTCTCAGATACACAGTCAATCCTCCTTCCCACCCTTATATGTTTATGTGTGTGTACAAACTTCTGTTTACAATCTGTATAGGGTCTGCTATCTCGACAGGATCTCAAAGCAAACAGAAAATTGTGTTGCGAGAAAGTTCCCGACGAAATACATTTTGCTCGGCGTTTCAGAGTCTCTATCTCAGTGGAGCAGGTGTGTTTCGAGGCAACTTGTGATTGTCATCTATTATAGAGGAGCCAAAAAGCCTAAAGTTTGCAAGCACTCCTCCAGAATAGAGGAACCTGGAAGCAGGACGCACACGCACACACATATACACGGGAGAACCCACGCACATTTATATGCGAACAGCCAGTTTGGTTTTGCATTCATTTTTTACACCACAATCTGTTGAGTTATGTCTACAGGGTCCTATCTTTAAATAATAGATGTATTAGAAAATGGAGCATTTCTACCACTGTAAAAGTCTATGAATAAATCAGGATTATGAACGTACACCCATGTGTATGTGAGTGCGCCAACATGTGTACCTTCCTTGTGCTCCTGCATCGGTGCTTGGACTGTTTGGACTGTCTGTCCTTACATTTAAGAGGCCCCTTTTAAAGGCTTTTCATGTTGTCATCACGCTCGGCTCCTCCTGGTGCTGCAATTGATTTTTTTTTCCCCATTCATCATCTATTACGCTTAAATCTGGCGCGGTTACTTTCAATATGAAACCTTTTTACAAATGAATGATTAGTGCAGTAGCACTGAAAGACCAACAGAAGAATTGAGCACCGAAATCAATGCAATTGGATTACTCCAACTAAGACCCCAAGTGTTATTACTTCATTTTATAGATCTATCGAGCATGAGTTAAACGGGCAAATTATTGCAATGTACTGAAGCAAATTCTTTTCTAGGCCACTCCAACATCATTTTTGTTTAAAAAGAAAAGTTAGAGAATTGTTGTATCACATTCACTCTAATTACAATTCCCTATGGAATTGTGATTTGCTTTAATCAAATTGTGATCACACGTTATGGTTCTATTGGTGCTTATTAAATTTATCCATTTGGTGGTGTACAAAACATTAAACACTACAGATGAAATAACATCTCGTAGTTTTTCCTTTTATTCCATCATAAGCACACTCTTATTCCCAGTGTCTGCTCCCATTTTGGTACATCATTCTCCATTTAAATTAATTAACTTCTACTTGACAATTATAACTTCAACACCACAGAGTCCAGTTCGCCATCCATCTTCATTCATGTGCCCATATGTGCTTCCCACTGGCAAGAGGTCAAAGGTGAAATGCCATTTAAGTTGACATTTTGTCGACCACAGTGATGATTTATCACTCCAGCCGTGTAGAGGTCTTGACTGAAAGGCAGCGAAGACAGATGAGTGGGTAGAGGAGTGAACTATGACTGTGTAGCACCAGCTAACATGATAAATTCATGTGTTTTGGCTTCACAGTGGTGTGTTCATGCAGCGTTTGTCTCAAACATGGAAGTTAGAAATTCACATTCTGTAACTCCCTCTGTGTGATGCAGACTTTTAAAGCATAAAATGCTTCTCTTGCTTCAGCAGCTAATTTACAGTTGGCTGATCTTTGATATCTTTCAAAATTACTTCTTTGAAATTAAACATTTACCACACAGTTGTTTTATTTGGAAGCAAATAATGGCTTTCATAACTGGAATCTTACAAGGCATGTAACCACTGGGCAATTCATTATTAAATTTAAATATCAGTACTTCCCCCTCTTTGAATTTACCAAAAAAGTCATCTAAGCTGATACATTTTCACAAACTTGTTTATTTTTGTCAAAGTGCAGCTTGGATGTTCAAGTTTGAATTTTTCATCTTCAGTTATGGCTGACTTGATCTTTCAGATCAGAACTTGAATGGAGCTTTTCTCTCTAATATTGGTTTTGAATTTGAATTTGTGAACCCTAAAAAAAAAAACACTTTCAACTGTCAAACCTATTTACTTTGATTATATTTCACAATAAGAGTCAGAGGTCTGAGGGCTTTTTGCAGTTGGAAAAGATAACCCAAATGGTGTCATGTTGGCTATTTCGCGGTGCTACGTGCTCAGAGCTGTGCAGTTTGCAGGCAGAACTATACGGATACAATTGGATGTTCTCACACTGCCCACATTAGGTCATCACAGGGTGACACACCAACAGAGATGCCTGCAGTGTGACTGTCTCATGGAGCAGAGCAGCATAAGGCAATGCCATGCAATCACAACAGTAAAGAACAGAGCAGAGCAAAGGCACAGAGACAACAAACAAAACAAGGACGTGACCGAGAAAGAAAAGAACAGGAGGATTTCGCCGCGTGATATGTGAAGGTAGCGTGTGAAGTTCAGTCTAGAACATCTCAAAGTTCCACGTCCTGCTGATTGACACCTCACCTCTAACACGCCGCCTCAGCAACAGTGCGCCGGCCTCAAGGTGAACGCAGCAGCTCATCACATCAATTTCTACCCAACAAACACCAGGAGGCACACACACACACACACAAGGACGTGCAGGCACACACACGTGTGTGAACTGATCAAACACTCCCACAAAGTCAATAATTTGACAGGTGTCAAACGCAGCTTTGGTCTCCCTCCCTCTCCTTTGCCCTCATCTTTTTTATTTTTTCATTTCAGCATTCCTTCAGCACCAGAACTCAGAATTGCCCCTGAGTATTAATTATTTGTATTGCCTGCGCTCTGATCTATGGTCTCCTGTTAGGATTTGCATGGATGGTGTAAGGCAGGCATGTCTAATCCTTTGCCACAGAGAATTCAGCAGCTTTATATAAGGGGAACATGAAGAAAAGTTACAAAAAAATAAAATAAAAGTTCAGTGACGTATTAGCTTTTGCTCAGATTTTCTCTCGTAAAGGCGAAGAAATCTGGAGCTGCGGGAAAAAAAAAATTTAGATCAGATTTTTGGGGCTTTTTACCATATATCAAACTTTGGGGGTTTGGCAGTGGATCACTCAGAGAGAACAAAAAGATTTACTGATGAACTTACATTATTCACACACTCAGGGACACTTTGAGTCCTTAAAGTAAGGCATGAACACTCGCCTAGAGTGATGCCTCAATTAGATACTGATTTTAAGTCAAATTACCATTACTGAAATCCCAGCGTCACCACGGCTGTTGGCCGAGGGATTTTAAGATCCATTTTATCTGTGAGTGAGTTCTGTCTTTGAAGCTTAAGATATGGCACTGAAGAGGTGTAATTATATGCTCCCAGACTACCTATAACTGGTACCAGGCTGAAATGAGTTAAAGCAAAGTGAACGGAATTGTGACTGCGTGATTAACAAGAATTTTCACTGTCTTTTACTGGTTATGAAATGCTGATTGTTCAGTGTGGTGTATATAATTTGGTCTTTTTTTAAATTTTATTTTGGCTGCAATTTATGAGGCGCTCGTTCTTGTTTCTGTTTTGAAAATGAAAAATGTTTTATTCACTTTTTGGGCAAAGATGAAAAGGACATGGTTTGCTCCACAATAAAGACATGGTTTATTGTGAAGCAAAGAGGAGTTAATGGATTCAATCTCAGACTTTCCTTTTTTTTTCATAAGAGATAATTTCAACCACTGGTGTATATTAAATTCATAAATCAATAATTGTCTGGATTTTGCCTAAGTGTCTGTGTCATCCTGCTGTGCTTTGCTATCTTTCACTGAAGGACAGGCTTTGGCACAGCATGGGGACTTGTTGAGTGGATGCACAACACAATGGAATGACTGCTCGAAATCCCACATTGTGGTACAAGGTCAATGTAGAGCTCCGGGGTGTGTGTGTGTGTGTGTGTGTGTGGGGGAGGGGTATCACTAAATTTACTTCCACTTTGTTGTTCACTTCAAGTCAAAATTTTGCTTCGAATTCTGCTTCATCATGTGTGTGGATGTGGATTTATCCAGATAGATGTTTACATCTTTAAATTCCCTTTAAAGTCATCTTGGTGAGGTTCTCCACAGATAGTAATTACATTTCATGGGATCATTCTAGTGCTCACTTTAATGAGGAAGTTCTCTTAATCTTAGCTTTAGTCTTGCTTGCCTACTTAAACAGGAGGTATAAACAACACAGAAAAAAATAATATTTTTTTTCAATTCCAATAATTCAAAGGGGGCTTTGTCTCAGTCGTTGGACCTGTCTGGCTGGGGATCAGATTTCATCTGAATGTCCTCACTGCTATCAGTTTTCTATGTGCTGCCTCTTCTGATTCTCTCTGTTCTCACTGAGGAAATGTGGGTGTTTTAGAATACAGCTAAATGAAACGTATCTCTCATCAGCAGTGCCAGTCCCTTGATGGCTCTCTGTCTTCCATTGTGGGGGATTTAATTGAATTCACCCAAACGCTTACCAGGGAGGATGCAAAAATGAATCCAAGTTGCACCAATAATAATAACAATGCTGCTAAATAGTTGTGCTGAACTGTGCTTCACGGTCCATGTTGCTGAAGTAACTGTCTATGGTGCTGAATCAATACTATATTACTATATTACTGTCCTTTTGAGGATTTCTGCCTCAGTTTCTGACTCCAGAATGCTGCTGAAAGGATGATGAATTTCCATATCCATAGTGCTGAATCAATTATTGTTCAACTGTCCATGGTTCTGAATGAAGAGCTGTGCGTCACTATCCACAGCTCTGCTACAGTACTAGACAGTCTCTGTCCATGGTGCTGAAATTAAAAATTCATATCTATCTTGATTCAGAACTTGGTCAGCCATGTTGACTGTTCATAAACCCAAATCATCCTTCCACTGTGCTGGTTCAAGAATAGTGTGTCACTGTCACGGCTCTGAGAATCAAGGATGTGCACGGCGCTGAATTGAGTATTTGTGATGCTGTCTATGGTTCTGAATTTAGATTTGTGTGTGAAAGGCTGCTGAAATAAAATCTTGAACATGATGCTAAATGGAAGATTTGTAGGTCACCAAATATTTGTCTGACTGTCTATGTTGCTGAATCAAAGATGATACTTTACTGTCCTTTTCCATTGTATTAAGGATTTCTATCCCAGTCCAAGTCCACCAAGTATTTCTGTGTTGCAGGTGGTAATCTGGTATTCAGCAGCATGGGGCGAGGTGTATTTTGAGAATAACCTTTCTTCTTGATTATTCAGACATATTCATTAATTCTGTCAATTATTCTGATGTAGCCACAGGCGGTGTCTGGAATGACAATATTTTGTTCTTACCTCGCAACTTCTCCTTAACCTCATTCATTAAACATCTATATTGCAGAAGACATCGCAGTCTTCCAAGGACAATATTAGATAAAATAATGTCACAAGTGTTGGTTTGCTGGCTTTTCAGACCTTGTACCCTGTGGTTGAAATTCAATATATGCAAGAGCTCTGAAACATTCATTTCTGTGTGTGTGTATGTCTTGTTTTGTCCATTGTACAGTGTTTATGAAGCTGTGTAATTTGGCATAACATTGACCACCTTTGGAATGTAAGATGCCAGTGGTTTTTTTTATTATCCATCCTTCTTTCATTCTTTTTGGATTGTATATACCGTTCTATTTGTTGTTCATTCATGTGAAATTAAACTTAAGTAAAGCACAGCTTCTCTCTCTCTCTCTCTGGATTGATTCCTTCTCAAGACAAGAAAAGAAAAACAATCAGCTGGCTCTAAAAACAAAATCATAATATAAATTATGCATTAAAGCATAAATCTATTTGAATTTGAATCAATACAAGACATCCAAACATAATTATTTTGCTTTTATGCAAGAAGATTACAATAATCCACAGTTTGCACACACCAAATAGCAGATATATAGAGTATAGAACATGCCCTCAGCTGCCTAACTAGATGTACTACACAGTTCACATAAAAACTGGAAGACTGACCACAACGCAGCAAGCCTGCATTAGTTCTGGTAGACTGAGTGCACAATGAAATGAGGATTAAAAATGCTGGAAATAAGCCCAGAAACCATTCAAACAGAAGACAACCTGCTTTTCTACTGTCATACACTAGATGATGAGACCAAGAGGAAATGACTAAATGCCTTCCGAGTAAACCGCCTAATTTCACAAGATTGCTGAAACCTAAAAAGATTCAGCGTTTTCTATTGCATACCTGGAGGACAAGTAAACACAATGAGCTCTGATTGAGATTTACCACTTTAATAATGCCACATTTGTGGCATAGCTCGGGACATAAATTACAAAGCGAAAAGCGCTGCACACAGCCGAGATGTATCCTTTGGCATCAAGCGCAAATTAAAGTTACAATAAATACAAATGGAAACTGATTCAGGAGTTGTTCTCCTATGTCCTCTTTGGAAAGCACATGTGCTGTTCATTTGTGTGAGAAGTTTCCATCTTAAACAGACCCATTTATTATCATTATTATGAATTATTTAGAGCCACAATTGTGTTTTAAACTAAGTGGTTGTCTAACCTGCCCTTGCGGAAGAGTGACAAGAAAGAGATATGAACGAACTCAGTCTTTAAAAACACTTCCTCCTGGGCACACTGGTGCAGTAATTCAGCAGCACACAGTAAAATAAAAAAAGTGCAACTGCTTATGACAGATACACATGTAGCTGTCATTCCTCTGATCCAACAATTACCCCTCCTTTACAAGCTTCAGCCTCTAAACTGGTCACAATCACCACCATGAGAGATACAGCGAGAGGTTGCTGTATATTGTCATGTGCCAGAGAGACCATTAAACTGTCGCAGTGATCCATTGTGTGTATATACTCTACATGTGTTTGCATAGGCAGGGTTGGTGTTCTACATGTCATAAAAACTCCGGACTGGCGTGTGAGGGCCTGAGTAACACTCACTTGCGGATCTTTTATTATTGTAATTTGGTATTTATGTTCAGCCAGACTTGTTTAGCGTATATTGATTTTGCAGAATGATGGCGGTGTTTGAAGAAAATGGAGGTGTAATTGAACGTTCATACACTAAAGATCCATTTAGTCCCTCTGTATGTATCACTATAAGTTTTGAGGGTAGATAAAGAAATAATCACAGTGATACAAAGTCAGACTAAAGTGAGCGGTGATCATTACGATCCCTTTTAAAGTTGGACTTCTGTTGACTCATTTTTGACTGCTCCCATCGTGGAAACATAACTCTTTATATTATTTTAGAAGTAAAGTTTATCTGATTTATTTCTCTATTTACCTTGGGTGAATAATATGTAATAATACAATATAATACCACCTGACACCTGTCCTTTAGATTCAGAAGCAGCTATCGTTTCAGGGAGCTGCATCTTTTATTTTTTTTTTGTCTTCCTTGCAATTTAGGTTGATAAAACAAGGTGAAACGTTGCTTTAAAGCTTCCCCTCACCATAGTCCAAACCTCAACATTTCAGGTGTGGTCGTGAAAATAGAAGCTGCCACTTTGCAAAATTGTGTGTGACTATAATCAGAGAGAGAGAGAAATAAACTAAAAAATACCGTGAGCATAATAAAGTAAATTTGGTTGTCAAAAGCTGGACTGAAGAGCTCTGATCACTAACCAGGGGTCCTGGATCCGTCGAGCCTCTCAAAATGAGGGCTCTGATCTTTGAGGGAAGAAGGAGGATGGAAGGACATATATGTCAGATATGTCATGAACACCCCATGAGGTCATGTGTTCATATTTCATACATCAATGTAAGAAATGCAATAACTTCTATGTATTCTTTCAGAGAATGCCCAGGCCAGGCGTCGAGGCTGTCAGGATCATCAAATCCTTACACAGGAAACAAATATCGCATTGGACAGGATCTTGTCAGGAATCACAGATCACATCCCTCCAAAGCTGTGAGCTTTAAGGAGGAAAAAAAAGCTGAGAACACGGTTCTGATTTAGCTTTCAGGTCACACAGAATAGATGTTGGAGTGCTGATCACATGTCATGAAGTATTGTTCAAAGCATTTTTCTCTCATATCTTTTGTCTGAACACAGTGATTCTGACCTTTGCAGTCTTCTCGTGTAATTGCAAAAAGACATGTAAAAACAATGAAAAGGAGTGCTTATACAGTGATCATTCTTCAGTTCATTCATTGTGTGTACATACATTTGTCCATATGCACACATTTTTGATTGGCTGGATCTACCATTTTTTGGTGCATTGGGGCAATTTTATCCAGAAGAACATCAACTAAGCACTCTGGCTCTCAGAGTCACATTCATTATAAATGGCTTCTTCTCATACAAGTTCCTGTCAATTACCATGAGCTCAGGGCTGCTCACTGGCTCGAGCTGAATATCTGTTCCAAAACAAAAAATAACAAAAATGATATTATGTCTTTTTACCAGAGTTAAATTTGGGGCTGATTTTGAAGTGATTCTGGGTGACAAAAGTATTGTAAAGCAACATAGTGAGAGAGAAAGAGAGAGATTAAGTGCACAAATATATCATACTGCTGTCCAGAATATCTACTGAAGAGACAAATTTAATTTCCATCAAAAAACGTAAAAAAAAATATTGAAACTAATCATCCCATGCCAATAAAGTAGGTGGATATACAATAAATCAAGGCAGACATCAATCTTCATGCAAATCTAATGCAAATTTTTGCTGAATTACAAAACAGGAGAAAGTAACAGTTCATTCACAAGCACTGATAGTTTCATATTAAGATTAACAGGAATACTGAGCTTTCTCCCAATATCATAATGTACAGCTGAGTACAAATAACTATGTATGTATATATGTATGTATGTATGTATGTATATGTGTATGTATATATGTATGTATGTATGTATGTATGTATGTATATGTGTATGTATGTATGTATGTATGTATGTATGTATGTATGTATGTATGTATGTAGGCAGGAATATGAAACTCTAAAATGAATTTTTAAAGCCTCATGGACTTTTGTTACCTCAGAAACCTGTCTCTGAACCCCATAACTTCACAAGTGTACTCAAAGTTTTTGACAGCAGGTCGAGATTCTGGAGCAGGCAATTCAACCACCTGCATATGTTACTAACTGGCACACTGTCTTTTATCTTCCATAGCAAATTAAAAACATTAAGACCTTTACTTTCTTATTATGCAAAACAGAACTGGCCCTTTTTAACCTTTTTTTTCTCTTTTCTCTTTTCGCTGCTCTCTGAAGTACTCTACAGCTACAGACACCATGGCAATGCAGACAGCCATGTCATGAAGCATCAGTATATTGTTTCAAAGCTATAATTAAATTCTTCTCCTTTAAGGCAAGTGACTAACACTAGTGTCAAGCATCTGCCATATTGTTAGAACTGAATGTTCACAGAAGAGGGGGTGGAGTTTGTGGATTGATATGTATAGATTTACAGTCAAACATTGTGCTGATTCCCCATACAACGTCGCTGGTCGATACATTGGGTGCGGCGTTGCTGCTTCTGCCAATAGCTGTATTGACTTCCAGTCTGCACTTGACCTATCTTTTTCTGTACATGATACATGTGCAAGACCATTGCTGTATAATTAATATAAGGAATTAGAAAGTGAAAAAACAGGGGAGTCTAGCGCTTAGAGAAATAAAAGATTTCCCTTTATACCCTCATTTTTCTTTACAGCAAAACTGTTATTTTAAACATGAGAACAGATTATCCGTCAGTGTGATATCGTCATACTTTATGTCTTAGTCATTAACCCACATCTCACTTGGCTGAAATAATGGTTTGGCACCATGTGTCTGTCTGTTATAAAATATAAAAAATGAAAAGTTTGGCAGCATGTCAGATAACACTCACAATCTCTTCTAGTTCAGCTCATTGGGGTTTCTGATCAAACCTTATTTACTCCCAGTGCATGAATCGCCACAACAGCCCTGTCTTATTTTGAATGCTGTCCGCGCAGGCTGAGCTGAACATGCTGATGTGAAAACAAGCTTAACATGGCTCCTGACCTTTCTGTAATTACCCACAGAGTATTTCAGTCTCTCAAACCTCCTGCCTTTCAAGCCCTCGGTGAGAGTACTTCTTCCAAAGATGAGCATGTGCATTTGAAGGAAAGCGAAGCAAAGCTGATGTGGCATGTGTTTGCCCACATCCCACCTCAAAATAATAAATAGAAATCTCAGTTGGAGATTTAGATGCCAAGGGCACAGATCTTATTTGCTGTTTGATGAGACGATTTGCTGGTAAGTGCTAAATGGAGAGGTTTAGATTCAGCAGCGCTGTTTGTTGTTCCCATCCTGGTTGCAAAGCCAGGTCATGTGCTCCCCCCAACGTCTTAATCGTTTGAGAAAGAAGAAAAATAAGTCTTTAAATGCAGGCCTGAGGGAAGGTCAAGCAGATTTTTCCAACAAAAAAACAAAACAAAACAAAAAAAAACAATGGCTTAGCCTGATAAAACCCATGGACTCTTTAAATATGTATCTCTCAGGAAAGGATTAAATCAGTGTCCAAAATGTCCTCAAATTTGATATAAAGTAGCAGCTTGTTGATAATTACATTCACTCCAGGTGACTAAAAATGTGTGAAATCACTTGATGCCACATACCACTGGTGATTAGCTCCTATTTGGAAAGATCCACAAGATCTTAGTGGTGGATTGGGAGAGGGAAATTGCAAGCAATCTTGTAGCACAACATTTCAGCCTGATTGAATGCTATTGATTGGCTTCTCTCTATGGCGACTGCATCAAACAATGATTACTAAAGGCGTTCAAAAAGTCACTATTAGGCTCTGAACTCAAGAGCAGCTTCTACCACAACATAACGTCTTAAGACATATGATATGATGATACATGATTGTGTAAAATGGTGGACAGGCAGTGGAAAAGATCTCACCAATGCCACACTCAGACTCATGATGGAAAGTTAAAAAAAGAGTATGAAAATCAATGTAGCAGATCCAGAGATATCTTCTTTTTTTTAAATTCCATACATCACCACCTGGTACCTACATTACCCACAATGCAGCAAGCTGACAGTTCTGTCAGCAGTTCAGGTGTATTAAGACAGTGGCAGCTAACATAGCCTCGAGCCGCTGGCCTCAAGCAGAGATGATGAGAAGAGCTACAAAGGTCTGGCTAGTTTTATCTTCACTGCTAGTCTTCAGCCCCAGCTGATGCTGACTCAAGCACCATCATGTGAGGCAATTTATCAGACTTCACACAGCTCCCTCTGGAGACACAGAAGGAGTCATGCAACTTTTATTCGCCACACTTAAGCAGTAATGCTCCCCAACACCGAGAAACAAACTCTGGTGTGCAAAACCCTTGGACTTTTCCTTTAAGCTTTCATCATTTGCCTGTCAGTGACATGGCCGCATGCCTCTCATTGTTTCAGTAAGTCGCTGCTTGTCTCTGAGGGACTGTTGAGGTGCCCTTTAGTAAATCCTCCTTTGGACAAACATATTCCTCTCACAGGATCAATACGTGCAAGTCAAAGTGGATCATGACCAGGATCATTTTGATCTCAAGTCGAAACAGGTTTTAGCGAGAGATCAGTTGAGTCTTCATGAATGATCAGCTCCTTGGAATTGAGTTTTATGTTCTGTTTTCTTGATTTGTATAAAGACCCATCAAGGGACAGGAACTGCTCAGCCCAGGCTGTAAAAGCTCTGGTCACATCCGGGCTGTGCAAACTCTAAATAAACACATGCACGCCTTCACCTTGTGTGTGTTGTTTGTCCGGTGACTATGTATACAAGTGACGCATGAGCTCCTCTGGTCCTGCATCACACTAATGCAACTGGACAGTATCTGCATCACATCATGATGCTGAGCCACATGCATTCATTGCTCAGGATACATTAGGTTCTATTGTTCTTAGTAAATAAAACAACCACACTCTTACAAGTAAAAGTCCTGCATTCACATTTTTACTTGAATAGAAACAAAATGTCAGAAGTAAAAATGCCAAAAGTGAAATAAGCCATTTCAGAATGTAACTGGATTATAATATTGTATTATATATAATACAATATTTCCCTGTGGAACATGTCAGAATTTAAAGCAGTATAAAATGGAAATACTGAAGAGAAGTACAAATACCATAAAACTGTACTTCAGTGCCTGATAATTCTTGTCCCCTTTCATTTTTACAGCCTATCACTCTCACAGTTAAGTGTGTAAATGTCCTGCATGTCCTCTGTTCAGTACGGTGGGGTTGCACTTCTTACTGCAAAGACAAAGTGATCTGACACATGCAGAGGAAGAACAGCACGTTTGGACAGAAACAGAGACAGAAAAGACAATACAAATAAATAAATAAATAAATAAACAAAAGAGACATTCAAGCCATCAGGTAAGGCTGACTGGCTGACAAGCAACAGCACAAAACACCAGAAGACACACAGACAGGCAGGTGTGTGGGTAGGGGAAAATCATAAGCAGTCAATGAGCCATAATGGGAGTGCTTTACAGTCATATGTAGGTGGTTCTAATGATGTTTTGCTTATTGCAAACACTGCCGATGCTTTGCTGGAATCTCCTGACCCACCTAGATTGGTCTCTTATCGTGCAAGTGAGTGTTCCTCTGTTGTTTCCTCCTTGCAACAACAACAAAAAATGATGTCAGAGAGAGGAGATATTTAACTTAGTATCCCATTTTCTGTCCTGCTCTTAATTCCAACAGAGCACTGCAGATGGAGGAGGAGGAGGAGGAAGAGGAGGCTGGGTAGGTGGAGTGGGGGGGGTGAGTACCTCAACTCTCCCTTACACACACCCCCCCCCTCCCCCACACACACACACACACACACACGCACGCAATCCCCCACTTTCAGCTGATGTAATACTCTCAAACTACAGACTATAATAAAAATCGATAGGAGATGAGAATATGTCCAAACCACTTCCCCCTTTTTTCTTACAGTTGTAGATCTATTTTTGTAACGGATCTCATATTAGGAAAAAAAAATACAAAAAAAGAAAACGTCACGCACACATGCGCATATAGGGTGCCACACTGACGCATCGTTTGTTGTATAGTCAACTGTTTCTTGCTGGACTGAGGCATGCCTGTAGCGGATTATTGTTTTTACCGCATTCAACAGTGTTTTCAAAGCAAGGGGCGAAAGTGACGGCTGTAACAGCAGAGGCACATCCGGAGAAAGATGCGCCAAACTAATGCTGCTTATCCTTTAAGAATAGAGGGGTGATTTAAAGCACTGAACTGAGGTATCACGACCCTAATGTGAAATCTCACCAGTGTTTTCGACGATGCCGACTTGGACACTTTTATCATGGAGCTGCAAGCTTTAAGAGTGAAAACACGAATTTACAGTAGGAGCCTAGTTTGGTGGCGGAAACCTCTTTTTGCGTCTCTGGAGGGAAATAATCTACAAATAGAAAGCTATAAAGTGTGAATATCAAAAAAAAAAAAAAAAAAAAATCTCGCCCCATATGTGGATTGATTTTTCCCCCCTGCTCTCTCTTCTCAGCATTCCCTCAGTCAGTCGACGGATTTTTGCCATTACAGCTCAGTAGAGGGTGTCAGATTATTCTTAGAGCACCGCGCTAAGGATGAACACCGTCTCCGCGTTCCTTCTTTTATGACTCCAGAATCGCCACGAAAAGAGAGGGGTTGAAACGAGCGAGGCAAGACGCCGAAGCATGTGAGGGGGAATGCGGGTGTTTTGCAGCGGTGGGATCGCCTCTGAAGCTCCAGCGCAGGGTGTGAATTCAGCACCAGGGGAGAGAGAAGAGCTCCCGACGCAGCAACACGCAGCACGACTGGGGGAGAAAAGAGGAACGGATTTGTTACATTTTTTTCGGCCAAGGTCAGTCTTAGACGAACTGAGAAAAAAGCCAAAAGATGTGTTGGACTCTGCTGTCGCTCGCTGGTTGTGATTTTTTATTTTTATCATAAACACGCAGAGGCTGCGAGGATTCAGTCGATGTGAAAGAGACGTTTATGTGGTCAAACTGGAAGTCTGGACACAAGTGCAGGTTAGATGCAGCATGGATGTGTTATAAAAGACTGCCTTATCTTCCCCCTAAATGTCTATATCCCCCTTTTTCTTCGCACTGATGTGGACTGAATTCACAGCTCGTATGTCTTGAAGCCGGGAATGAATTGTTCACGTTGAAAAATGCTGCTTTGGATTGTTCTGCTGAATGCGGCTCTTTGTGTTGCTAGTGGAAATGTTACAAGGGACGTTTGTAAGGAGCAGATATGCTCTTGCAACGAGATAGAGGGAGATCTGCACATAGACTGCGAAAAAAGAAGCTTCACCACTCTGCAGCATTTGACTGGCCCGAGCTCGCAGTTTTATCACTTGCTGTTGCACGGGAATTCTCTATCCAGGCTATTTCCCAATGAGTTCGCCAACTTTTACAATGCCGTGAGCCTGCATTTGGAAAACAATGGTTTGCACGACATTGTCCCCGGCGCCTTTCTGGGACTGCAGCTGGTGAAGAGGCTGCACATCAATAACAATAAGATAAGATCGTTCAGGAAGAGTACATTTCTGGGATTAGACGACTTGGAATATCTCCAAGCTGATTTTAATCTTTTGAGGGATATTGACCCCGCTGTTTTCAGGGACCTAAATAAACTTGAAGTGTTAATACTTAACGACAACCTCATCAGTGCGCTACCTATAAACGTGTTTCAACATGTGCCCATTACGCATCTCGACCTGCGGGGAAACCGAATCAAAACGTTGCCTTATGAGGGGATCCTCGAACAAATACCGGGCATTGCGGAGGTTCTGTTGGAGGACAACCCGTGGGACTGTAACTGCGACCTGGTTTCTCTTAAGGAATGGCTGGAGAACATACCGCATAACGCGCTTATTGGGAGGGTGATTTGCGAGGCTCCCACCAGGCTGCAAGGGAGCGACTTAAACGAGACGTCAGAAGCGGATCTGTGCCCCTCACAGAGCGGCGGAGTGGACACCAGCCTGGTCGCCCCTCCCACTCAAGAGGAGATGTCGGAGACCGTGGCCCGTGGCCCGCGTCCCACGCCTTTCAAGCCAAATGGAGACGCCAATGGGAACCCGACTCCTGGCGGTCACGGAGCCAAGAGCCGCTCCAAATCTCGTGAGAACTGGCAATTGAAAACCAAGCCCACTCCGGTGCCCACAGGTGTGAACGGGGACAGGGAACAGCTGCACAACGTGACGTGCCCCCAACCGTGCAACTGCAAGCTGGTCGGCTCCAGACAAGGGCTGGGGGTCAACTGCGAGGGCAAAAAGATCGAGAGTTTGTCTAACCTCAAACCTAAGCCCTTGGGCGCCCACGAATTGAACATGAGAGATAACAACATACACGCAGTGAAGAAGAACCAGTTGCTTGGCTATTCCAGTCTCAACCTGCTCGATCTGGGCGGGAACAATATCAAGGTGATTGACAACAGTACTTTCCAAAACCAGAGCGAGCTCAGGTGGTTGTATATGGATAAGAACTACCTGGATACGCTCATGGCAGAGATGTTTGTGGGCCTTGTGAATCTGGAATATCTCAGTTTGGAATACAACGACATCCAGCTGATAGTGGCAGGTGCATTCAGCCCCATGCCAAACCTGAGGGTTCTGTTCCTCAATAACAACTTGCTCAAATCTTTACCCGTGGATGCTTTCCTTGGAATTTCTTTATCTAAAATTAGCCTGCACAACAATTATTTCCCCTATCTCCCCGTGGCTGGCGTGTTAGACCAGCTCAACTCAATCATACAGATCGATCTGCACGGGAACCCGTGGGATTGCTCGTGCAACATCTTGCCCTTCAAGCAGTGGACGGAGAAACTCGGGGCCGACGTGATAGTGAGCGACCTCAAGTGCGAATCCCCTGAAGAGTTTTGGAAGCGAGATTTCCGTTATGTCCGGAACGACCTCATGTGCCGCAAACTCTATGACAAAGTCTCTCCTACCCCCCTGTCCAAAAACAGCACTTTCACCCAGGACTCGGGGACGCGCTCAAACTCTTATTTGGAGCCGAACAGGGTCTCCATCTCAGTGCTCGTCCCCGGGTTGCTGCTGGTGTTCGTCACGTCCGCATTCACTGTTGTAGGAATGCTTGTCTTTATTTTGCGGAATCGAAAGAGGTCAAAGCGGAGGGACGGGAACTCCTCCGCCTCGGAGATCAATTCGTTACAGACAGTGTGTGACTCGTCTTATTGGCACAGCGGGCCTTATAACGCAGACGGGGGTGCGCACCGGGGCTTCGACTGCAGCACTCACCTCTCCACGACAAACGATGCGTAAAGGGACTCTGCTATAGTCTTAGTACAATAAACCTGGATTACAAACAATCACACAGACAGACTTGCGCACACAAATGACTAAATCGGCAAGATCATCTTTTGTTGTTCGTCACCAGCGAACACAGACTTGTTTATGTCTTGTTTTCTCCAGTTGAACCAAGTAAGTGAGTGTGCTGCTGCACAGGCCCCACTCTGTATTATATGTACATGCCAAGCCCACCCCTCCTGGCTAAAAACAAAACCCTCTCTCCCCCCCGCTTTCTTCTCCTCCCAGTTTTGCTATTTGCCGCAATCGGACTAAGGATCTGTACGAGACAGGAAAGAGGGAGGAAAAAGGAGTGAGAGGGGAGGGAGGGGGGAGGGAAGGCGCGTGTGTGAGGCGGAGAGAGAGAGAGAGAGAGAGTGCGAAAGAGACCGAGGACCCGGGGAATGGTGCACGAACGCATGAATGTAAATGTAAATACTCGGACCGATGTATCATAATCTGCATGATGATATTTCGCATGGTTTCAACACACAGACGACGGCGAGGAACCATAACCACCATAACCAACAAAGAAGCAAACTCGACCCTTTCATGTTATATCAATATGACGACAATATATAGATATTAAGAATTATATATGACTATTACAAAGTGCCATTTCTCTATTTTTTGTGAACCTGCAGTTAGGATTTGTATTTGTTGTTTTAAATTTGTTTGGAGAAAAGAGGAGGGAAAAAAAATCAATAACGGATAACGATGACTATCGGAACGGAGTGATGGAAGTGAAGCTGTCAGTGCATGTTAATTTTCTGTTTGTTATCATTTGATTGTCGTTAAATATTGGGGTTATTTATACCGTACTAGGTGGTGCAGAGGAAAAATCTGCGCAGTCATCATCTCCTTTATGAATGTAAACTGTGTTATTTTATGGTGTGCCAATTGTTGACTTTCAGATATTCAGACATGCAGATGAGCATGACCAATTAACGTCACTCAGATGCTTATGCTGCAAAGTTAATGTAGCTCAAATAACAGTTCTGTGGTTTTGTGTGTCAATGAATATAGCCTGCTTTGGGTGAGAGGAAGAAAAAAAAAACCAAGTCATTTAAATGGGGGGTTTATACCATCATATTTTTTCAATAACTGAGCAAAGAAGTGTTTTCAATTGAGCTATGTAGGTATAATTCGATCTATGTAAAGCAGCGCAGGTAGACTGATAATATAGAATAGAATGCTTTTTTTTAATGTCAGAAAAAAAGTATTCCTCCACGAAAAAGCTTATGGCTATGATTCACGTTCATCATATTGTGAGCTTTTGTAAAGCCATCTAATCTTGTCCAAATAAGAGAACTGAAACTCACTGTATTTACTACAAAATGTGCTTGAAAGAGGCTGTTTTGGAGGCGTGATTCTTGCTTTCTTTCCAAACGGAGAGAGCATGTGGCCAGTTCATGAAGATACAAGAGGTGTCTGCTTCACTAGAAGGTGGAGGGGAGGGGGATGGAAAACACACACACACACACACACACACACACCTGCAGAGGTAATTTGATAATGCAAGATGCCTTTTTCAATTAAGCATTTTGAACTTGAGATACTCTTCTGGGGTTTGGGGGGGGTCCGCATGGTTTTTGTGGGCTCATGGAAACAATGCCATGACTGAACACCTGTTTTGCAGAGCTCAGCTGACGGGTCTGCTGCTTAGCCTATACTGCTTTAACTGAACGTGGATTTAAAACAAACAAACAAACAAACAAAAAACAAACAAACAAAAAAAAAAAGACAAAAGAGCATTAAAACTTTGAGGGTATACTTCCAGTATTCAAAAATTCAAGTCTGCAACTTCTCTGCAGTGTCTGATCTGAAACAGATGCAAGGAATGTGCAATTTGCATTTATTTCATTTTATTTTATTTTTTTATTCTGATGTTAAATTCCAGTGCTGATGACTTTTTTTTTCTTGTTTTGATGTTGCCAATTGATTTTCTTGAAGAAACCCACTCTAGGATGCCTAATTTAGACAAGATTTCATCATAATTCGGCTAAAATCGACTTAAGATGCCATTGCAGCGAAGAGAGTGTACAGTGTTGATGTGAGATGGGCTTACACCCCCTAACTCCCCGTCACCCCCCACCCCTTCCCCTCACTCGTAGGCCTGCAGTATCTCCCTCCAGTATTGCAGACCAGCGCTGTCCATGGTGCTGAATCATTTCCCTCTCTTGCTTTCTTTGTCAGCCAGCCTCCTTGCTTGTGAGAACATTTGAGTGTGTGTGCATGTGTTTGCGTGACAGCAAATGAGTGTGTGTGTGTGAGCGAGAGAGAGAGATAGTGAGAGAGAGAGAGAGCAATTGCGTGACCATTTGCATGTATGTGTCTTCTTTCTCCTCTGTCAGCCCTCCTTCTCCCCCCTTCCCAAATATGTAATCACGTGCAGCTTGACCTTGGGGACTAACATCTCAGCAGATCTGTGACAAACACTCATCATCCTCATCGTCACCACCTCCCTGCATTTTTGTCCAGTCACCTTGCCTCCCCCTCCCCACTTCATTTCCCATTTCCCAGCTTTTCGGTGTGTGGGGGGAGAGGGGGACTGGGAAAACTATGTGTCTCTTCTGTGGAGTATAACTGTGCCACAGCCCACTGATGATTTGTCATAATTTTCAAACGCTGTGTTTCAAAGTTACATTTATATGCTTTGCGATATTTGACCTGCTTCTATTTTGTTAAATAAAGTGTGGTTGAGGTTGAGTAAAAAAAAAAAAAAGAAAGAAATTCTTCATTGGAATGAATCATGTGAACGCTTTGATTTATCATCTGTTCATAATATTTTGCATACCTTGGTTCCGTACTGATTTATGTCTTTGTTCTTCAATGTGTGGAAAAACGTCAAAACAAGTTTGTACAAAACTGTCAGCTTTTTACACATATAGAACTATAATATCTTCAGTATTATCTTTAGAATCCTTAATCCTGATTTTTAGATGTCAGCTCCTTGCCACCCTTGGGAGAAAATGACACATTTAGACTTTGCTGCAGTGCTGGCGTTATTATCATACAATACCCAACAGTGCAGTACGAATTTTAATGTATTATACCCTTTCTGGGGTATGTGAACCAAAAATGATGGCTGACATCTGAGATATTTTACAGTAATTCTGACTGATGTTCAAGAAGTCAAATTTTAAAATCTTATTTGAATGAACAAAACAATACTGCATAATGTGCTGTTATCATTATAAAAAATATACAAACTCCAGTTACATTTAATGGAAAAATGCAAATATTATATGCCATGCAGCAGAATGGCATAGGCCTACTTTCCATTATATTGGATAATAGATCCTGAACACATTACACATCCTCTGTTTGAATCCATTAGAGAGAGTTTTCTGGCAGGTGCTCCTGTGCTGTAGTCCTGTGTGACTCAGTGTATAACAGTAGGACCCATTCATTAATGCAATGGAAAAAAGCTGTTGGTAACACAGTGGAGTGGAGAAGCCTCTTTTACACGCTGGGCACACAGCACTCCAACACTGTTGTGGCCCAGCGGGCCTGCCGTAGTTCGTGTGATAGTCTCCCTGAGGAGCTGGCAGTTGATGCAACACTTCCAGCAGGGATAACATCATCTGCACACCTCATACACTCAACTTTGGTGTAAAGCTGAGGCCATTTAATCCTCAGGGTATGGGAAATAGTTTGTGCATGTGTTCTGTGTTTGGAAAATGTGTCTTCTTTACTTCGGGGTTACTTCTCTAGGAGGGACAAATGTAAGTGTGGCTGGTTTAGGCTGGAAAGTCATCAGTTGAGATTTCCATTGCAGCTTGAACACCCGCTGCTGACATTATCACTTGTTTTTGTGCCATCCCAGGCACATGTGCATTGTTTATTGCATAACATTTGATTGAAAAGATAACAATAATCTTTTGAGGTAATAAATGATAACTGGTCACAAGATCCCAAACAAGTAGCATTTGAATTATGCAGCAGGAAAAAGAAATTCTTTATCTTTCTTGTCATGGCCTCAGATTCACGGAGAGTTGTGAATGACAGCACAGCGATGGCAAAAAACAACAAAAAAAAAAAGGGGGAAAAAACACAAAAAACCTGAAACACCAGTCTTTCCCTTTAATTTGCACTAAAGAATCTTTTGCGCTTTTATCTGATTCCCACTGGTCAGATTCAGCGTGTCTGCTCTTGTTTAAGGTTTTGTAAAAATCCCCAGAGGACTCCAAGCTTGGGTATTAGCCTTTGATGTTAGCTTTGATGAAAGTCCCACATGTTTCACTGAAGAATTGCCAGTAGTCCTGCACTTCCAAAGTCTGCAGCCACTGCAACCCCTTGCTGCTTGTTTTAGTCCATTGGGGTGTGTAGCTGTGATTATCAGGCATTATCCCCAGGGATTTCTTGGTGTTGCTACCAGATATTATTATTAGCCCATCCACTGCAAAGCACTTGGCCTATAAGTCTCAGTGGTTAGGTTTTATTGGTTCTTTGTGAGCCGCTATAGTTATCATTTAAAGTCAGAATCAGGGCCAGGGACTGACTTTGGTATTAGCTTGAATGTGCTGAAGTGCAAGTGGAAGGAAACACAGTGAAAGTGACAAACAGGCAGCAGCAGCTTGTGTAATCATTGTGCTTGTTGGTATACTTTTTAGATTTAAGAATTGAATTAAGAATTAGAATTAAGAATTGCTTTATTGGCAGTATATGTGTAATTACATACACACACTGAATTTGTCTTCTGCATTTAACTCATCCTTACTTGAACACACGCAACACCCAGCAAATTACATCCAGTGAAACACACAGCAGCAGTGGGCTGCCACTATGAAGTGCCCGGGAGCAAATTGGGGGTTAACTGCCTTGCTCAAGGGCATATCAGCTGGCTGTTTTTAAAATGCAAACATAACCAAAAACATGTCTCCAATATAGTTACATTAATAAAATCTGTAGAGAGTGAAAACGCGTGTGTGCCAGGTCAGATTTAGCCTTCAGCATTGCTCGATTTACTCTCAATACAATCATTCCAAGTTTTGTTTTTTTCTGGCCAGCTAATCAGTCTTATCTTTGTTGTTTATTTGGCTTTATGACAACTAAACTAGAGCTGGAGTAGGTTGGAGCTTTGCATCACATCAACAAAGCAGCAGTTTCTGAAATAACTCAAGTGAAAGTTGCATACTTCTGAAGAAGTTCAAAAATGGACAGACAAGACAATCAAACCCCAAGCAGCTCAAGTACTTCAAAACCTCCTCATATTCCCATGTCTGCCACCCATATAGCAAATATCCTGAGTAATTAAAAGGATCTTAGCTCATAACTGACCCAGATCTGGTGTCAACCCACTGTGCACTGGCCTACGTCAAAACAACAAGCGGGGCCTTTAATCAAGATGAGTGAATGGCCTGCCGAGGGTTTCCTCCAGCTCTAAGTAATCCTCTTCTTCCAGCCCCCACTTATCGATTACCTCATTGATTTCATTTAGCGGCCACACGGGTGCCCATCCCTCACTGGCATTTCAAGCATTACCTGATCTGATTACACAGCTCAAACGGGTGCCACAACCACAAAACAAAATGGAGTTTGTTTGTGGTCGTGAAGTGAGGATTTCTTTGGGGGGATGGGAGTGGACTCCATCGGGCTTTCTAACTTCTATAAGTGGGAGGAAGTATGTATTTACACATACTTTTCTCCTTGACACCGAGGCTATCAGAAATTTTAATTTCCTGAATCTATCTTGGTCTGCACCCGAGAAAACCTGACCACAGTGCTTTTTATAATTAACTGGCTGGTCAGAGAACAGCTTGTAACTGGGCCAAAGGGAGTTTGGCTTACTGAGTTGAGTAAGAAACTCTCCAAGTTCGGACACTTTGTAGAGAGCTGCCCTTTATACATTGGAATATTGGTATTCAGAGCTCTCCTCTCATCTGGGACAAGAGGAATTGAGATGCTGCTGAAGGTATACAAGGATGCTTGAGGTAAAGTGTCAGTTTGTGGATTGACGGTTCATCAAGACACTTCCATTAGTCAGACATAACTTCTACTAATAAAAGTGCAACATGAAAATTTTGGAAACCAAGAAGTACAATCTGTCTGGCCTCATCCTTGAACTAATTCTAACTTCTGAACACTGACCGAAAGTGAGAGACAGTTGCATAGACACACACAAATCAGAGAACCTTGGAGGCTGTTTAAGATTTTGGCAACTGGGGCCAGTCTTGATTATGAGTGCTTTTCAATCTACTTTTCTACTTTTTTTAGTATTGCTAAAGCAGTTCAACAGTGAATAAGTCCAGCACACAAAAGGTGACATCTCTGTGGCCTGTGCGATATTGGGGACAAGCAAGGTAACCAAATACAATGAGGGAAACAAAATGTTCCCAAAACAAGACTTTTAAATGTTTTTCAATGTAAAAAATATCATGAATTACTTGGGGACTCCACTGTTGTGTGGTCACTGAATATTTTCCCTCAAATATAGATTTTTTGGATAATAATGACAAAACTCCCCCCAGAAATGGAGATGACGCTCAACTCCATTATCTGTAATTTCCGAATGGTACTTCAGGTTAGCTTCACACAAGTACACATAGCTGCTTCCTGAACTTATTCAAAGTTTCATGAATTGCAAAGTAGCACAATTACGACTGACAGAAGTGTCAGATCCTTTGTTACTGAAGCGGTGTCATTTGAAGGAGACTTTGCCTTTATTTTAATGAGTCACAAAAGGAGTATAATCAAGTGTTTTGCAATAACCTTTCCGACATGCTATTTACAGTGAGCCTGATTAATTTTACCAGGCACCTAAACGCATCATTTTCAAATAAAGATTCTGTGCGCTTCGCTTTCACTATTTTTTTTCGGGGTTCAAATTGCATTAACCCCACCTTCAACAGGATTTGCATGCTCGGTGGCTTTCAGCTACTTGGAAATAACCTTGAACTCCACTTTATTGAAATAGCAACCCAAAGCAGAGCGAAAACATGACAGATGAAACAATTTTCCGTCACCACATGCTGTGTTGTGCAGAGGGAACTTGAGCGCCATGAGGTAGACACACGGAAGGCTTTGATATGTCGATGTAAAGTGTCACAATTGCGTGGCATATGTTGAAGCACGTACAGGCACATATGGGCTTAGTGAGTGTGTGGGTGTGTGTATGAGAGTTTCCTATAGACCAGACATTAAAACTTTTAATGCCTCGTGCATCCATTCAGTGGGTGTTTCAATTAAAGATTTCTACATTACAATCATATAATGGTATATGAATAAAAGAGTAGAGGAATCTGTGCCATGACTAATGCAGAGGTGGTACTTGAATCTTGTACTTGAGTAGCAGTACCACAGCGTAGATATAATCTGTTATCCATTTAAGTTCTTCCACACCAAACTCATCCAGCCATGTCTTTATGGAGCTTTGCTTTGTGCACTGGGGCACAGTCATGCTGGAATAGAAAAGGGCCTTCAACAAACTGTTGCCACAAAGTTGGAAGCATAGCATTGTTCAAAATGTCTTGGTATGCTGAATCATTAAGGTTTCTCTTCACTGGAGGTCAGAGGCTGAGCCCAACCCTTGAAAAATTTACTTGCATAGAAGGACCGGACAAATGTAAACTTCTTTGGCATGTAAACAGTGCTTTAGAAACATGATAGTGAATGAAATCTTCTATTCGAGGTGGATTTTTCTGCATGAATACACAGGCCAAATGGTACAAAGTTGCCACGGAAAACCTCATCCTTATTTAATTTTCTTTCCTCACTACATTGTTTGCTCTCTTTCCTTTTTTTGCTCCTTTGTCACTCTTTGATGACTGGCAAATCAATAGGCTCTTGAAGACAGGGCTGGGGTGGGTTGGGCATTGACTTCCCTCACACCCACTCTATTTAGCCTGAGCATTTGAGACAGCTTGCAACAAACACATCATCATCTCTCCCGACAACAACAGTCCAAAAAAGGGAGAAAAAAGCAATTGCTGACAGTTACTAAGCACTTCCTGCAATTTTGAGTGCGTCAGACAAATTGTCCATATGTCTTCAGTGTTCTTTGTTAGAGGTAGTTAGAGCAGAATTTTTGTATCTTTGTGTGTCTGCGAAAAAGACTAAATGTGTCACAAGACTTGCATCTTTGCTTTCTCTGGTTGCCACTGCTTTCCAAGAAAAGTTCTGCCTTCCCCTTTTCTTATTGCCTGAAGGATTTTTTTTTCAAAACAAGAGCATATTCTTTCTCTC